>NC_133329.1:127440444-127804194 GCF_042186555.1 Aquarana catesbeiana | reverse complement strand
TTATGATCAAAATTGCCCATAATTGCTCAAAATCACAATTTTCGCCAAAAAATCACCCAAAACTGCTAAAAATTGCACTTTTTGCCCAAAATTGCCTAAAATCACACTTTTTGACCAAAATCACACTTTTTGCCCAAAATTGCACTTTATGACCAAAATTGCACTTTATGACCAAAAAAATCTCACTTCTTGGAAAAAATGAAAGTATGACAGTTGGAAGAAATGAAAAAATATGACAGTTGGAAGAAATGAAAAAATATGACAGTTGAAAAAAATGATAAAATATGACAGTTGGAAAAAATGACAGTTGGAAATAATGACAAAATATGACAGTTGGAAAAAATGATAAAATATGATAGTTGTAAAAAATGTTAAAATTGACCAATTGTCCACAAACTTGCGCTTTTTGACCAAAATCACGCTTTTTATCCAAAATTGCACTTTATGATCAAAATTGCCCATAATTGCTCAAAATCACAATTTTCGCCAAAAAATCACCCAAAACTGCTAAAAATTGCACTTTTTGCCAAAAATTGCCTAAAATCACACTTTTTGACCAAAATCACACTTTTTGCCCAAAATTGCACTTTATGACCAAAATTGCACTTTATGACCAAAAAAAATCTCACTTCTTGGAAAAATGAAAGTATGACAGTTGGAAGAAATGACAAAATATGACAGCTGGAAGAAATGAAAAAATATGACAGTTTGAAAAAATGATAAAATATGACAGTTGGAAAAAAATACTAAATATGTCAGTTGGAAAAAATGACAGTTGGAAATAATGACAAAATATGACATTTGGAAAAAATGATAAAATATGACAGTTGGAAAAAATGACAGTTGGAAATAATGACAAAATATGACAGTTGGAAAAAATGTTAAAATTGACCAATTGTCCACAAACTTGCGCTTTTTGACCAAAATCACGCTTTTTATCCAAAATTGCACTTTATGATCAAAATTGCCCATAATTGCTCAAAATCACAATTTTCGCCAAAAAATCACCCAAAACTGCTAAAAATTGCACTTTTTGCCAAAAATTGCCTAAAATCACACTTTTTGACCAAAATCACACTTTTTGCCCAAAATTGCACTTTATGACCAAAATTGCACTTTATGACCAAAAAAAATCTCACTTCTTGGAAAAATGAAAGTATGACAGTTGGAAGAAATGACAAAATATGACAGCTGGAAGAAATGAAAAAATATGACAGTTTGAAAAAATGATAAAATATGACAGTTGGAAAAAAATACTAAATATGTCAGTTGGAAAAAATGACAGTTGGAAATAATGACAAAATATGACATTTGGAAAAAATGATAAAATATGACAGTTGGAAAAAATGACAGTTGGAAATAATGACAAAATATGACAGTTGGAAAAAATGTTAAAATTGACCAATTGTCCACAAACTTGCGCTTTTTGACCAAAATCACGCTTTTTACCCAAAATTGCACTTTATGATCAAAATTGCCCATAATTGCTCAAAATCACAATTTTCGCCAAAAAATCACCCAAAACTGCTAAAAATTGCACTTTTTCCCCAAAATTGCCTAAAATCACACTTTTTGACCAAAATCACACTTTTTGACCAAAATTGCACTTTATGACCAAAATTGCACTTTATGACCAAAAAAATCTCACTTCTTGGAAAAATGAAAGTATGACAGTTGGAAGAAATGACAAAATATGACAGTTGGAAGAAATGAAAAAATATGACAGTTGGAAAAAATGATAAAACATGGCAGTTGGAAAAAATGACAGTTGGAAATAATGACAAAATATGACAGTTGGAAAAAATGATAAAATATGATAGTTGTAAAAAATGTTAAAATTGACCAATTGTCCACAAACTTGCGCTTTTTGACCAAAATCACGCTTTTTACCCAAAATTGCACTTTATGATCAAAATTGCCCATAATTGCTCAAAATCACAATTTTCGCCAAAAAATCACCCAAAACTGCTAAAAATTGCACTTTTTGCCCAAAATTGCCTAAAATCACACTTTTTGACCAAAATCACGCTTTTTACCCAAAATTGCACTTTATGATCAAAATTGCCCATAATTGCTCAAAATCACAATTTTCGCCAAAAAATCACCCAAAACTGCTAAAAATTGCACTTTTTGCCCAAAATTGCCTAAAATCACACTTTTTGACCAAAATCACACTTTTTGCCCAAAATTGCACTTTATGACCAAAATTGCACTTTATGACCAAAAAAATCTCACTTCTTGGAAAAAATGAAAGTATGACAGTTGGAAGAAATGAAAAAATATGACAGTTGGAAGAAATGAAAAAATATGACAGTTGAAAAAAATGATAAAATATGACAGTTGGAAAAAATGACAGTTGGAAATAATGACAAAATATGACAGTTGGAAAAAATGATAAAATATGATAGTTGTAAAAAATGTTAAAATTGACCAATTGTCCACAAACTTGCGCTTTTTGACCAAAATCACGCTTTTTATCCAAAATTGCACTTTATGATCAAAATTGCCCATAATTGCTCAAAATCACAATTTTCGCCAAAAAATCACCCAAAACTGCTAAAAATTGCACTTTTTGCCAAAAATTGCCTAAAATCACACTTTTTGACCAAAATCACACTTTTTGCCCAAAATTGCACTTTATGACCAAAATTGCACTTTATGACCAAAAAAAATCTCACTTCTTGGAAAAATGAAAGTATGACAGTTGGAAGAAATGACAAAATATGACAGCTGGAAGAAATGAAAAAATATGACAGTTTGAAAAAATGATAAAATATGACAGTTGGAAAAAAATACTAAATATGTCAGTTGGAAAAAATGACAGTTGGAAATAATGACAAAATATGACATTTGGAAAAAATGATAAAATATGACAGTTGGAAAAAATGACAGTTGGAAATAATGACAAAATATGACAGTTGGAAAAAATGTTAAAATTGACCAATTGTCCACAAACTTGCGCTTTTTGACCAAAATCACGCTTTTTATCCAAAATTGCACTTTATGATCAAAATTGCCCATAATTGCTCAAAATCACAATTTTCGCCAAAAAATCACCCAAAACTGCTAAAAATTGCACTTTTTGCCAAAAATTGCCTAAAATCACACTTTTTGACCAAAATCACACTTTTTGCCCAAAATTGGACTTTATGACCAAAATTGCACTTTATGACCAAAAAAATCTCACTTCTTGGAAAAATGAAAGTATGACAGTTGGAAGAAATGACAAAATATGACAGCTGGAAGAAATGAAAAAATATGACAGTTGGAAAAAATGATAAAATATGACAGTTGGAAAAAAATACAAAATATGTCAGTTGGAAAAAAATGACAGTTGGAAATAATGACAAAATATGACAGTTGGAAAAAATGATAAAATATGACAGTTGGAAAAAATGACAGTTGGAAATAATGACAAAATATGACAGTTGGAAAAAATGTTAAAATTGACCAATTGTCCACAAACTTGCGCTTTTTGACCAAAATCACGCTTTTTACCCAAAATTGCACTTTATGATCAAAATTGCCCATAATTGCTCAAAATCACAATTTTCGCCAAAAAATCACCCAAAACTGCTAAAAATTGCACTTTTTCCCCAAAATTGCCTAAAATCACACTTTTTGACCAAAATCACACTTTTTGACCAAAATTGCACTTTATGACCAAAATTGCACTTTATGACCAAAAAAATCTCACTTCTTGGAAAAATGAAAGTATGACAGTTGGAAGAAATGACAAAATATGACAGTTGGAAGAAATGAAAAAATATGACAGTTGGAAAAAATGATAAAACATGGCAGTTGGAAAAAATGACAGTTGGAAATAATGACAAAATATGACAGTTGGAAAAAATGATAAAATATGATAGTTGTAAAAAATGTTAAAATTGACCAATTGTCCACAAACTTGCGCTTTTTGACCAAAATCACGCTTTTTACCCAAAATTGCACTTTATGATCAAAATTGCCCATAATTGCTCAAAATCACAATTTTCGCCAAAAAATCACCCAAAACTGCTAAAAATTGCACTTTTTGCCCAAAATTGCCTAAAATCACACTTTTTGACCAAAATCACACTTTTTGCCCAAAATTGCACTTTATGACCAAAAAAATCTCACTTCTTGGAAAAAATGAAAGTATGACAGTTGGAAGAAATGACAAAATATGACAGTTGGAAGAAATGATAAAATATGACAGTTGAAAAAATGACAGTTGGAAATAATGACAAAATATGACAGTTGGAAAAAATGATAAAATATGACAGTTGGAAGAAATGACAAAATATGACAGTTGGAAGAAATGAAAAAATATGACAGTTGGAAAAAATGATAAAATATGACAGTTGGAAAAAATGACAGTTGGAAATAATGACAAAATATGACAGTTGGAAAAAATGACAAAATATGACAGTTGTAAAAAATGTTAAAATTGACCAATTGTCCACAAACTTGCGCTTTTTGACCAAAATCACGCTTTTTACCCAAAATTGCACTTTATGATCAAAATTGCCCATAATTGCTCAAAATCACAATTTTCGCCAAAAAATCACCCAAAACTGCTAAAAATTGCACTTTTTGCCCAAAATTGGCTAAAATCACACTTTTTGACCAAAATCACACTTTTTGCCCAAAATTGCACTTTATGACCAAAATTGCACTTTATGACCAAAAATATCTCACTTCTTGGAAAAAATGAAAGTATGACAGTTGGAAGAAATGACAAAATATGACAGTTGGAAGAAATGAAAAAATATGACAGTTGAAAAAAATGATAAAATATGACAGTTGGAAAAAATGACAGTTGGAAATAATGACAAAATATGACAGCTGGAAAAAATGATAAAATATGATAGTTGTAAAAAATGTTAAAATTGACCAATTGTCCACAAACTTGCGCTTTTTGACCAAAATCACGCTTTTTATCCAAAATTGCACTTTATGATCAAAATTGCCCATAATTGCTCAAAATCACAATTTTCGCCAAAAAATCACCCAAAACTGCTAAAAATTGCACTTTTTGCCAAAAATTGCCTAAAATCACACTTTTTGACCAAAATCACACTTTTTGCCCAAAATTGCACTTTATGACCAAAATTGCACTTTATGACCAAAAAAAATCTCACTTCTTGGAAAAATGAAAGTATGACAGTTGGAAGAAATGACAAAATATGACAGCTGGAAGAAATGAAAAAATATGACAGTTGGAAAAAATGATAAAATATGACAGTTGGAAAAAAATACAAAATATGTCAGTTGGAAAAAATGACAGTTGGAAATAATGACAAAATATGACAGTTGGAAAAAATGATAAAATATGACAGTTGGAAAAAATGACAGTTGGAAATAATGACAAAATATGACAGTTGGAAAAAATGTTAAAATTGACCAATTGTCCACAAACTTGCGCTTTTTGACCAAAATCACGCTTTTTACCCAAAATTGCACTTTATGATCAAAATTGCCCATAATTGCTCAAAATCACAATTTTCGCCAAAAAATCACCCAAAACTGCTAAAAATTGCACTTTTTGCCCAAAATTGCCTAAAATCACGCTTTTTGACCAAAATCACACTTTTTGCCCAAAATTGCACTTTATGACCAAAATTGCACTTTATGACCAAAAAAATCTCACTTCTTGGAAAAAATGAAAGTATGACAGTTGGAAGAAATGACAAAATATGACAGTTGGAAGAAATGAAAAAATATGACAGTTGAAAAAATGATAAAATATGACAGTTGGAAAAAATGACAGTTGGAAATAATGACAAAATATGACAGTTGGAAAAAATGATAAAATATGACAGTTGGAAAAAAATACAAAATATGTCAGTTGGAAAAAATGACAGTTGGAAATAATGACAAAATATGACAGTTGGAAAAAATGATAAAATATGACAGTTGGAAAAAATGATAAAATATGACAGTTGGAAAAAATGACAGTTGGAAATAATGACAAAATATGACAGTTGGAAAAAATGTTAAAATTGACCAATTGTCCACAAACTTGCGCTTTTTGACCAAAATTATGCTTTTTACCCAAAATTGCACTTTATGATCAAAATTGCCCATAATTGCTCAAAATCACAATTTTCGCCAAAAAATCACCCAAAACTGCTAAAAATTGCACTTTTTCCCCAAAATTGCCTAAAATCACACTTTTTGACCAAAATCACACTTTTTGACCAAAATTGCACTTTATGACCAAAATTGCACTTTATGACCAAAAAAATCTCACTTCTTGGAAAAAATGAAAGTATGACAGTTGGAAGAAATGACAAAATATGACAGTTGGAAGAAATGAAAAAATATGACAGTTGGAAAAAATGATAAAACATGGCAGTTGGAAAAAATGACAGTTGGAAATAATGACAAAATATGACAGTTGGAAAAAATGATAAAATATGATAGTTGTAAAAAATGTTAAAATTGACCAATTGTCCACAAACTTGCGCTTTTTGACCAAAATCACGCTTTTTACCCAAAATTGCACTTTATGATCAAAATTGCCCATAATTGCTCAAAATCACAATTTTCGCCAAAAAATCACCCAAAACTGCTAAAAATTGCACTTTTTGACCAAAATTGCCTAAAATCACACTTTTTGACCAAAATCACACTTTTTGCCCAAAATTGCACTTTATGACCAAAAAAATCTCACTTCTTGGAAAAAATGAAAGTATGACAGTTGGAAGAAATGACAAAATATGACAGTTGGAAGAAATGATAAAATATGACAGTTGGAAAAAATGACAGTTGGAAATAATGACAAAATATGACAGTTGGAAAAAATGATAAAATATGACAGTTGGAAGAAATTACAAAATATGACAGTTGGAAGAAATGAAAAAATATGACAGTTGGAAAAAATGATAAAATATGACAGTTGGAAAAAATGACAGTTGGAAATAATGACAAAATATGACAGTTGGAAAAAATGACAAAATATGACAGTTGTAAAAAATGTTAAAATTGACCAATTGTCCACAAACTTGCGCTTTTTGACCAAAATCACGCTTTTTACCCAAAATTGCACTTTATGATCAAAATTGCCCATAATTGCTCAAAATCACAATTTTCGCCAAAAAATCACCCAAAACTGCTAAAAATTGCACTTTTTGCCCAAAATTGGCTAAAATCACACTTTTTGACCAAAATCACACTTTTTGCCCAAAATTGCACTTTATGACCAAAATTGCACATTATGACCAAAAAAATCTCACTTCTTGGAAAAAATGAAAGTATGACAGTTGGAAGAAATGACAAAATATGACAGTTGGAAGAAATGAAAAAATATGACAGTTGAAAAAAATGATAAAATATGACAGTTGGAAAAAATGACAGTTGGAAATAATGACAAAATATGACAGTTGGAAAAAATGATAAAATATGATAGTTGTAAAAAATGTTAAAATTGACCAATTGTCCACAAACTTGCGCTTTTTGACCAAAATCACGCTTTTTATCCAAAATTGCACTTTATGATCAAAATTGCCCATAATTGCTCAAAATCACAATTTTCGCCAAAAAATCACCCAAAACTGCTAAAAATTGCACTTTTTGCCAAAAATTGCCTAAAATCACACTTTTTGACCAAAATCACACTTTTTGCCCAAAATTGCACTTTATGACCAAAATTGCACTTTATGACCAAAAAAAATCTCACTTCTTGGAAAAATGAAAGTATGACAGTTGGAAGAAATGACAAAATATGACAGCTGGAAGAAATGAAAAAATATGACAGTTGGAAAAAATGATAAAATATGACAGTTGGAAAAAAATACAAAATATGTCAGTTGGAAAAAATGACAGTTGGAAATAATGACAAAATATGACAGTTGGAAAAAATGATAAAATATGACAGTTGGAAAAAATGACAGTTGGAAATAATGACAAAATATGACAGTTGGAAAAAATGTTAAAATTGACCAATTGTCCACAAACTTGCGCTTTTTGACCAAAATCACGCTTTTTACCCAAAATTGCACTTTATGATCAAAATTGCCCATAATTGCTCAAAATCACAATTTTCGCCAAAAAATCACCCAAAACTGCTAAAAATTGCACTTTTTGCCCAAAATTGCCTAAAATCACGCTTTTTGACCAAAATCACACTTTTTGCCCAAAATTGCACTTTATGACCAAAATTGCACTTTATGACCAAAAAAATCTCACTTCTTGGAAAAAATGAAAGTATGACAGTTGGAAGAAATGACAAAATATGACAGTTGGAAGAAATGAAAAAATATGACAGTTGAAAAAATGATAAAATATGACAGTTGGAAAAAATGACAGTTGGAAATAATGACAAAATATGACAGTTGGAAAAAATGATAAAATATGACAGTTGGAAAAAAATACAAAATATGTCAGTTGGAAAAAATGACAGTTGGAAATAATGACAAAATATGACAGTTGGAAAAAATGATAAAATATGATAGTTGTAAAAATGATAAAATATGACAGTTGGAAAAAATGACAGTTGGAAATAATGACAAAATATGACAGTTGGAAAAAATGTTAAAATTGACCAATTGTCCACAAACTTGCGCTTTTTGACCAAAATCACGCTTTTTACCCAAAATTGCACTTTATGATCAAAATTGCCCATAATTGCTCAAAATCACAATTTTCGCCAAAAAATCACCCAAAACTGCTAAAAATTGCACTTTTTGCCCAAAATTGCCTAAAATCACACTTTTTGACCAAAATCACACTTTTTGCCCAAAATTGCACTTTATGACCAAAATTGCACTTTATGACCAAAAAAATCTCACTTCTTGGAAAAAATGAAAGTATGACAGTTGGAAGAAATGACAAAATATGACAGTTGGAAGAAATGAAAAAATATGACAGTTGGAAAAAATGATAAAACATGGCAGTTGGAAAAAATGACAGTTGGAAATAATGACAAAATATGACAGTTGGAAAAAATGATAAAATATGATAGTTGTAAAAAATGTTAAAATTGACCAATTGTCCACAAACTTGCGCTTTTTGACCAAAATCACGCTTTTTACCCAAAATTGCACTTTATGATCAAAATTGCCCATAATTGCTCAAAATCACAATTTTCGCCAAAAAATCACCCAAAACTGCTAAAAATTGCACTTTTTGCCCAAAATTGCCTAAAATCACACTTTTTGACCAAAATCACACTTTTTGCCCAAAATTGCACTTTATGACCAAAAAATCTCACTTCTTGGAAAAAATGAAAGTATGACAGTTGGAAGAAATGACAAAATATGACAGTTGGAAGAAATGATAAAATATGACAGTTGGAAAAAATGACAGTTGGAAATAATGACAAAATATGACAGTTGGAAAAAATGATAAAATATGACAGTTGGAAGAAATTACAAAATATGACAGTTGGAAGAAATGAAAAAATATGACAGTTGGAAAAAATGATAAAATATGACAGTTGGAAAAAATGACAGTTGGAAATAATGACAAAATATGACAGTTGGAAAAAATGATAAAATATGACAGTTGGAAGAAATTACAAAATATGACAGTTGGAAGAAATGAAAAAATATGACAGTTGGAAAAAATGATAAAATATGACAGTTGGAAAAAATGACAGTTGGAAATAATGACAAAATATGACAGTTGGAAAAAATGACAAAATATGACAGTTGTAAAAAATGTTAAAATTGACCAATTGTCCACAAACTTGCGCTTTTTGACCAAAATCACGCTTTTTACCCAAAATTGCACTTTATGATCAAAATTGCCCATAATTCCTCAAAATCACAATTTTCGCCAAAAAATCACCCAAAACTGCAAAAAATTGCACTTTTTGCCCAAAATTGGCTAAAATCACACTTTTTGACCAAAATCACACTTTTTGCCCAAAATTGCACTTTATGACCAAAATTGCACTTTATGACCAAAAAAATCTCACTTCTTGGAAAAAATGAAAGTATGACAGTTGGAAGAAATGAAAAAATATGACAGTTGGAAGAAATGAAAAAATATGACAGTTGAAAAAAATGATAAAATATGACAGTTGGAAAAAATGACAGTTGGAAATAATGACAAAATATGACAGTTGGAAAAAATGATAAAATATGATAGTTGTAAAAAATGTTAAAATTGACCAATTGTCCACAAACTTGCGCTTTTTGACCAAAATCACGCTTTTTATCCAAAATTGCACTTTATGATCAAAATTGCCCATAATTGCTCAAAATCACAATTTTCGCCAAAAAATCACCCAAAACTGCTAAAAATTGCACTTTTTGCCAAAAATTGCCTAAAATCACACTTTTTGACCAAAAATCACACTTTTTGCCCAAAATTGCACTTTATGACCAAAATTGCACTTTATGACCAAAAAAAATCTCACTTCTTGGAAAAATGAAAGTATGACAGTTGGAAGAAATGACAAAATATGACAGCTGGAAGAAATGAAAAAATATGACAGTTTGAAAAAATGATAAAATATGACAGTTGGAAAAAAATACTAAATATGTCAGTTGGAAAAAATGACAGTTGGAAATAATGACAAAATATGACATTTGGAAAAAATGATAAAATATGACAGTTGGAAAAAATGACAGTTGGAAATAATGACAAAATATGACAGTTGGAAAAAATGTTAAAATTGACCAATTGTCCACAAACTTGCGCTTTTTGACCAAAATCACGCTTTTTATCCAAAATTGCACTTTATGATCAAAATTGCCCATAATTGCTCAAAATCACAATTTTCGCCAAAAAATCACCCAAAACTGCTAAAAATTGCACTTTTTGCCAAAAATTGCCTAAAATCACACTTTTTGACCAAAATCACACTTTTTGCCCAAAATTGCACTTTATGACCAAAATTGCACTTTATGACCAAAAAAAATCTCACTTCTTGGAAAAATGAAAGTATGACAGTTGGAAGAAATGACAAAATATGACAGCTGGAAGAAATGAAAAAATATGACAGTTTGAAAAAATGATAAAATATGACAGTTGGAAAAAAATACTAAATATGTCAGTTGGAAAAAATTACAGTTGGAAATAATGACAAAATATGACATTTGGAAAAAATGATAAAATATGACAGTTGGAAAAAATGACAGTTGGAAATAATGACAAAATATGACAGTTGGAAAAAATGTTAAAATTGACCAATTGTCCACAAACTTGCGCTTTTTGACCAAAATCACGCTTTTTATCCAAAATTGCACTTTATGATCAAAATTGCCCATAATTGCTCAAAATCACAATTTTCGCCAAAAAATCACCCAAAACTGCTAAAAATTGCACTTTTTGCCAAAAATTGCCTAAAATCACACTTTTTGACCAAAATCACACTTTTTGCCCAAAATTGCACTTTATGACCAAAATTGCACTTTATGACCAAAAAAATCTCACTTCTTGGAAAAATGAAAGTATGACAGTTGGAAGAAATGACAAAATATGACAGCTGGAAGAAATGAAAAAATATGACAGTTGGAAAAAATGATAAAATATGACAGTTGGAAAAAAATACAAAATATGTCAGTTGGAAAAAAATGACAGTTGGAAATAATGACAAAATATGACAGTTGGAAAAAATGATAAAATATGACAGTTGGAAAAAATGACAGTTGGAAATAATGACAAAATATGACAGTTGGAAAAAATGTTAAAATTGACCAATTGTCCACAAACTTGCGCTTTTTGACCAAAATCACGCTTTTTACCCAAAATTGCACTTTATGATCAAAATTGCCCATAATTGCTCAAAATCACAATTTTCGCCAAAAAATCACCCAAAACTGCTAAAAATTGCACTTTTTCCCCAAAATTGCCTAAAATCACACTTTTTGACCAAAATCACACTTTTTGACCAAAATTGCACTTTATGACCAAAATTGCACTTTATGACCAAAAAAATCTCACTTCTTGGAAAAAATGAAAGTATGACAGTTGGAAGAAATGACAAAATATGACAGTTGGAAGAAATGAAAAAATATGACAGTTGGAAAAAATGATAAAACATGGCAGTTGGAAAAAATGACAGTTGGAAATAATGACAAAATATGACAGTTGGAAAAAATGATAAAATATGATAGTTGTAAAAAATGTTAAAATTGACCAATTGTCCACAAACTTGCGCTTTTTGACCAAAATCACGCTTTTTACCCAAAATTGCACTTTATGATCAAAATTGCCCATAATTGCTCAAAATCACAATTTTCGCCAAAAAATCACCCAAAACTGCTAAAAATTGCACTTTTTGCCCAAAATTGCCTAAAATCACACTTTTTGACCAAAATCACACTTTTTGCCCAAAATTGCACCTTTATGACCAAAAAAATCTCACTTCTTGGAAAAAATGAAAGTATGACAGTTGGAAGAAATGACAAAATATGACAGTTGGAAGAAATGATAAAATATGACAGTTGAAAAAATGACAGTTGGAAATAATGACAAAATATGACAGTTGGAAAAAATGATAAAATATGACAGTTGGAAGAAATGACAAAATATGACAGTTGGAAGAAATGAAAAAATATGACAGTTGGAAAAAATGATAAAATATGACAGTTGGAAAAAATGACAGTTGGAAATAATGACAAAATATGACAGTTGGAAAAAATGACAAAATATGACAGTTGTAAAAAATGTTAAAATTGACCAATTGTCCACAAACTTGCGCTTTTTGACCAAAATCACGCTTTTTACCCAAAATTGCACTTTATGATCAAAATTGCCCATAATTGCTCAAAATCACAATTTTCGCCAAAAAATCACCCAAAACTGCTAAAAATTGCACTTTTTGCCCAAAATTGGCTAAAATCACACTTTTTGACCAAAATCACACTTTTTGCCCAAAATTGCACTTTATGACCAAAATTGCACTTTATGACCAAAAAAATCTCACTTCTTGGAAAAAATGAAAGTATGACAGTTGGAAGAAATGACAAAATATGACAGTTGGAAGAAATGAAAAAATATGACAGTTGAAAAAAATGATAAAATATGACAGTTGGAAAAAATGACAGTTGGAAATAATGACAAAATATGACAGTTGGAAAAAATGATAAAATATGATAGTTGTAAAAAATGTTAAAATTGACCAATTGTCCACAAACTTGCGCTTTTTGACCAAAATCACGCTTTTTATCCAAAATTGCACTTTATGATCAAAATTGCCCATAATTGCTCAAAATCACAATTTTCGCCAAAAAATCACCCAAAACTGCTAAAAATTGCACTTTTTGCCAAAAATTGCCTAAAATCACGCTTTTTGACCAAAATCACACTTTTTGCCCAAAATTGCACTTTATGACCAAAATTGCACTTTATGACCAAAAAAATCTCACTTCTTGGAAAAAATGAAAGTATGACAGTTGGAAGAAATGACAAAATATGACAGTTGGAAGAAATGAAAAAATATGACAGTTGAAAAAATGATAAAATATGACAGTTGGAAAAAATGACAGTTGGAAATAATGACAAAATATGACAGTTGGAAAAAATGATAAAATATGACAGTTGGAAAAAAATACAAAATATGTCAGTTGGAAAAAATGACAGTTGGAAATAATGACAAAATATGACAGTTGGAAAAAATGATAAAATATAATAGTTGTAAAAATGATAAAATATGACAGTTGGAAAAAATGACAGTTGGAAATAATGACAAAATATGACAGTTGGAAAAAATGTTAAAATTGACCAATTGTCCACAAACTTGCGCTTTTTGACCAAAATCACACTTTTTACCCAAAATTGCACTTTATGATCAAAATTGCCCATAATTGCTCAAAATCACAATTTTCGCCAAAAAATCACCCAAAACTGCTAAAAATTGCACTTTTTGCCCAAAATTGCCTAAAATCACACTTTTTGACCAAAATCACACTTTTTGCCCAAAATTGCACTTTATGACCAAAATTGCACTTTATGACCAAAAAAATCTCACTTCTTGGAAAAAATGAAAGTATGACAGTTGGAAGAAATGACAAAATATGACAGTTGGAAGAAATGAAAAAATATGACAGTTGGAAAAAATGATAAAACATGGCAGTTGGAAAAAATGACAGTTGGAAATAATGACAAAATATGACAGTTGGAAAAAATGATAAAATATGATAGTTGTAAAAAATGTTAAAATTGACCAATTGTCCACAAACTTGCGCTTTTTGACCAAAATCACGCTTTTTACCCAAAATTGCACTTTATGATCAAAATTGCCCATAATTGCTCAAAATCACAATTTTCGCCAAAAAATCACCCAAAACTGCTAAAAATTGCACTTTTTGCCCAAAATTGCCTAAAATCACACTTTTTGACCAAAATCACACTTTTTGCCCAAAATTGCACTTTATGACCAAAAAAATCTCACTTCTTGGAAAAAATGAAAGTATGACAGTTGGAAGAAATGACAAAATATGACAGTTGGAAGAAATGATAAAATATGACAGTTGGAAAAAATGACAGTTGGAAATAATGACAAAATATGACAGTTGGAAAAAATGATAAAATATGACAGTTGGAAGAAATTACAAAATACGACAGTTGGAAGAAATGAAAAAATATGACAGTTGGAAAAAATGATAAAATATGACAGTTGGAAAAAATGACAGTTGGAAATAATGACAAAATATGACAGTTGGAAAAAATGACAAAATATGACAGTTGTAAAAAATGTTAAAATTGACCAATTGTCCACAAACTTGCGCTTTTTGACCAAAATCACGCTTTTTACCCAAAATTGCACTTTATGATCAAAATTGCCCATAATTCCTCAAAATCACAATTTTCGCCAAAAAATCACCCAAAACTGCTAAAAATTGCACTTTTTGCCCAAAATTGGCTAAAATCACACTTTTTGACCAAAATCACACTTTTTGCCCAAAATTGCACTTTATGACCAAAATTGCACTTTATGACCAAAAAAATCTCACTTCTTGGAAAAAATGAAAGTATGACAGTTGGAAGAAATGAAAAAATATGACAGTTGGAAGAAATGAAAAAATATGACAGTTGAAAAAAATGATAAAATATGACAGTTGGAAAAAATGACAGTTGGAAATAATGACAAAATATGACAGTTGGAAAAAATGATAAAATATGATAGTTGTAAAAAATGTTAAAATTGACCAATTGTCCACAAACTTGCGCTTTTTGACCAAAATCACGCTTTTTATCCAAAATTGCACTTTATGATCAAAATTGCCCATAATTGCTCAAAATCACAATTTTCGCCAAAAAATCACCCAAAACTGCTAAAAATTGCACTTTTTGCCAAAAATTGCCTAAAATCACACTTTTTGACCAAAATCACACTTTTTGCCCAAAATTGCACTTTATGACCAAAATTGCACTTTATGACCAAAAAAAATCTCACTTCTTGGAAAAATGAAAGTATGACAGTTGGAAGAAATGACAAAATATGACAGCTGGAAGAAATGAAAAAATATGACAGTTTGAAAAAATGATAAAATATGACAGTTGGAAAAAAATACTAAATATGTCAGTTGGAAAAAATGACAGTTGGAAATAATGACAAAATATGACATTTGGAAAAAATGATAAAATATGACAGTTGGAAAAAATGACAGTTGGAAATAATGACAAAATATGACAGTTGGAAAAAATGTTAAAATTGACCAATTGTCCACAAACTTGCGCTTTTTGACCAAAATCACGCTTTTTATCCAAAATTGCACTTTATGATCAAAATTGCCCATAATTGCTCAAAATCACAATTTTCGCCAAAAAATCACCCAAAACTGCTAAAAATTGCACTTTTTGCCAAAAATTGCCTAAAATCACACTTTTTGACCAAAATCACACTTTTTGCCCAAAATTGCACTTTATGACCAAAATTACACTTTATGACCAAAAAAATCTCACTTCTTGGAAAAATGAAAGTATGACAGTTGGAAGAAATGACAAAATATGACAGCTGGAAGAAATGAAAAAATATGACAGTTGGAAAAAATGATAAAATATGACAGTTGGAAAAAAATACAAAATATGTCAGTTGGAAAAAAATGACAGTTGGAAATAATGACAAAATATGACAGTTGGAAAAAATGATAAAATATGACAGTTGGAAAAAATGACAGTTGGAAATAATGACAAAATATGACAGTTGGAAAAAATGTTAAAATTGACCAATTGTCCACAAACTTGCGCTTTTTGACCAAAATCACGCTTTTTACCCAAAATTGCACTTTATGATCAAAATTGCCCATAATTGCTCAAAATCACAATTTTCGCCAAAAAATCACCCAAAACTGCTAAAAATTGCACTTTTTCCCCAAAATTGCCTAAAATCACACTTTTTGACCAAAATCACACTTTTTGACCAAAATTGCACTTTATGACCAAAATTGCACTTTATGACCAAAAAAATCTCACTTCTTGGAAAAAATGAAAGTATGACAGTTGGAAGAAATGACAAAATATGACAGTTGGAAGAAATGAAAAAATATGACAGTTGGAAAAAATGATAAAACATGGCAGTTGGAAAAAATGACAGTTGGAAATAATGACAAAATATGACAGTTGGAAAAAATGATAAAATATGATAGTTGTAAAAAATGTTAAAATTGACCAATTGTCCACAAACTTGCGCTTTTTGACCAAAATCACGCTTTTTACCCAAAATTGCACTTTATGATCAAAATTGCCCATAATTGCTCAAAATCACAATTTTCGCCAAAAAATCACCCAAAACTGCTAAAAATTGCACTTTTTGCCCAAAATTGCCTAAAATCACACTTTTTGACCAAAATCACACTTTTTGCCCAAAATTGCACTTTATGACCAAAAAAATCTCACTTCTTGGAAAAAATGAAAGTATGACAGTTGGAAGAAATGACAAAATATGACAGTTGGAAGAAATGATAAAATATGACAGTTGAAAAAATGACAGTTGGAAATAATGACAAAATATGACAGTTGGAAAAAATGATAAAATATGACAGTTGGAAGAAATGACAAAATATGACAGTTGGAAGAAATGAAAAAATATGACAGTTGGAAAAAATGATAAAATATGACAGTTGGAAAAAATGACAGTTGGAAATAATGAAAAAATATGACAGTTGGAAAAAATGACAAAATATGACAGTTGTAAAAAATGTTAAAATTGACCAATTGTCCACAAACTTGCGCTTTTTGACCAAAATCACGCTTTTTACCCAAAATTGCACTTTATGATCAAAATTGCCCATAATTGCTCAAAATCACAATTTTCGCCAAAAAATCACCCAAAACTGCTAAAAATTGCACTTTTTGCCCAAAATTGGCTAAAATCACACTTTTTGACCAAAATCACACTTTTTGCCCAAAATTGCACTTTATGACCAAAATTGCACTTTATGACCAAAAAAATCTCACTTCTTGGAAAAAATGAAAGTATGACAGTTGGAAGAAATGACAAAATATGACAGTTGGAAGAAATGAAAAAATATGACAGTTGAAAAAAATGATAAAATATGACAGTTGGAAAAAATGACAGTTGGAAATAATGACAAAATATGACAGTTGGAAAAAATGATAAAATATGATAGTTGTAAAAAATGTTAAAATTGACCAATTGTCCACAAACTTGCGCTTTTTGACCAAAATCACGCTTTTTATCCAAAATTGCACTTTATGATCAAAATTGCCCATAATTGCTCAAAATCACAATTTTCGCCAAAAAATCACCCAAAACTGCTAAAAATTGCACTTTTTGCCAAAAATTGCCTAAAATCACACTTTTTGACCAAAATCACACTTTTTGCCCAAAATTGCACTTTATGACCAAAATTGCACTTCATGACCAAAAAAAATCTCACTTCTTGGAAAAATGAAAGTATGACAGTTGGAAGAAATGACAAAATATGACAGCTGGAAGAAATGAAAAAATATGACAGTTGGAAAAAATGATAAAATATGACAGTTGGAAAAAAATACAAAATATGTCAGTTGGAAAAAATGACAGTTGGAAATAATGACAAAATATGACAGTTGTAAAAAATGATAAAATATGACAGTTGGAAAAAATGACAGTTGGAAATAATGACAAAATATGACAGTTGGAAAAAATGTTAAAATTGACCAATTGTCCACAAACTTGCGCTTTTTGACCAAAATCACGCTTTTTACCCAAAATTGCACTTTATGATCAAAATTGCCCATAATTGCTCAAAATCACAATTTTCGCCAAAAAATCACCCAAAACTGCTAAAAATTGCACTTTTTGCCCAAAATTGCCTAAAATCACACTTTTTGACCAAAATCACACTTTTTGCCCAAAATTGCACTTTATGACCAAAATTGCACTTTATGACCAAAAATATCTCACTTCTTGGAAAAAATGAAAGTATGACAGTTGGAAGAAATGACAAAATATGACAGTTGGAAGAAATGAAAAAATATGACAGTTGAAAAAATGATAAAATATGACAGTTGGAAAAAATGACAGTTGGAAATAATGACAAAATATGACAGTTGGAAAAAATGATAAAATATGACAGTTGGAAAAAAATACAAAATATGTCAGTTGGAAAAAATGACAGTTGGAAATAATGACAAAATATGACAGTTGGAAAAAATGATAAAATATGATAGTTGTAAAAATGATAAAATATGACAGTTGGAAAAAATGACAGTTGGAAATAATGACAAAATATGACAGTTGGAAAAATGTTAAAATTGACCAATTGTCCACAAACTTGCGCTTTTTGACCAAAATCACGCTTTTTACCCAAAATTGCACTTTATGATCAAAATTGCCCATAATTGCTCAAAATCACAATTTTCGCCAAAAAATCACCCAAAACTGCTAAAAATTGCACTTTTTGCCCAAAATTGCCTAAAATCACACTTTTTGACCAAAATCACACTTTTTGCCCAAAATTGCACTTTATGACCAAAATTGCACTTTATGACCAAAAAAATCTCACTTCTTGGAAAAAATGAAAGTATGACAGTTGGAAGAAATGACAAAATATGACAGTTGGAAGAAATGAAAAAATATGACAGTTGGAAAAAATGATAAAACATGGCAGTTGGAAAAAATGACAGTTGGAAATAATGACAAAATATGACAGTTGGAAAAAATGATAAAATATGATAGTTGTAAAAAATGTTAAAATTGACCAATTGTCCACAAACTTGCGCTTTTTGACCAAAATCACGCTTTTTACCCAAAATTGCACTTTATGATCAAAATTGCCCATAATTGCTCAAAATCACAATTTTCGCCAAAAAATCACCCAAAACTGCTAAAAATTGCACTTTTTGCCCAAAATTGCCTAAAATCACACTTTTTGACCAAAATCACGCTTTTTACCCAAAATTGCACTTTATGATCAAAATTGCCCATAATTGCTCAAAACCCAATTTTCGCCAAAAAATCACCCAAAACTGCTAAAAATTGCACTTTTTGACCAAAATTGCCTAAAATCACACTTTTTGACCAAAATCACACTTTTTGCCCAAAATTGCACTTTATGACCAAAATTACACTTTATGACCAAAAAAATCTCACTTCTTGGAAAAAATGAAAGTATGACAGTTGGAAGAAATGACAAAATATGACAGTTGGAAGAAATGAAAAAATATGACAGTTGGAAAAAATGATAAAACATGGCAGTTGGAAAAAATGACAGTTGGAAATAATGACAAAATATGACAGTTGGAAAAAATGATAAAATATGATAGTTGTAAAAAATGTTAAAATTGACCAATTGTCCACAAACTTGCGCTTTTTGACCAAAATCACGCTTTTTACCCAAAATTGCACTTTATGATCAAAATTGCCCATAATTGCTCAAAATCACAATTTTCGCCAAAAAATCACCCAAAACTGCTAAAAATTGCACTTTTTGCCCAAAATTGCCTAAAATCACAATTTTTGACCAAAATCACACTTTTTGCCCAAAATTGCACTTTATGACCAAAATTGCACTTTATGACCAAATAAATCTCACTTCTTGGAAAAAATGAAAGTATGACAGTTGGAAGAAATGACAAAATATGACAGTTGGAAGAAATGAAAAAATATGACAGTTGAAAAAAATGATAAAATATGACAGTTGGAAAAAATGACAGTTGGAAATAATGACAAAATATGACAGTTGGAAAAAATGATAAAATATGATAGTTGTAAAAAATGTTAAAATTGACCAATTGTCCACAAATTTGCGCTTTTTGACCAAAATCACGCTTTTTATCCAAAATTGCACTTTATGATCAAAATTGCCCATAATTGCTCAAAATCACAATTTTCGCCAAAAAATCACCCAAAACTGCTAAAAATTGCACTTTTTGCCAAAAATTGCCTAAAATCACACTTTTTGACCAAAATCACACTTTTTGCCATAAATTGCACTTTATGACCAAAATTGCACTTTATGACCAAAAAAAATCTCACTTCTTGGAAAAATGAAAGTATGAGAGTTGGAAGAAATGACAAAATATGACAGCTGGAAGAAATGAAAAAATATGACAGTTGGAAAAAATGATAAAATATGACAGTTGGAAAAAAATACAAAATATGTCAGTTGGAAAAAATGACAGTTGGAAATAATGACAAAATATGACAGTTGTAAAAAATGATAAAATATGACAGTTGGAAAAAATGACAGTTGGAAATAATGACAAAATATGACAGTTGGAAAAAATGTTAAAATTGACCAATTGTCCACAAACTTGCGCTTTTTGACCAAAATCACGCTTTTTACCCAAAATTGCACTTTATGATCAAAATTGCCCATAATTGCTCAAAATCACAATTTTCGCCAAAAAATCACCCAAAACTGCTAAAAATTGCACTTTTTGCCCAAAATTGCCTAAAATCACACTTTTTGACCAAAATCACACTTTTTGCCCAAAATTGCACTTTATGACCAAAATTGCACTTTATGACCAAAAAAATCTCACTTCTTGGAAAAAATGAAAGTATGACAGTTGGAAGAAATGACAAAATATGACAGTTGGAAGAAATGAAAAAATATGACAGTTGAAAAAAATGATAAAATATGACAGTTGGAAAAAATGACAGTTGGAAATAATGACAAAATATGACAGTTGGAAAAAATGATAAAATATGATAGTTGTAAAAAATGTTAAAATTGACCAATTGTCCACAAATTTGCGCTTTTTGACCAAAATCACGCTTTTTATCCAAAATTGCACTTTATGATCAAAATTGCCCATAATTGCTCAAAATCACAATTTTCGCCAAAAAATCACCCAAAACTGCTAAAAATTGCACTTTTTGCCAAAAATTGCCTAAAATCACACTTTTTGACCAAAATCACACTTTTTGCCCAAAATTGCACTTTATGACCAAAATTGCACTTTATGACCAAAAAAAATCTCACTTCTTGGAAAAATGAAAGTATGACAGTTGGAAGAAATGACAAAATATGACAGTTGGAAGAAATGAAAAAATATGACAGTTGGAAAAAATGATAAAATATGACAGTTGGAAAAAAATACAAAATATGTCAGTTGGAAAAAATGACAGTTGGAAATAATGACAAAATATGACAGTTGGAAAAAATGATAAAATATGACAGTTGGAAAAAATGACAGTTGGAAATAATGACAAAATATGACAGTTGGAAAAAATGTTAAAATTGACCAATTGTCCACAAACTTGCGCTTTTTGACCAAAATCACGCTTTTTACCCAAAATTGCACTTTATGATCAAAATTGCCCATAATTGCTCAAAATCACAATTTTCGCCAAAAAATCACCCAAAACTGCTAAAAATTGCACTTTTTGCCCAAAATTGCCTAAAATCACACTTTTTGACCAAAATCACACTTTTTGCCCAAAATTGCACTTTATGACCAAAATTGCACTTTATGACCAAAAAAATCTCACTTCTTGGAAAAAATGAAAGTATGACAGTTGGAAGAAATGACAAAATATGACAGTTGGAAGAAATGAAAAAATATGACAGTTGAAAAAATGATAAAATATGACAGTTGGAAAAAATGACAGTTGGAAATAATGACAAAATATGACAGTTGGAAAAAATGATAAAATATGATAGTTGTAAAAATGATAAAATATGACAGTTGGAAAAAATGACAGTTGGAAATAATGACAAAATATGACAGTTGGAAAAAATGATAAAATATGATAGTTGTAAAAAATGTTAAAATTGACCAATTGTCCACAAATTTGCGCTTTTTGACCAAAATCACGCTTTTTATCCAAAATTGCACTTTATGATCAAAATTGCCCATAATTGCTCAAAATCACAATTTTCGCCAAAAAATCACCCAAAACTGCTAAAAATTGCACTTTTTGCCAAAAATTGCCTAAAATCACACTTTTTGACCAAAATCACACTTTTTGCCATAAATTGCACTTTATGACCAAAATTGCACTTTATGACCAAAAAAAATCTCACTTCTTGGAAAAATGAAAGTATGAGAGTTGGAAGAAATGACAAAATATGACAGCTGGAAGAAATGAAAAAATATGACAGTTGGAAAAAATGATAAAATATGACAGTTGGAAAAAAATACAAAATATGTCAGTTGAAAAAAATGACAGTTGGAAATAATGACAAAATATGACAGTTGTAAAAAATGATAAAATATGACAGTTGGAAAAAATGACAGTTGGAAATAATGACAAAATATGACAGTTGGAAAAAATGTTAAAATTGACCAATTGTCCACAAACTTGCGCTTTTTGACCAAAATCACGCTTTTTACCCAAAATTGCACTTTATGATCAAAATTGCCCATAATTGCTCAAAATCACAATTTTCGCCAAAAAATCACCCAAAACTGCTAAAAATTGCACTTTTTGCCCAAAATTGCCTAAAATCACACTTTTTGACCAAAATCACACTTTTTGCCCAAAATTGCACTTTATGACCAAAATTGCACTTTATGACCAAAAAAATCTCACTTCTTGGAAAAAATGAAAGTATGACAGTTGGAAGAAATGACAAAATATGACAGTTGGAAGAAATGAAAAAATATGACAGTTGAAAAAAATGATAAAATATGACAGTTGGAAAAAATGACAGTTGGAAATAATGACAAAATATGACAGTTGGAAAAAATGATAAAATATGATAGTTGTAAAAAATGTTAAAATTGACCAATTGTCCACAAATTTGCGCTTTTTGACCAAAATCACGCTTTTTATCCAAAATTGCACTTTATGATCAAAATTGCCCATAATTGCTCAAAATCACAATTTTCGCCAAAAAATCACCCAAAACTGCTAAAAATTGCACTTTTTGCCAAAAATTGCCTAAAATCACACTTTTTGACCAAAATCACACTTTTTGCCCAAAATTGCACTTTATGACCAAAATTGCACTTTATGACCAAAAAAATCTCACTTCTTGGAAAAATGAAAGTATGACAGTTGGAAGAAATGACAAAATATGACAGTTGGAAGAAATGAAAAAATATGACAGTTGGAAAAAATGATAAAATATGACAGTTGGAAAAAAATACAAAATATGTCAGTTGGAAAAAATGACAGTTGGAAATAATGACAAAATATGACAGTTGGAAAAAATGATAAAATATGACAGTTGGAAAAAATGACAGTTGGAAATAATGACAAAATATGACAGTTGGAAAAAATGTTAAAATTGACCAATTGTCCACAAACTTGCGCTTTTTGACCAAAATCACGCTTTTTACCCAAAATTGCACTTTATGATCAAAATTGCCCATAATTGCTCAAAATCACAATTTTCGCCAAAAAATCACCCAAAACTGCTAAAAATTGCACTTTTTGCCCAAAATTGCCTAAAATCACACTTTTTGACCAAAATCACACTTTTTGCCCAAAATTGCACTTTATGACCAAAATTGCACTTTATGACCAAAAAAATCTCACTTCTTGGAAAAAATGAAAGTATGACAGTTGGAAGAAATGACAAAATATGACAGTTGGAAGAAATGAAAAAATATGACAGTTGAAAAAAATGATAAAATATGACAGTTGGAAAAAATGACAGTTGGAAATAATGACAAAATATGACAGTTGGAAAAAATGATAAAATATGATAGTTGTAAAAAATGTTAAAATTGACCAATTGTCCACAAATTTGCGCTTTTTGACCAAAATCACGCTTTTTATCCAAAATTGCACTTTATGATCAAAATTGCCCATAATTGCTCAAAATCACAATTTTCGCCAAAAAATCACCCAAAACTGCTAAAAATTGCACTTTTTGCCAAAAATTGCCTAAAATCACACTTTTTGACCAAAATCACACTTTTTGCCCAAAATTGCACTTTATGACCAAAATTGCACTTTATGACCAAAAAAATCTCACTTCTTGGAAAAATGAAAGTATGACAGTTGGAAGAAATGACAAAATATGACAGTTGGAAGAAATGAAAAAATATGACAGTTGGAAAAAATGATAAAATATGACAGTTGGAAAAAAATACAAAATATGTCAGTTGGAAAAAATGACAGTTGGAAATAATGACAAAATATGACAGTTGGAAAAAATGATAAAATATGACAGTTGGAAAAAATGACAGTTGGAAATAATGACAAAATATGACAGTTGGAAAAAATGTTAAAATTGACCAATTGTCCACAAACTTGCGCTTTTTGACCAAAATCACGCTTTTTACCCAAAATTGCACTTTATGATCAAAATTGCCCATAATTGCTCAAAATCACAATTTTCGCCAAAAAATCACCCAAAACTGCTAAAAATTGCACTTTTTGCCCAAAATTGCCTAAAATCACACTTTTTGACCAAAATCACACTTTTTGCCCAAAATTGCACTTTATGACCAAAATTGCACTTTATGACCAAAAAAATCTCACTTCTTGGAAAAAATGAAAGTATGACAGTTGGAAGAAATGACAAAATATGACAGTTGGAAGAAATGAAAAAATATGACAGTTGAAAAAATGATAAAATATGACAGTTGGAAAAAATGACAGTTGGAAATAATGACAAAATATGACAGTTGGAAAAAATGATAAAATATGATAGTTGTAAAAATGATAAAATATGACAGTTGGAAAAAATGACAGTTGGAAATAATGACAAAATATGACAGTTGGAAAAAATGTTAAAATTGACCAATTGTCCACAAACTTGCGCTTTTTGACCAAAATCACGCTTTTTACCCAAAATTGCACTTTATGATCAAAATTGCCCATAATTGCTCAAAATCACAATTTTCGCCAAAAAATCACCCAAAACTGCTAAAAATTGCACTTTTTGCCCAAAATTGCCTAAAATCACACTTTTTGACCAAAATCACACTTTTTGCCCAAAATTGCACTTTATGACCAAAATTGCACTTTATGACCAAAAAAATCTCACTTCTTGGAAAAAATGAAAGTATGACAGTTGGAAGAAATGACAAAATATGACAGTTGGAAGAAATGAAAAAAATATGACAGTTGGAAAAAATGATAAAACATGGCAGTTGGAAAAAATGACAGTTGGAAATAATGACAAAATATGACAGTTGGAAAAAATGATAAAATATGATAGTTGTAAAAAATGTTAAAATTGACCAATTGTCCACAAACTTGCGCTTTTTGACCAAAATCACGCTTTTTACCCAAAATTGCTCTTTATGATCAAAATTGCCCATAATTGCTCAAAATCACAATTTTCGCCAAAAAATCACCCAAAACTGCTAAAAATTGCACTTTTTGCCCAAAATTGCCTAAAATCACACTTTTTGACCAAAATCACACTTTTTGCAAAAATTGCACTTTATGACCAAAAAAATCTCACTTCTTGGAAAAAATGAAAGTATGACAGTTGAAAGAAATGACAAAATATGACAGTTGGAAGAAATGATAAAATATGACAGTTGGAAAAAATGACAGTTGGAAATAATGACAAAATATGACAGTTGGAAAAAATGATAAAATATGACAGTTGGAAGAAATGACAAAATATGACAGTTGGAAGAAATGAAAAAATATGACAGTTGGAAAAAATGATAAAATATGACAGTTGGAAAAAATGACAGTTGGAAATAATGACAAAATATGACAGTTGGAAAAAATGACAAAATATGACAGTTGTAAAAAATGTTAAAATTGACCAATTGTCCACAAACTTGCGCTTTTTGACCAAAATCACGCTTTTTACCCAAAATTGCACTTTATGATCAAAATTGCCCATAATTGCTCAAAATCACAATTTTCGCCAAAAAATCACCCAAAACTGCTAAAAATTGCACTTTTTGCCCAAAATTGGCTAAAATCACACTTTTTGACCAAAATCACACTTTTTGCCCAAAATTGCACTTTATGACCAAAATTGCACTTTATGACCAAAAAAATCTCACTACTTGGAAAAAATGAAAGTATGACAGTTGGAAGAAATGACAAAATATGACAGTTGGAAGAAACGAAAAAATATGACAGTTGGAAAAAATGATAAAATATGACAGTTGGAAAAAATGACAGTTGGAAATAATGACAAAATATGACAGTTGGAAAAAATGATAAAATATGATAGTTGTAAAAAATGTTAAAATTGACCAATTGTCCACAAACTTGCGCTTTTTGACCAAAATCACGCTTTTTATCCAAAATTGCACTTTATGATCAAAATTGCCCATAATTGCTCAAAATCACAATTTTCGCCAAAAAATCACCCAAAACTGCTAAAAATTGCACTTTTTTGCCAAAAATTGCCTAAAATCACACTTTTTGACCAAAATCACACTTTTTTGCCCAAAATTGCACTTTATGACCAAAATTGCACTTTATGACCAAAAAAAATCTCACTTCTTGGAAAAATGAAAGTATGACAGTTGGAAGAAATGACAAAATATGACAGCTGGAAGAAATGAAAAAATATGACAGTTGGAAAAAATGATAAAATATGACAGTTGGAAAAAAATACAAAATATGTCAGTTGGAAAAAATGACAGTTGGAAATAATGACAAAATATGACAGTTGGAAAAAATGATAAAATATGACAGTTGGAAAAAATGACAGTTGGAAATAATGACAAAATATGACAGTTGGAAAAAATGATAAAATATGACAGTTGGAAAAAAATACAAAATATGTCAGTTGGAAAAAATGACAGTTGGAAATAATGACAAAATATGACAGTTGGAAAAAATGATAAAATATGATAGTTGTAAAAATGATAAAATATGACAGTTGGAAAAAATGACAGTTGGAAATAATGACAAAATATGACAGTTGGAAAAAATGTTAAAATTGACCAATTGTCCACAAACTTGCGCTTTTTGACCAAAATCACGCTTTTTACCCAAAATTGCACTTTATGATCAAAATTGCCCATAATTCCTCAAAATCACAATTTTCACCAAAAAATCACCCAAAACTGCTAAAAATTGCACTTTTTCCCCAAAATTGCCTAAAATCACACTTTTTGACCAAAATCACACTTTTTGCCCAAAATTGCACTTTATGACCAAAATTGCACTTTATGACCAAAAAAATCTCACTTCTTGGAAAAAATGAAAGTATGACAGTTGGAAGAAATGACAAAATATGACAGTTGGAAGAAATGAAAAAATATGACAGTTGGAAAAAATGATAAAACATGGCAGTTGGAAAAAATGACAGTTGGAAATAATGACAAAATATGACAGTTGGAAAAAATGATAAAATATGATAGTTGTAAAAAATGTTAAAATTGACCAATTGTCCACAAACTTGCGCTTTTTGACCAAAATCACGCTTTTTACCCAAAATTGCACTTTATGATCAAAATTGCCCATAATTGCTCAAAATCACAATTTTTGCCAAAAAATCACCCAAAACTGCTAAAAATTGCACTTTTTGCCCAAAATTGCCTAAAATCACACTTTTTGACCAAAATCACACTTTTTGCCCAAAATTGCACTTTATGACCAAAAAAATCTCACTTCTTGGAAAAAATGAAAGTATGACAGTTGGAAGAAATGACAAAATATGACAGTTGGAAGAAATGATAAAATATGACAGTTGGAAAAAAAATGACAGTTGGAAATAATGACAAAATATGACAGTTGGAAAAAATGATAAAATATGACAGTTGGAAGAAATGACAAAATATGACAGTTGGAAGAAATGAAAAAATATGACAGTTGGAAAAAATGATAAAATATGACAGTTGGAAAAAATGACAGTTGGAAATAATGACAAAATATGACAGTTGGAAAAAATGACAAAATATGACAGTTGTAAAAAATGTTAAAATTGACCAATTGTCCACAAACTTGCGCTTTTTGGCCAAAATCACGCTTTTTACCCAAAATTGCACTTTATGATCAAAATTGCCCATAATTCCTCAAAATCACAATTTTCACCAAAAAATCACCCAAAACTGCTAAAAATTGCACTTTTTGCCCAAAATTGGCTAAAATCACACTTTTTGACCAAAATCACACTTTTTGCCCAAAATTGCACTTTATGACCAAAATTGCACTTTATGACCAAAAAAATCTCACTTCTTGGAAAAAATGAAAGTATGACAGTTGGAAGAAATGACAAAATATGACAGTTGGAAGAAATGAAAAAATATGACAGTTGAAAAAAATGATAAAATATGACAGTTGGAAAAAATGACAGTTGGAAATAATGACAAAATATGACAGTTGGAAAAAATGATAAAATATGATAGTTGTAAAAAATGTTAAAATTGACCAATTGTCCACAAACTTGCGCTTTTTGACCAAAATCACGCTTTTTATCCAAAATTGCACTTTATGATCAAAATTGCCCATAATTGCTCAAAATCACAATTTTCGCCAAAAAATCACCCAAAACTGCTAAAAATTGCACTTTTTGCCAAAAATTGCCTAAAATCACACTTTTTGACCAAAATCACACTTTTTGCCCAAAATTGCACTTTATGACCAAAATTGCACTTTATGACCAAAAAAAATCTCACTTCTTGGAAAAATGAAAGTATGACAGTTGGAAGAAATGACAAAATATGACAGCTGGAAGAAATGAAAAAATATGACAGTTGGAAAAAATGATAAAATATGACAGTTGGAAAAAAATACAAAATATGTCAGTTGGAAAAAATGACAGTTGGAAATAATGACAAAATATGACAGTTGGAAGAAATGACAAAATATGACAGTTGGAAGAAATGAAAAAATATGACAGTTGGAAAAAATGATAAAACATGGCAGTTGGAAAAAATGACAGTTGGAAATAATGACAAAATATGACAGTTGGAAAAAATGATAAAATATGATAGTTGTAAAAAATGTTAAAATTGACCAATTGTCCACAAACTTGCGCTTTTTGACCAAAATCACGCTTTTTACCCAAAATTGCACTTTATGATCAAAATTGCCCATAATTGCTCAAAATCACAATTTTCGCCAAAAAATCACCCAAAACTGCTAAAAATTGCACTTTTTGCCCAAAATTGCCTAAAATCACACTTTTTGACCAAAATCACACTTTTTGCCCAAAATTGCACTTTATGACCAAAAAAATCTCACTTCTTGGAAAAAATGAAAGTATGACAGTTGGAAGAAATGACAAAATATGACAGTTGGAAGAAATGATAAAATATGACAGTTGGAAAAAAAATGACAGTTGGAAATAATGACAAAATATGACAGTTGGAAAAAATGATAAAATATGACAGTTGGAAGAAATGACAAAATATGACAGTTGGAAGAAATGAAAAAATATGACAGTTGGAAAAAATGATAAAATATGACAGTTGGAAAAAATGACAGTTGGAAATAATGACAAAATATGACAGTTGGAAAAAATGACAAAATATGACAGTTGTAAAAAATGTTAAAATTGACCAATTGTCCACAAACTTGCGCTTTTTGACCAAAATCACGCTTTTTACCCAAAATTGCACTTTATGATCAAAATTGCCCATAATTCCTCAAAATCACAATTTTCACCAAAAAATCACCCAAAACTGCTAAAAATTGCCCTTTTTGCCCAAAATTGGCTAAAATCACACTTTTTGACCAAAATCACACTTTTTGCCCAAAATTGCACTTTATGACCAAAATTGCACTTTATGACCAAAAAAATCTCACTTCTTGGAAAAAATGAAAGTATGACAGTTGGAAGAAATGACAAAATATGACAGTTGGAAGAAATGAAAAAATATGACAGTTGAAAAAAATGATAAAATATGACAGTTGGAAAAAATGACAGTTGGAAATAATGACAAAATATGACAGTTGGAAAAAATGATAAAATATGATAGTTGTAAAAAATGTTAAAATTGACCAATTGTCCACAAACTTGCGCTTTTTGACCAAAATCACGCTTTTTATCCAAAATTGCACTTTATGATCAAAATTGCCCATAATTGCTCAAAATCACAATTTTCGCCAAAAAATCACCCAAAACTGCTAAAAATTGCACTTTTTGCCAAAAATTGCCTAAAATCACACTTTTTGACCAAAATCACACTTTTTGCCCAAAATTGCACTTTATGACCAAAATTGCACTTTATGACCAAAAAAAATCTCACTTCTTGGAAAAATGAAAGTATGACAGTTGGAAGAAATGACAAAATATGACAGCTGGAAGAAATGAAAAAATATGACAGTTGGAAAAAATGATAAAATATGACAGTTGGAAAAAAATACTAAATATGTCAGTTGGAAAAAATGATAGTTGGAAATAATGACAAAATATGACAGTTGGAAAAAATGATAAAATATGACAGTTGGAAAAAATGACAGTTGGAAATAATGACAAAATATGACAGTTGGAAAAAATGTTAAAATTGACCAATTGTCCACAAACTTGCGCTTTTTGACCAAAATCACGCTTTTTATCCAAAATTGCACTTTATGATCAAAATTGCCCATAATTGCTCAAAATCACAATTTTCGCCAAAAAATCACCCAAAACTGCTAAAAATTGCACTTTTTGCCCAAAATTGCCTAAAATCACACTTTTTGACCAAAATCACACTTTTTGCCCAAAATTGCACTTTATGACCAAAATTGCACTTTATGACCAAAAAAATCTCACTTCTTGGAAAAAATGAAAGTATGACAGTTGGAAGAAATGACAAAATATGACAGTTGGAAGAAATGAAAAAATATGACAGTTGGAAAAAATGATAAAACATGGCAGTTGGAAAAAATGACAGTTGGAAATAATGACAAAATATGACAGTTGGAAAAAATGATAAAATATGATAGTTGTAAAAAATGTTAAAATTGACCAATTGTCCACAAACTTGCGCTTTTTGACCAAAATCACGCTTTTTACCCAAAATTGCACTTTATGATCAAAATTGCCCATAATTGCTCAAAATCACAATTTTCGCCAAAAAATCACCCAAAACTGCTAAAAATTGCACTTTTTGCCCAAAATTGCCTAAAATCACACTTTTTGACCAAAATCACACTTTTTGCCCAAAATTGCACTTTATGACCAAAAAAATCTCACTTCTTGGAAAAAATGAAAGTATGACAGTTGGAAGAAATGACAAAATATGACAGTTGGAAGAAATGATAAAATATGACAGTTGGAAAAAATGACAGTTGGAAATAATGACAAAATATGACAGTTGGAAAAAATGCTAAAATATGACAGTTGGAAGAAATTACAAAATATGACAGTTGGAAGAAATGAAAAAATATGACAGTTGGAAAAAATGATAAAATATGACAGTTGGAAAAAATGACAGTTGGAAATAATGACAAAATATGACAGTTGGAAAAAATGACAAAATATGACAGTTGGAAAAAATGTTAAAATTGACCAATTGTCCACAAACTTGCGCTTTTTGACCAAAATCACGCTTTTTACCCAAAATTGCACTTTATGATCAAAATTGCCCATAATTGCTCAAAATCACAATTTTCGCCAAAAAATCACCCAAAACTGCTAAAAATTGCACTTTTTGCCCAAAATTGGCTAAAATCACACTTTTTGACCAAAATCACACTTTTTGCCCAAAATTGCACTTTATGACCAAAATTGCACTTTATGACCAAAAAAATCTCACTTCTTGGAAAAAATGAAAGTATGACAGTTGGAAGAAATGACAAAATATGACAGTTGGAAGAAATGAAAAAATATGACAGTTGGAAAAAATGATAAAACATGGCAGTTGGAAAAAATGACAGTTGGAAATAATGACAAAATATGACAGTTGGAAAAAATGATAAAATATGATAGTTGTAAAAAATGTTAAAATTGACCAATTGTCCACAAACTTGCGCTTTTTGACCAAAATCACGCTTTTTACCCAAAATTGCACTTTATGATCAAAATTGCCCATAATTGCTCAAAATCACAATTTTCGCCAAAAAATCACCCAAAACTGCTAAAAATTGCACTTTTTGCCCAAAATTGCCTAAAATCACACTTTTTGACCAAAATCACACTTTTTGCCCAAAATTGCACTTTATGACCAAAAAAATCTCACTTCTTGGAAAAAATGAAAGTATGACAGTTGGAAGAAATGACAAAATATGACAGTTGGAAGAAATGATAAAATATGACAGTTGAAAAAATGACAGTTGGAAATAATGACAAAATATGACAGTTGGAAAAAATGATAAAATATGACAGTTGGAAGAAATGACAAAATATGACAGTTGGAAGAAATGAAAAAATATGACAGTTGGAAAAAATGATAAAATATGACAGTTGGAAAAAATGACAGTTGGAAATAATGAAAAAATATGACAGTTGGAAAAAATGACAAAATATGACAGTTGTAAAAAATGTTAAAATTGACCAATTGTCCACAAACTTGCGCTTTTTGACCAAAATCACGCTTTTTACCCAAAATTGCACTTTATGATCAAAATTGCCCATAATTGCTGAAAATCACAATTTTCGCCAAAAAATCACCCAAAACTGCTAAAAATTGCACTTTTTGCCCAAAATTGGCTAAAATCACACTTTTTGACCAAAATCACACTTTTTGCCCAAAATTGCACTTTATGACCAAAATTGCACTTTATGACCAAAAAAATCTCACTTCTTGGAAAAAATGAAAGTATGACAGTTGGAAGAAATGACAAAATATGACAGTTGGAAGAAATGAAAAAATATGACAGTTGAAAAAAATGATAAAATATGACAGTTGGAAAAAATGACAGTTGGAAATAATGACAAAATATGACAGTTGGAAAAAATGATAAAATATGATAGTTGTAAAAAATGTTAAAATTGACCAATTGTCCACAAACTTGCGCTTTTTGACCAAAATCACGCTTTTTATCCAAAATTGCACTTTATGATCAAAATTGCCCATAATTGCTCAAAATCACAATTTTCGCCAAAAAATCACCCAAAACTGCTAAAAATTGCACTTTTTGCCAAAAATTGCCTAAAATCACACTTTTTGACCAAAATCACACTTTTTGCCCAAAATTGCACTTTATGACCAAAATTGCACTTTATGACCAAAAAAAATCTCACTTCTTGGAAAAATGAAAGTATGACAGTTGGAAGAAATGACAAAATATGACAGCTGGAAGAAATGAAAAAATATGACAGTTGGAAAAAATGATAAAATATGACATTTGGAAAAAAATACAAAATATGTCAGTTGGAAAAAATGACAGTTGGAAATAATGACAAAATATGACAGTTGGAAAAAATGATAAAATATGACAGTTGGAAAAAATGACAGTTGGAAATAATGACAAAATATGACAGTTGGAAAAAATGTTAAAATTGACCAATTGTCCACAAACTTGCGCTTTTTGACCAAAATCACGCTTTTTACCCAAAATTGCACTTTATGATCAAAATTGCCCATAATTGCTCAAAATCACAATTTTCGCCAAAAAATCACCCAAAACTGCTAAAAATTGCACTTTTTGCCCAAAATTGCCTAAAATCACACTTTTTGACCAAAATCACACTTTTTGCCCAAAATTGCACTTTATGACCAAAATTGCACTTTATGACCAAAAATATCTCACTTCTTGGAAAAAATGAAAGTATGACAGTTGGAAGAAATGACAAAATATGACAGTTGGAAGAAATGAAAAAATATGACAGTTGAAAAAATGATAAAATATGACAGTTGGAAAAAATGACAGTTGGAAATAATGACAAAATATGACAGTTGGAAAAAATGATAAAATATGACAGTTGGAAAAAAATACAAAATATGTCAGTTGGAAAAAATGACAGTTGGAAATAATGACAAAATATGACAGTTGGAAAAAATGATAAAATATGATAGTTGTAAAAATGATAAAATATGACAGTTGGAAAAAATGACAGTTGGAAATAATGACAAAATATGACAGTTGGAAAAATGTTAAAATTGACCAATTGTCCACAAACTTGCGCTTTTTGACCAAAATCACGCTTTTTACCCAAAATTGCACTTTATGATCAAAATTGCCCATAATTGCTCAAAATCACAATTTTCGCCAAAAAATCACCCAAAACTGCTAAAAATTGCACTTTTTGCCCAAAATTGCCTAAAATCACACTTTTTGACCAAAATCACACTTTTTGCCCAAAATTGCACTTTATGACCAAAATTGCAGTTTATGACCAAAAAAATCTCACTTCTTGGAAAAAATGAAAGTATGACAGTTGGAAGAAATGACAAAATATGACAGTTGGAAGAAATGAAAAAATATGACAGTTGGAAAAAATGATAAAACATGGCAGTTGGAAAAAATGACAGTTGGAAATAATGACAAAATATGACAGTTGGAAAAAATGATAAAATATGATAGTTGTAAAAAATGTTAAAATTGACCAATTGTCCACAAACTTGCGCTTTTTGACCAAAATCACGCTTTTTACCCAAAATTGCACTTTATGATCAAAATTGCCCATAATTGCTCAAAATCACAATTTTCGCCAAAAAATCACCCAAAACTGCTAAAAATTGCACTTTTTGCCCAAAATTGCCTAAAATCACACTTTTTGACCAAAATCACGCTTTTTACCCAAAATTGCACTTTATGATCAAAATTGCCCATAATTGCTCAAAACCCAATTTTCGCCAAAAAATCACCCAAAACTGCTAAAAATTGCACTTTTTGACCAAAATTGCCTAAAATCACACTTTTTGACCAAAATCACACTTTTTGCCCAAAATTGCACTTTATGACCAAAATTACACTTTATGACCAAAAAAATCTCACTTCTTGGAAAAAATGAAAGTATGACAGTTGGAAGAAATGACAAAATATGACAGTTGGAAGAAATGAAAAAATATGACAGTTGGAAAAAATGATAAAACATGGCAGTTGGAAAAAATGACAGTTGGAAATAATGACAAAATATGACAGTTGGAAAAAATGATAAAATATGATAGTTGTAAAAAATGTTAAAATTGACCAATTGTCCACAAACTTGCGCTTTTTGACCAAAATCACGCTTTTTACCCAAAATTGCACTTTATGATCAAAATTGCCCATAATTGCTCAAAATCACAATTTTCGCCAAAAAATCACCCAAAACTGCTAAAAATTGCACTTTTTGCCCAAAATTGCCTAAAATCACAATTTTTGACCAAAATCACACTTTTTGCCCAAAATTGCACTTTATGACCAAAATTGCACTTTATGACCAAATAAATCTCACTTCTTGGAAAAAATGAAAGTATGACAGTTGGAAGAAATGACAAAATATGACAGTTGGAAGAAATGAAAAAATATGACAGTTGAAAAAAATGATAAAATATGACAGTTGGAAAAAATGACAGTTGGAAATAATGACAAAATATGACAGTTGGAAAAAATGATAAAATATGATAGTTGTAAAAAATGTTAAAATTGACCAATTGTCCACAAATTTGCGCTTTTTGACCAAAATCACGCTTTTTATCCAAAATTGCACTTTATGATCAAAATTGCCCATAATTGCTCAAAATCACAATTTTCGCCAAAAAATCACCCAAAACTGCTAAAAATTGCACTTTTTGCCAAAAATTGCCTAAAATCACACTTTTTGACCAAAATCACACTTTTTGCCATAAATTGCACTTTATGACCAAAATTGCACTTTATGACCAAAAAAAATCTCACTTCTTGGAAAAATGAAAGTATGAGAGTTGGAAGAAATGACAAAATATGACAGCTGGAAGAAATGAAAAAATATGACAGTTGGAAAAAATGATAAAATATGACAGTTGGAAAAAAATACAAAATATGTCAGTTGGAAAAAATGACAGTTGGAAATAATGACAAAATATGACAGTTGTAAAAAATGATAAAATATGACAGTTGGAAAAAATGACAGTTGGAAATAATGACAAAATATGACAGTTGGAAAAAATGTTAAAATTGACCAATTGTCCACAAACTTGCGCTTTTTGACCAAAATCACGCTTTTTACCCAAAATTGCACTTTATGATCAAAATTGCCCATAATTGCTCAAAATCACAATTTTCGCCAAAAAATCACCCAAAACTGCTAAAAATTGCACTTTTTGCCCAAAATTGCCTAAAATCACACTTTTTGACCAAAATCACACTTTTTGCCCAAAATTGCACTTTATGACCAAAATTGCACTTTATGACCAAAAAAATCTCACTTCTTGGAAAAAATGAAAGTATGACAGTTGGAAGAAATGACAAAATATGACAGTTGGAAGAAATGAAAAAATATGACAGTTGAAAAAAATGATAAAATATGACAGTTGGAAAAAATGACAGTTGGAAATAATGACAAAATATGACAGTTGGAAAAAATGATAAAATATGATAGTTGTAAAAAATGTTAAAATTGACCAATTGTCCACAAACTTGCGCTTTTTGACCAAAATCACGCTTTTTATCCAAAATTGCACTTTATGATCAAAATTGCCCATAATTGCTCAAAATCACAATTTTCGCCAAAAAATCACCCAAAACTGCTAAAAATTGCACTTTTTGCCAAAAATTGCCTAAAATCACACTTTTTGACCAAAATCACACTTTTTGCCCAAAATTGCACTTTATGACCAAAATTGCACTTTATGACCAAAAAAAATCTCACTTCTTGGAAAAATGAAAGTATGACAGTTGGAAGAAATGACAAAATATGACAGTTGGAAGAAATGAAAAAATATGACAGTTGGAAAAAATGATAAAATATGACAGTTGGAAAAAAATACAAAATATGTCAGTTGGAAAAAATGACAGTTGGAAATAATGACAAAATATGACAGTTGGAAAAAATGATAAAATATGACAGTTGGAAAAAATGACAGTTGGAAATAATGACAAAATATGACAGTTGGAAAAAATGTTAAAATTGACCAATTGTCCACAAACTTGCGCTTTTTGACCAAAATCACGCTTTTTACCCAAAATTGCACTTTATGATCAAAATTGCCCATAATTGCTCAAAATCACAATTTTTGCCAAAAAATCACCCAAAACTGCTAAAAATTGCACTTTTTGCCCAAAATTGCCTAAAATCACACTTTTTGACCAAAATCACACTTTTTGCCCAAAATTGCACTTTATGACCAAAATTGCACTTTATGACCAAAAAAATCTCACTTCTTGGAAAAAATGAAAGTATGACAGTTGGAAGAAATGACAAAATATGACAGTTGGAAGAAATGAAAAAATATGACAGTTGAAAAAAATGATAAAATATGACAGTTGGAAAAAATGACAGTTGGAAATAATGACAAAATATGACAGTTGGAAAAAATGATAAAATATGATAGTTGTAAAAAATGTTAAAATTGACCAATTGTCCACAAATTTGCGCTTTTTGACCAAAATCACGCTTTTTATCCAAAATTGCACTTTATGATCAAAATTGCCCATAATTGCTCAAAATCACAATTTTCGCCAAAAAATCACCCAAAACTGCTAAAAATTGCACTTTTTGCCAAAAATTGCCTAAAATCACACTTTTTGACCAAAATCACACTTTTTGCCATAAATTGCACTTTATGACCAAAATTGCACTTTATGACCAAAAAAAATCTCACTTCTTGGAAAAATGAAAGTATGAGAGTTGGAAGAAATGACAAAATATGACAGCTGGAAGAAATGAAAAAATATGACAGTTGGAAAAAATGATAAAATATGACAGTTGGAAAAAAATACAAAATATGTCAGTTGGAAAAAATGACAGTTGGAAATAATGACAAAATATGACAGTTGTAAAAAATGATAAAATATGACAGTTGGAAAAAATGACAGTTGGAAATAATGACAAAATATGACAGTTGGAAAAAATGTTAAAATTGACCAATTGTCCACAAACTTGCGCTTTTTGACCAAAATCACGCTTTTTACCCAAAATTGCACTTTATGATCAAAATTGCCCATAATTGCTCAAAATCACAATTTTCGCCAAAAAATCACCCAAAACTGCTAAAAATTGCACTTTTTGCCCAAAATTGCCTAAAATCACAATTTTTGACCAAAATCACACTTTTTGCCCAAAATTGCACTTTATGACCAAAATTGCACTTTATGACCAAATAAATCTCACTTCTTGGAAAAAATGAAAGTATGACAGTTGGAAGAAATGACAAAATATGACAGTTGGAAGAAATGAAAAAATATGACAGTTGAAAAAAATGATAAAATATGACAGTTGGAAAAAATGACAGTTGGAAATAATGACAAAATATGACAGTTGGAAAAAATGATAAAATATGATAGTTGTAAAAAATGTTAAAATTGACCAATTGTCCACAAATTTGCGCTTTTTGACCAAAATCACGCTTTTTATCCAAAATTGCACTTTATGATCAAAATTGCCCATAATTGCTCAAAATCACAATTTTCGCCAAAAAATCACCCAAAACTGCTAAAAATTGCACTTTTTGCCAAAAATTGCCTAAAATCACACTTTTTGACCAAAATCACACTTTTTGCCATAAATTGCACTTTATGACCAAAATTGCACTTTATGACCAAAAAAAATCTCACTTCTTGGAAAAATGAAAGTATGAGAGTTGGAAGAAATGACAAAATATGACAGCTGGAAGAAATGAAAAAATATGACAGTTGGAAAAAATGATAAAATATGACAGTTGGAAAAAAATACAAAATATGTCAGTTGGAAAAAATGACAGTTGGAAATAATGACAAAATATGACAGTTGTAAAAAATGATAAAATATGACAGTTGGAAAAAATGACAGTTGGAAATAATGACAAAATATGACAGTTGGAAAAAATGTTAAAATTGACCAATTGTCCACAAACTTGCGCTTTTTGACCAAAATCACGCTTTTTACCCAAAATTGCACTTTATGATCAAAATTGCCCATAATTGCTCAAAATCACAATTTTCGCCAAAAAATCACCCAAAACTGCTAAAAATTGCACTTTTTGCCCAAAATTGCCTAAAATCACACTTTTTGACCAAAATCACACTTTTTGCCCAAAATTGCACTTTATGACCAAAATTGCACTTTATGACCAAAAAAATCTCACTTCTTGGAAAAAATGAAAGTATGACAGTTGGAAGAAATGACAAAATATGACAGTTGGAAGAAATGAAAAAATATGACAGTTGAAAAAAATGATAAAATATGACAGTTGGAAAAAATGACAGTTGGAAATAATGACAAAATATGACAGTTGGAAAAAATGATAAAATATGATAGTTGTAAAAAATGTTAAAATTGACCAATTGTCCACAAATTTGCGCTTTTTGACCAAAATCACGCTTTTTATCCAAAATTGCACTTTATGATCAAAATTGCCCATAATTGCTCAAAATCACAATTTTCGCCAAAAAATCACCCAAAAACTGCTAAAAATTGCACTTTTTGCCAAAAATTGCCTAAAATCACACTTTTTGACCAAAATCACACTTTTTGCCCAAAATTGCACTTTATGACCAAAATTGCACTTTATGACCAAAAAAAATCTCACTTCTTGGAAAAATGAAAGTATGACAGTTGGAAGAAATGACAAAATATGACAGTTGGAAGAAATGAAAAAATATGACAGTTGGAAAAAATGATAAAATATGACAGTTGGAAAAAAATACAAAATATGTCAGTTGGAAAAAATGACAGTTGGAAATAATGACAAAATATGACAGTTGGAAAAAATGATAAAATATGACAGTTGGAAAAAATGACAGTTGGAAATAATGACAAAATATGACAGTTGGAAAAAATGTTAAAATTGACCAATTGTCCACAAACTTGCGCTTTTTGACCAAAATCACGCTTTTTACCCAAAATTGCACTTTATGATCAAAATTGCCCATAATTGCTCAAAATCACAATTTTCGCCAAAAAATCACCCAAAACTGCTAAAAATTGCACTTTTTGCCCAAAATTGCCTAAAATCACACTTTTTGACCAAAATCACACTTTTTGCCCAAAATTGCACTTTATGACCAAAATTGCACTTTATGACCAAAAAAATCTCACTTCTTGGAAAAAATGAAAGTATGACAGTTGGAAGAAATGACAAAATATGACAGTTGGAAGAAATGAAAAAATATGACAGTTGAAAAAAATGATAAAATATGACAGTTGGAAAAAATGACAGTTGGAAATAATGACAAAATATGACAGTTGGAAAAAATGATAAAATATGATAGTTGTAAAAAATGTTAAAATTGACCAATTGTCCACAAATTTGCGCTTTTTGACCAAAATCACGCTTTTTATCCAAAATTGCACTTTATGATCAAAATTGCCCATAATTGCTCAAAATCACAATTTTCGCCAAAAAATCACCCAAAACTGCTAAAAATTGCACTTTTTGCCAAAAATTGCCTAAAATCACACTTTTTGACCAAAATCACACTTTTTGCCATAAATTGCACTTTATGACCAAAATTGCACTTTATGACCAAAAAAAATCTCACTTCTTGGAAAAATGAAAGTATGAGAGTTGGAAGAAATGACAAAATATGACAGCTGGAAGAAATGAAAAAATATGACAGTTGGAAAAAATGATAAAATATGACAGTTGGAAAAAAATACAAAATATGTCAGTTGGAAAAAATGACAGTTGGAAATAATGACAAAATATGACAGTTGTAAAAAATGATAAAATATGACAGTTGGAAAAAATGACAGTTGGAAATAATGACAAAATATGACAGTTGGAAAAAATGTTAAAATTGACCAATTGTCCACAAACTTGCGCTTTTTGACCAAAATCACGCTTTTTACCCAAAATTGCACTTTATGATCAAAATTGCCCATAATTGCTCAAAATCACAATTTTCGCCAAAAAATCACCCAAAACTGCTAAAAATTGCACTTTTTGCCCAAAATTGCCTAAAATCACACTTTTTGACCAAAATCACACTTTTTGCCCAAAATTGCACTTTATGACCAAAATTGCACTTTATGACCAAAAAAATCTCACTTCTTGGAAAAAATGAAAGTATGACAGTTGGAAGAAATGACAAAATATGACAGTTGGAAGAAATGAAAAAATATGACAGTTGAAAAAAATGATAAAATATGACAGTTGGAAAAAATGACAGTTGGAAATAATGACAAAATATGACAGTTGGAAAAAATGATAAAATATGATAGTTGTAAAAAATGTTAAAATTGACCAATTGTCCACAAATTTGCGCTTTTTGACCAAAATCACGCTTTTTATCCAAAATTGCACTTTATGATCAAAATTGCCCATAATTGCTCAAAATCACAATTTTCGCCAAAAAATCACCCAAAACTGCTAAAAATTGCACTTTTTGCCAAAAATTGCCTAAAATCACACTTTTTGACCAAAATCACACTTTTTGCCCAAAATTGCACTTTATGACCAAAATTGCACTTTATGACCAAAAAAAATCTCACTTCTTGGAAAAATGAAAGTATGACAGTTGGAAGAAATGACAAAATATGACAGTTGGAAGAAATGAAAAAATATGACAGTTGGAAAAAATGATAAAATATGACAGTTGGAAAAAAATACAAAATATGTCAGTTGGAAAAAATGACAGTTGGAAATAATGACAAAATATGACAGTTGGAAAAAATGATAAAATATGACAGTTGGAAAAAATGACAGTTGGAAATAATGACAAAATATGACAGTTGGAAAAAATGTTAAAATTGACCAATTGTCCACAAACTTGCGCTTTTTGACCAAAATCACGCTTTTTACCCAAAATTGCACTTTATGATCAAAATTGCCCATAATTGCTCAAAATCACAATTTTCGCCAAAAAATCACCCAAAACTGCTAAAAATTGCACTTTTTGCCCAAAATTGCCTAAAATCACACTTTTTGACCAAAATCACACTTTTTGCCCAAAATTGCACTTTATGACCAAAATTGCACTTTATGACCAAAAAAATCTCACTTCTTGGAAAAAATGAAAGTATGACAGTTGGAAGAAATGACAAAATATGACAGTTGGAAGAAATGAAAAAATATGACAGTTGAAAAAATGATAAAATATGACAGTTGGAAAAAATGACAGTTGGAAATAATGACAAAATATGACAGTTGGAAAAAATGATAAAATATGATAGTTGTAAAAATGATAAAATATGACAGTTGGAAAAAATGACAGTTGGAAATAATGACAAAATATGACAGTTGGAAAAAATGATAAAATATGATAGTTGTAAAAAATGTTAAAATTGACCAATTGTCCACAAATTTGCGCTTTTTGACCAAAATCACGCTTTTTATCCAAAATTGCACTTTATGATCAAAATTGCCCATAATTGCTCAAAATCACAATTTTCGCCAAAAAATCACCCAAAACTGCTAAAAATTGCACTTTTTGCCAAAAATTGCCTAAAATCACACTTTTTGACCAAAATCACACTTTTTGCCATAAATTGCACTTTATGACCAAAATTGCACTTTATGACCAAAAAAAATCTCACTTCTTGGAAAAATGAAAGTATGAGAGTTGGAAGAAATGACAAAATATGACAGCTGGAAGAAATGAAAAAATATGACAGTTGGAAAAAATGATAAAATATGACAGTTGGAAAAAAATACAAAATATGTCAGTTGGAAAAAATGACAGTTGGAAATAATGACAAAATATGACAGTTGTAAAAAATGATAAAATATGACAGTTGGAAAAAATGACAGTTGGAAATAATGACAAAATATGACAGTTGGAAAAAATGTTAAAATTGACCAATTGTCCACAAACTTGCGCTTTTTGACCAAAATCACGCTTTTTACCCAAAATTGCACTTTATGATCAAAATTGCCCATAATTGCTCAAAATCACAATTTTCGCCAAAAAATCACCCAAAACTGCTAAAAATTGCACTTTTTGCCCAAAATTGCCTAAAATCACACTTTTTGACCAAAATCACACTTTTTGCCCAAAATTGCACTTTATGACCAAAATTGCACTTTATGACCAAAAAAATCTCACTTCTTGGAAAAAATGAAAGTATGACAGTTGGAAGAAATGACAAAATATGACAGTTGGAAGAAATGAAAAAATATGACAGTTGAAAAAAATGATAAAATATGACAGTTGGAAAAAATGACAGTTGGAAATAATGACAAAATATGACAGTTGGAAAAAATGATAAAATATGATAGTTGTAAAAAATGTTAAAATTGACCAATTGTCCACAAATTTGCGCTTTTTGACCAAAATCACGCTTTTTATCCAAAATTGCACTTTATGATCAAAATTGCCCATAATTGCTCAAAATCACAATTTTCGCCAAAAAATCACCCAAAACTGCTAAAAATTGCACTTTTTGCCAAAAATTGCCTAAAATCACACTTTTTGACCAAAATCACACTTTTTGCCCAAAATTGCACTTTATGACCAAAATTGCACTTTATGACCAAAAAAATCTCACTTCTTGGAAAAATGAAAGTATGACAGTTGGAAGAAATGACAAAATATGACAGTTGGAAGAAATGAAAAAATATGACAGTTGGAAAAAATGATAAAATATGACAGTTGGAAAAAAATACAAAATATGTCAGTTGGAAAAAATGACAGTTGGAAATAATGACAAAATATGACAGTTGGAAAAAATGATAAAATATGACAGTTGGAAAAAATGACAGTTGGAAATAATGACAAAATATGACAGTTGGAAAAAATGTTAAAATTGACCAATTGTCCACAAACTTGCGCTTTTTGACCAAAATCACGCTTTTTACCCAAAATTGCACTTTATGATCAAAATTGCCCATAATTGCTCAAAATCACAATTTTCGCCAAAAAATCACCCAAAACTGCTAAAAATTGCACTTTTTGCCCAAAATTGCCTAAAATCACACTTTTTGACCAAAATCACACTTTTTGCCCAAAATTGCACTTTATGACCAAAATTGCACTTTATGACCAAAAAAATCTCACTTCTTGGAAAAAATGAAAGTATGACAGTTGGAAGAAATGACAAAATATGACAGTTGGAAGAAATGAAAAAATATGACAGTTGAAAAAATGATAAAATATGACAGTTGGAAAAAATGACAGTTGGAAATAATGACAAAATATGACAGTTGGAAAAAATGATAAAATATGATAGTTGTAAAAATGATAAAATATGACAGTTGGAAAAAATGACAGTTGGAAATAATGACAAAATATGACAGTTGGAAAAAATGTTAAAATTGACCAATTGTCCACAAACTTGCGCTTTTTGACCAAAATCACGCTTTTTACCCAAAATTGCACTTTATGATCAAAATTGCCCATAATTGCTCAAAATCACAATTTTCGCCAAAAAATCACCCAAAACTGCTAAAAATTGCACTTTTTGCCCAAAATTGCCTAAAATCACACTTTTTGACCAAAATCACACTTTTTGCCCAAAATTGCACTTTATGACCAAAATTGCACTTTATGACCAAAAAAATCTCACTTCTTGGAAAAAATGAAAGTATGACAGTTGGAAGAAATGACAAAATATGACAGTTGGAAGAAATGAAAAAAATATGACAGTTGGAAAAAATGATAAAACATGGCAGTTGGAAAAAATGACAGTTGGAAATAATGACAAAATATGACAGTTGGAAAAAATGATAAAATATGATAGTTGTAAAAAATGTTAAAATTGACCAATTGTCCACAAACTTGCGCTTTTTGACCAAAATCACGCTTTTTACCCAAAATTGCACTTTATGATCAAAATTGCCCATAATTGCTCAAAATCACAATTTTCGCCAAAAAATCACCCAAAACTGCTAAAAATTGCACTTTTTGCCCAAAATTGCCTAAAATCACACTTTTTGACCAAAATCACACTTTTTGCAAAAATTGCACTTTATGACCAAAAAAATCTCACTTCTTGGAAAAAATGAAAGTATGACAGTTGAAAGAAATGACAAAATATGACAGTTGGAATAAATGATAAAATATGACAGTTGGAAAAAATGACAGTTGGAAATAATGACAAAATATGACAGTTGGAAAAAATGATAAAATATGACAGTTGGAAGAAATGACAAAATATGACAGTTGGAAGAAATGAAAAAATATGACAGTTGGAAAAAATGATAAAATATGACAGTTGGAAAAAATGACAGTTGGAAATAATGACAAAATATGACAGTTGGAAAAAATGACAAAATATGACAGTTGTAAAAAATGTTAAAATTGACCAATTGTCCACAAACTTGCGCTTTTTGACCAAAATCACGCTTTTTACCCAAAATTGCACTTTATGATCAAAATTGCCCATAATTGCTCAAAATCACAATTTTCGCCAAAAAATCACCCAAAACTGCTAAAAATTGCACTTTTTGCCCAAAATTGGCTAAAATCACACTTTTTGACCAAAATCACACTTTTTGCCCAAAATTGCACTTTATGACCAAAATTGCACTTTATGACCAAAAAAATCTCACTTCTTGGAAAAAATGAAAGTATGACAGTTGGAAGAAATGACAAAATATGACAGTTGGAAGAAATGAAAAAATATGACAGTTGGAAAAAATGATAAAATATGACAGTTGGAAAAAATGACAGTTGGAAATAATGACAAAATATGACAGTTGGAAAAAATGATAAAATATGATAGTTGTAAAAAATGTTAAAATTGACCAATTGTCCACAAACTTGCGCTTTTTGACCAAAATCACGCTTTTTACCCAAAATTGCACTTTATGATCAAAATTGCCCATAATTGCTCAAAATCACAATTTTTGCCAAAAAATCACCCAAAACTGCTAAAAATTGCACTTTTTGCCCAAAATTGCCTAAAATCACACTTTTTGACCAAAATCACACTTTTTGCCCAAAATTGCACTTTATGACCAAAAAAATCTCACTTCTTGGAAAAAATGAAAGTATGACAGTTGGAAGAAATGACAAAATATGACAGTTGGAAGAAATGATAAAATATGACAGTTGGAAAAAAAATGACAGTTGGAAATAATGACAAAATATGACAGTTGGAAAAAATGATAAAATATGACAGTTGGAAGAAATGACAAAATATGACAGTTGGAAGAAATGAAAAAATATGACAGTTGGAAAAAATGATAAAATATGACAGTTGGAAAAAATGACAGTTGGAAATAATGACAAAATATGACAGTTGGAAAAAATGACAAAATATGACAGTTGTAAAAAATGTTAAAATTGACCAATTGTCCACAAACTTGCGCTTTTTGGCCAAAATCACGCTTTTTACCCAAAATTGCACTTTATGATCAAAATTGCCCATAATTCCTCAAAATCACAATTTTCACCAAAAAATCACCCAAAACTGCTAAAAATTGCACTTTTTGCCCAAAATTGGCTAAAATCACACTTTTTGACCAAAATCACACTTTTTGCCCAAAATTGCACTTTATGACCAAAATTGCACTTCATGACCAAAAAAATCTCACTTCTTGGAAAAAATGAAAGTATGACAGTTGGAAGAAATGACAAAATATGACAGTTGGAAGAAATGAAAAAATATGACAGTTGAAAAAAATGATAAAATATGACAGTTGGAAAAAATGACAGTTGGAAATAATGACAAAATATGACAGTTGGAAAAAATGATAAAATATGATAGTTGTAAAAAATGTTAAAATTGACCAATTGTCCACAAACTTGCGCTTTTTGACCAAAATCACGCTTTTTATCCAAAATTGCACTTTATGATCAAAATTGCCCATAATTGCTCAAAATCACAATTTTCGCCAAAAAATCACCCAAAACTGCTAAAAATTGCACTTTTTGCCAAAAATTGCCTAAAATCACACTTTTTGACCAAAATCACACTTTTTGCCCAAAATTGCACTTTATGACCAAAATTGCACTTTATGACCAAAAAAAATCTCACTTCTTGGAAAAATGAAAGTATGACAGTTGGAAGAAATGACAAAATATGACAGCTGGAAGAAATGAAAAAATATGACAGTTGGAAAAAATGATAAAATATGACAGTTGGAAAAAAATACAAAATATGTCAGTTGGAAAAAATGACAGTTGGAAATAATGACAAAATATGACAGTTGGAAGAAATGACAAAATATGACAGTTGGAAGAAATGAAAAAATATGACAGTTGGAAAAAATGATAAAACATGGCAGTTGGAAAAAATGACAGTTGGAAATAATGACAAAATATGACAGTTGGAAAAAATGATAAAATATGATAGTTGTAAAAAATGTTAAAATTGACCAATTGTCCACAAACTTGCGCTTTTTGACCAAAATCACGCTTTTTACCCAAAATTGCACTTTATGATCAAAATTGCCCATAATTGCTCAAAATCACAATTTTCGCCAAAAAATCACCCAAAACTGCTAAAAATTGCACTTTTTGCCCAAAATTGCCTAAAATCACACTTTTTGACCAAAATCACACTTTTTGCCCAAAATTGCACTTTATGACCAAAAAAATCTCACTTCTTGGAAAAAATGAAAGTATGACAGTTGGAAGAAATGACAAAATATGACAGTTGGAAGAAATGATAAAATATGACAGTTGGAAAAAAAATGACAGTTGGAAATAATGACAAAATATGACAGTTGGAAAAAATGATAAAATATGACAGTTGGAAGAAATGACAAAATATGACAGTTGGAAGAAATGAAAAAATATGACAGTTGGAAAAAATGATAAAATATGACAGTTGGAAAAAATGACAGTTGGAAATAATGACAAAATATGACAGTTGGAAAAAATGACAAAATATGACAGTTGTAAAAAATGTTAAAATTGACCAATTGTCCACAAACTTGCGCTTTTTGACCAAAATCACGCTTTTTACCCAAAATTGCACTTTATGATCAAAATTGCCCATAATTCCTCAAAATCACAATTTTCACCAAAAAATCACCCAAAACTGCTAAAAATTGCCCTTTTTGCCCAAAATTGGCTAAAATCACACTTTTTGACCAAAATCACACTTTTTGCCCAAAATTGCACTTTATGACCAAAATTGCACTTTATGACCAAAAAAATCTCACTTCTTGGAAAAAATGAAAGTATGACAGTTGGAAGAAATGACAAAATATGACAGTTGGAAGAAATGAAAAAATATGACAGTTGAAAAAAATGATAAAATATGACAGTTGGAAAAAATGACAGTTGGAAATAATGACAAAATATGACAGTTGGAAAAAATGATAAAATATGATAGTTGTAAAAAATGTTGAAATTGACCAATTGTCCACAAACTTGCGCTTTTTGACCAAAATCACGCTTTTTATCCAAAATTGCACTTTATGATCAAAATTGCCCATAATTGCTCAAAATCACAATTTTCGCCAAAAAATCACCCAAAACTGCTAAAAATTGCACTTTTTGCCAAAAATTGCCTAAAATCACACTTTTTGACCAAAATCACACTTTTTGCCCAAAATTGCACTTTATGACCAAAATTGCACTTTATGACCAAAAAAAATCTCACTTCTTGGAAAAATGAAAGTATGACAGTTGGAAGAAATGACAAAATATGACAGCTGGAAGAAATGAAAAAATATGACAGTTGGAAAAAATGATAAAATATGACAGTTGGAAAAAAATACAAAATATGTCAGTTGGAAAAAATGACAGTTGGAAATAATGACAAAATATGACAGTTGGAAAAAATGATAAAATATGACAGTTGGAAAAAATGACAGTTGGAAATAATGACAAAATATGACAGTTGGAAAAAATGTTAAAATTGACCAATTGTCCACAAACTTGCGCTTTTTGACCAAAATAACGCTTTTTACCCAAAATTGCACTTTATGATCAAAATTGCCCATAATTGCTCAAAATCACAATTTTCGCCAAAAAATCACCCAAAACTGCTAAAAATTGCACTTTTTGCCCAAAATTGCCTAAAATCACACTTTTTGACCAAAATCACACTTTTTGCCCAAAATTGCACTTTATGACCAAAATTGCACTTTATGACCAAAAATATCTCACTTCTTGGAAAAAATGAAAGTATGACAGTTGGAAGAAATGACAAAATATGACAGTTGGAAGAAATGAAAAAATATGACAGTTGAAAAAATGATAAAATATGACAGTTGGAAAAAATGACAGTTGGAAATAATGACAAAATATGACAGTTGGAAAAAATGATAAAATATGACAGTTGGAAAAAAATACAAAATATGTCAGTTGGAAAAAATGACAGTTGGAAATAATGACAAAATATGACAGTTGGAAAAAATGATAAAATATGATAGTTGTAAAAATGATAAAATATGACAGTTGGAAAAAATGACAGTTGGAAATAATGACAAAATATGACAGTTGGAAAAATGTTAAAATTGACCAATTGTCCACAAACTTGCGCTTTTTGACCAAAATCACGCTTTTTACCCAAAATTGCACTTTATGATCAAAATTGCCCATAATTGCTCAAAATCACAATTTTCGCCAAAAAATCACCCAAAACTGCTAAAAATTGCACTTTTTGCCCAAAATTGCCTAAAATCACACTTTTTGACCAAAATCACACTTTTTGCCCAAAATTGCACTTTATGACCAAAATTGCACTTTATGACCAAAAAAATCTCACTTCTTGGAAAAAATGAAAGTATGACAGTTGGAAGAAATGACAAAATATGACAGTTGGAAGAAATGAAAAAATATGACAGTTGGAAAAAATGATAAAACATGGCAGTTGGAAAAAATGACAGTTGGAAATAATGACAAAATATGACAGTTGGAAAAAATGATAAAATATGATAGTTGTAAAAAATGTTAAAATTGACCAATTGTCCACAAACTTGCGCTTTTTGACCAAAATCACGCTTTTTACCCAAAATTGCACTTTATGATCAAAATTGCCCATAATTGCTCAAAATCACAATTTTCGCCAAAAAATCACCCAAAACTGCTAAAAATTGCACTTTTTGCCCAAAATTGCCTAAAATCACACTTTTTGACCAAAATCACGCTTTTTACCCAAAATTGCACTTTATGATCAAAATTGCCCATAATTGCTCAAAACCCAATTTTCGCCAAAAAATCACCCAAAACTGCTAAAAATTGCACTTTTTGACCAAAATTGCCTAAAATCACACTTTTTGACCAAAATCACACTTTTTGCCCAAAATTGCACTTTATGACCAAAATTACACTTTATGACCAAAAAAATCTCACTTCTTGGAAAAAATGAAAGTATGACAGTTGGAAGAAATGACAAAATATGACAGTTGGAAGAAATGAAAAAATATGACAGTTGGAAAAAATGATAAAACATGGCAGTTGGAAAAAATGACAGTTGGAAATAATGACAAAATATGACAGTTGGAAAAAATGATAAAATATGATAGTTGTAAAAAATGTTAAAATTGACCAATTGTCCACAAACTTGCGCTTTTTGACCAAAATCACGCTTTTTACCCAAAATTGCACTTTATGATCAAAATTGCCCATAATTGCTCAAAATCACAATTTTCGCCAAAAAATCACCCAAAACTGCTAAAAATTGCACTTTTTGCCCAAAATTGCCTAAAATCACAATTTTTGACCAAAATCACACTTTTTGCCCAAAATTGCACTTTATGACCAAAATTGCACTTTATGACCAAATAAATCTCACTTCTTGGAAAAAATGAAAGTATGACAGTTGGAAGAAATGACAAAATATGACAGTTGGAAGAAATGAAAAAATATGACAGTTGAAAAAAATGATAAAATATGACAGTTGGAAAAAATGACAGTTGGAAATAATGACAAAATATGACAGTTGGAAAAAATGATAAAATATGATAGTTGTAAAAAATGTTAAAATTGACCAATTGTCCACAAATTTGCGCTTTTTGACCAAAATCACGCTTTTTATCCAAAATTGCACTTTATGATCAAAATTGCCCATAATTGCTCAAAATCACAATTTTCGCCAAAAAATCACCCAAAACTGCTAAAAATTGCACTTTTTGCCAAAAATTGCCTAAAATCACACTTTTTGACCAAAATCACACTTTTTGCCATAAATTGCACTTTATGACCAAAATTGCACTTTATGACCAAAAAAAATCTCACTTCTTGGAAAAATGAAAGTATGAGAGTTGGAAGAAATGACAAAATATGACAGCTGGAAGAAATGAAAAAATATGACAGTTGGAAAAAATGATAAAATATGACAGTTGGAAAAAAATACAAAATATGTCAGTTGGAAAAAATGACAGTTGGAAATAATGACAAAATATGACAGTTGTAAAAAATGATAAAATATGACAGTTGGAAAAAATGACAGTTGGAAATAATGACAAAATATGACAGTTGGAAAAAATGTTAAAATTGACCAATTGTCCACAAACTTGCGCTTTTTGACCAAAATCACGCTTTTTACCCAAAATTGCACTTTATGATCAAAATTGCCCATAATTGCTCAAAATCACAATTTTCGCCAAAAAATCACCCAAAACTGCTAAAAATTGCACTTTTTGCCCAAAATTGCCTAAAATCACACTTTTTGACCAAAATCACACTTTTTGCCCAAAATTGCACTTTATGACCAAAATTGCACTTTATGACCAAAAAAATCTCACTTCTTGGAAAAAATGAAAGTATGACAGTTGGAAGAAATGACAAAATATGACAGTTGGAAGAAATGAAAAAATATGACAGTTGAAAAAAATGATAAAATATGACAGTTGGAAAAAATGACAGTTGGAAATAATGACAAAATATGACAGTTGGAAAAAATGATAAAATATGATAGTTGTAAAAAATGTTAAAATTGACCAATTGTCCACAAATTTGCGCTTTTTGACCAAAATCACGCTTTTTATCCAAAATTGCACTTTATGATCAAAATTGCCCATAATTGCTCAAAATCACAATTTTCGCCAAAAAATCACCCAAAACTGCTAAAAATTGCACTTTTTGCCAAAAATTGCCTAAAATCACACTTTTTGACCAAAATCACACTTTTTGCCCAAAATTGCACTTTATGACCAAAATTGCACTTTATGACCAAAAAAAATCTCACTTCTTGGAAAAATGAAAGTATGACAGTTGGAAGAAATGACAAAATATGACAGTTGGAAGAAATGAAAAAATATGACAGTTGGAAAAAATGATAAAATATGACAGTTGGAAAAAAATACAAAATATGTCAGTTGGAAAAAATGACAGTTGGAAATAATGACAAAATATGACAGTTGGAAAAAATGATAAAATATGACAGTTGGAAAAAATGACAGTTGGAAATAATGACAAAATATGACAGTTGGAAAAAATGTTAAAATTGACCAATTGTCCACAAACTTGCGCTTTTTGACCAAAATCACGCTTTTTACCCAAAATTGCACTTTATGATCAAAATTGCCCATAATTGCTCAAAATCACAATTTTCGCCAAAAAATCACCCAAAACTGCTAAAAATTGCACTTTTTGCCCAAAATTGCCTAAAATCACACTTTTTGACCAAAATCACACTTTTTGCCCAAAATTGCACTTTATGACCAAAATTGCACTTTATGACCAAAAAAATCTCACTTCTTGGAAAAAATGAAAGTATGACAGTTGGAAGAAATGACAAAATATGACAGTTGGAAGAAATGAAAAAATATGACAGTTGAAAAAAATGATAAAATATGACAGTTGGAAAAAATGACAGTTGGAAATAATGACAAAATATGACAGTTGGAAAAAATGATAAAATATGATAGTTGTAAAAAATGTTAAAATTGACCAATTGTCCACAAATTTGCGCTTTTTGACCAAAATCACGCTTTTTATCCAAAATTGCACTTTATGATCAAAATTGCCCATAATTGCTCAAAATCACAATTTTCGCCAAAAAATCACCCAAAACTGCTAAAAATTGCACTTTTTGCCAAAAATTGCCTAAAATCACACTTTTTGACCAAAATCACACTTTTTGCCATAAATTGCACTTTATGACCAAAATTGCACTTTATGACCAAAAAAAATCTCACTTCTTGGAAAAATGAAAGTATGAGAGTTGGAAGAAATGACAAAATATGACAGCTGGAAGAAATGAAAAAATATGACAGTTGGAAAAAATGATAAAATATGACAGTTGGAAAAAAATACAAAATATGTCAGTTGGAAAAAATGACAGTTGGAAATAATGACAAAATATGACAGTTGTAAAAAATGATAAAATATGACAGTTGGAAAAAATGACAGTTGGAAATAATGACAAAATATGACAGTTGGAAAAAATGTTAAAATTGACCAATTGTCCACAAACTTGCGCTTTTTGACCAAAATCACGCTTTTTACCCAAAATTGCACTTTATGATCAAAATTGCCCATAATTGCTCAAAATCACAATTTTCGCCAAAAAATCACCCAAAACTGCTAAAAATTGCACTTTTTGCCCAAAATTGCCTAAAATCACAATTTTTGACCAAAATCACACTTTTTGCCCAAAATTGCACTTTATGACCAAAATTGCACTTTATGACCAAATAAATCTCACTTCTTGGAAAAAATGAAAGTATGACAGTTGGAAGAAATGACAAAATATGACAGTTGGAAGAAATGAAAAAATATGACAGTTGAAAAAAATGATAAAATATGACAGTTGGAAAAAATGACAGTTGGAAATAATGACAAAATATGACAGTTGGAAAAAATGATAAAATATGATAGTTGTAAAAAATGTTAAAATTGACCAATTGTCCACAAATTTGCGCTTTTTGACCAAAATCACGCTTTTTATCCAAAATTGCACTTTATGATCAAAATTGCCCATAATTGCTCAAAATCACAATTTTCGCCAAAAAATCACCCAAAACTGCTAAAAATTGCACTTTTTGCCAAAAATTGCCTAAAATCACACTTTTTGACCAAAATCACACTTTTTGCCCAAAATTGCACTTTATGACCAAAATTGCACTTTATGACCAAAAAAAATCTCACTTCTTGGAAAAATGAAAGTATGACAGTTGGAAGAAATGACAAAATATGACAGTTGGAAGAAATGAAAAAATATGACAGTTGGAAAAAATGATAAAATATGACAGTTGGAAAAAAATACAAAATATGTCAGTTGGAAAAAATGACAGTTGGAAATAATGACAAAATATGACAGTTGGAAAAAATGATAAAATATGACAGTTGGAAAAAATGACAGTTGGAAATAATGACAAAATATGACAGTTGGAAAAAATGTTAAAATTGACCAATTGTCCACAAACTTGCGCTTTTTGACCAAAATCACGCTTTTTACCCAAAATTGCACTTTATGATCAAAATTGCCCATAATTGCTCAAAATCACAATTTTCGCCAAAAAATCACCCAAAACTGCTAAAAATTGCACTTTTTGCCCAAAATTGCCTAAAATCACACTTTTTGACCAAAATCACACTTTTTGCCCAAAATTGCACTTTATGACCAAAATTGCACTTTATGACCAAAAAAATCTCACTTCTTGGAAAAAATGAAAGTATGACAGTTGGAAGAAATGACAAAATATGACAGTTGGAAGAAATGAAAAAATATGACAGTTGAAAAAATGATAAAATATGACAGTTGGAAAAAATGACAGTTGGAAATAATGACAAAATATGACAGTTGGAAAAAATGATAAAATATGATAGTTGTAAAAATGATAAAATATGACAGTTGGAAAAAATGACAGTTGGAAATAATGACAAAATATGACAGTTGGAAAAAATGATAAAATATGATAGTTGTAAAAAATGTTAAAATTGACCAATTGTCCACAAATTTGCGCTTTTTGACCAAAATCACGCTTTTTATCCAAAATTGCACTTTATGATCAAAATTGCCCATAATTGCTCAAAATCACAATTTTCGCCAAAAAATCACCCAAAACTGCTAAAAATTGCACTTTTTGCCAAAAATTGCCTAAAATCACACTTTTTGACCAAAATCACACTTTTTGCCATAAATTGCACTTTATGACCAAAATTGCACTTTATGACCAAAAAAAATCTCACTTCTTGGAAAAATGAAAGTATGAGAGTTGGAAGAAATGACAAAATATGACAGCTGGAAGAAATGAAAAAATATGACAGTTGGAAAAAATGATAAAATATGACAGTTGGAAAAAAATACAAAATATGTCAGTTGGAAAAAATGACAGTTGGAAATAATGACAAAATATGACAGTTGTAAAAAATGATAAAATATGACAGTTGGAAAAAATGACAGTTGGAAATAATGACAAAATATGACAGTTGGAAAAAATGTTAAAATTGACCAATTGTCCACAAACTTGCGCTTTTTGACCAAAATCACGCTTTTTACCCAAAATTGCACTTTATGATCAAAATTGCCCATAATTGCTCAAAATCACAATTTTCGCCAAAAAATCACCCAAAACTGCTAAAAATTGCACTTTTTGCCCAAAATTGCCTAAAATCACACTTTTTGACCAAAATCACACTTTTTGCCCAAAATTGCACTTTATGACCAAAATTGCACTTTATGACCAAAAAAATCTCACTTCTTGGAAAAAATGAAAGTATGACAGTTGGAAGAAATGACAAAATATGACAGTTGGAAGAAATGAAAAAATATGACAGTTGAAAAAAATGATAAAATATGACAGTTGGAAAAAATGACAGTTGGAAATAATGACAAAATATGACAGTTGGAAAAAATGATAAAATATGATAGTTGTAAAAAATGTTAAAATTGACCAATTGTCCACAAATTTGCGCTTTTTGACCAAAATCACGCTTTTTATCCAAAATTGCACTTTATGATCAAAATTGCCCATAATTGCTCAAAATCACAATTTTCGCCAAAAAATCACCCAAAACTGCTAAAAATTGCACTTTTTGCCAAAAATTGCCTAAAATCACACTTTTTGACCAAAATCACACTTTTTGCCCAAAATTGCACTTTATGACCAAAATTGCACTTTATGACCAAAAAAATCTCACTTCTTGGAAAAATGAAAGTATGACAGTTGGAAGAAATGACAAAATATGACAGTTGGAAGAAATGAAAAAATATGACAGTTGGAAAAAATGATAAAATATGACAGTTGGAAAAAAATACAAAATATGTCAGTTGGAAAAAATGACAGTTGGAAATAATGACAAAATATGACAGTTGGAAAAAATGATAAAATATGACAGTTGGAAAAAATGACAGTTGGAAATAATGACAAAATATGACAGTTGGAAAAAATGTTAAAATTGACCAATTGTCCACAAACTTGCGCTTTTTGACCAAAATCACGCTTTTTACCCAAAATTGCACTTTATGATCAAAATTGCCCATAATTGCTCAAAATCACAATTTTCGCCAAAAAATCACCCAAAACTGCTAAAAATTGCACTTTTTGCCCAAAATTGCCTAAAATCACACTTTTTGACCAAAATCACACTTTTTGCCCAAAATTGCACTTTATGACCAAAATTGCACTTTATGACCAAAAAAATCTCACTTCTTGGAAAAAATGAAAGTATGACAGTTGGAAGAAATGACAAAATATGACAGTTGGAAGAAATGAAAAAATATGACAGTTGAAAAAATGATAAAATATGACAGTTGGAAAAAATGACAGTTGGAAATAATGACAAAATATGACAGTTGGAAAAAATGATAAAATATGATAGTTGTAAAAATGATAAAATATGACAGTTGGAAAAAATGACAGTTGGAAATAATGACAAAATATGACAGTTGGAAAAAATGTTAAAATTGACCAATTGTCCACAAACTTGCGCTTTTTGACCAAAATCACGCTTTTTACCCAAAATTGCACTTTATGATCAAAATTGCCCATAATTGCTCAAAATCACAATTTTCGCCAAAAAATCACCCAAAACTGCTAAAAATTGCACTTTTTGCCCAAAATTGCCTAAAATCACACTTTTTGACCAAAATCACACTTTTTGCCCAAAATTGCACTTTATGACCAAAATTGCACTTTATGACCAAAAAAATCTCACTTCTTGGAAAAAATGAAAGTATGACAGTTGGAAGAAATGACAAAATATGACAGTTGGAAGAAATGAAAAAATATGACAGTTGAAAAAAATGATAAAATATGACAGTTGGAAAAAATGACAGTTGGAAATAATGACAAAATATGACAGTTGGAAAAAATGATAAAATATGATAGTTGTAAAAAATGTTAAAATTGACCAATTGTCCACAAATTTGCGCTTTTTGACCAAAATCACGCTTTTTATCCAAAATTGCACTTTATGATCAAAATTGCCCATAATTGCTCAAAATCACAATTTTCGCCAAAAAATCACCCAAAACTGCTAAAAATTGCACTTTTTGCCAAAAATTGCCTAAAATCACACTTTTTGACCAAAATCACACTTTTTGCCCAAAATTGCACTTTATGACCAAAATTGCACTTTATGACCAAAAAAAATCTCACTTCTTGGAAAAATGAAAGTATGACAGTTGGAAGAAATGACAAAATATGACAGTTGGAAGAAATGAAAAAATATGACAGTTGGAAAAAATGATAAAATATGACAGTTGGAAAAAAATACAAAATATGTCAGTTGGAAAAAATGACAGTTGGAAATAATGACAAAATATGACAGTTGGAAAAAATGATAAAATATGACAGTTGGAAAAAATGACAGTTGGAAATAATGACAAAATATGACAGTTGGAAAAAATGTTAAAATTGACCAATTGTCCACAAACTTGCGCTTTTTGACCAAAATCACGCTTTTTACCCAAAATTGCACTTTATGATCAAAATTGCCCATAATTGCTCAAAATCACAATTTTCGCCAAAAAATCACCCAAAACTGCTAAAAATTGCACTTTTTGCCCAAAATTGCCTAAAATCACACTTTTTGACCAAAATCACACTTTTTGCCCAAAATTGCACTTTATGACCAAAATTGCACTTTATGACCAAAAAAATCTCACTTCTTGGAAAAAATGAAAGTATGACAGTTGGAAGAAATGACAAAATATGACAGTTGGAAGAAATGAAAAAATATGACAGTTGAAAAAAATGATAAAATATGACAGTTGGAAAAAATGACAGTTGGAAATAATGACAAAATATGACAGTTGGAAAAAATGATAAAATATGATAGTTGTAAAAAATGTTAAAATTGACCAATTGTCCACAAATTTGCGCTTTTTGACCAAAATCACGCTTTTTATCCAAAATTGCACTTTATGATCAAAATTGCCCATAATTGCTCAAAATCACAATTTTCGCCAAAAAATCACCCAAAACTGCTAAAAATTGCACTTTTTGCCAAAAATTGCCTAAAATCACACTTTTTGACCAAAATCACACTTTTTGCCATAAATTGCACTTTATGACCAAAATTGCACTTTATGACCAAAAAAAATCTCACTTCTTGGAAAAATGAAAGTATGAGAGTTGGAAGAAATGACAAAATATGACAGCTGGAAGAAATGAAAAAATATGACAGTTGGAAAAAATGATAAAATATGACAGTTGGAAAAAAATACAAAATATGTCAGTTGGAAAAAATGACAGTTGGAAATAATGACAAAATATGACAGTTGTAAAAAATGATAAAATATGACAGTTGGAAAAAATGACAGTTGGAAATAATGACAAAATATGACAGTTGGAAAAAATGTTAAAATTGACCAATTGTCCACAAACTTGCGCTTTTTGACCAAAATCACGCTTTTTACCCAAAATTGCACTTTATGATCAAAATTGCCCATAATTGCTCAAAATCACAATTTTCGCCAAAAAATCACCCAAAACTGCTAAAAATTGCACTTTTTGCCCAAAATTGCCTAAAATCACAATTTTTGACCAAAATCACACTTTTTGCCCAAAATTGCACTTTATGACCAAAATTGCACTTTATGACGAAATAAATCTCACTTCTTGGAAAAAATGAAAGTATGACAGTTGGAAGAAATGAAAAAATATGACAGTTGGAAGAAATGAAAAAATATGACAGTTGAAAAAAATGATAAAATATGACAGTTGGAAAAAATGACAGTTGGAAATAATGACAAAATATGACAGTTGGAAAAAATGATAAAATATGATAGTTGTAAAAAATGTTAAAATTGACCAATTGTCCACAAATTTGCGCTTTTTGACCAAAATCACGCTTTTTATCCAAAATTGCACTTTATGATCAAAATTGCCCATAATTGCTCAAAATCACAATTTTCGCCAAAAAATCACCCAAAACTGCTAAAAATTGCACTTTTTGCCAAAAATTGCCTAAAATCACACTTTTTGACCAAAATCACACTTTTTGCCCAAAATTGCACTTTATGACCAAAATTGCACTTTATGACCAAAAAAAATCTCACTTCTTGGAAAAATGAAAGTATGACAGTTGGAAGAAATGACAAAATATGACAGTTGGAAGAAATGAAAAAATATGACAGTTGGAAAAAATGATAAAATATGACAGTTGGAAAAAAATACAAAATATGTCAGTTGGAAAAAATGACAGTTGGAAATAATGACAAAATATGACAGTTGGAAAAAATGATAAAATATGACAGTTGGAAAAAATGACAGTTGGAAATAATGACAAAATATGACAGTTGGAAAAAATGTTAAAATTGACCAATTGTCCACAAACTTGCGCTTTTTGACCAAAATCACGCTTTTTACCCAAAATTGCACTTTATGATCAAAATTGCCCATAATTGCTCAAAATCACAATTTTCGCCAAAAAATCACCCAAAACTGCTAAAAATTGCACTTTTTGCCCAAAATTGCCTAAAATCACACTTTTTGACCAAAATCACACTTTTTGCCCAAAATTGCACTTTATGACCAAAATTGCACTTTATGACCAAAAAAATCTCACTTCTTGGAAAAAATGAAAGTATGACAGTTGGAAGAAATGACAAAATATGACAGTTGGAAGAAATGAAAAAATATGACAGTTGAAAAAATGATAAAATATGACAGTTGGAAAAAATGACAGTTGGAAATAATGACAAAATATGACAGTTGGAAAAAATGATAAAATATGATAGTTGTAAAAATGATAAAATATGACAGTTGGAAAAAATGACAGTTGGAAATAATGACAAAATATGACAGTTGGAAAAAATGATAAAATATGATAGTTGTAAAAAATGTTAAAATTGACCAATTGTCCACAAATTTGCGCTTTTTGACCAAAATCACGCTTTTTATCCAAAATTGCACTTTATGATCAAAATTGCCCATAATTGCTCAAAATCACAATTTTCGCCAAAAAATCACCCAAAACTGCTAAAAATTGCACTTTTTGCCAAAAATTGCCTAAAATCACACTTTTTGACCAAAATCACACTTTTTGCCATAAATTGCACTTTATGACCAAAATTGCACTTTATGACCAAAAAAAATCTCACTTCTTGGAAAAATGAAAGTATGAGAGTTGGAAGAAATGACAAAATATGACAGCTGGAAGAAATGAAAAAATATGACAGTTGGAAAAAATGATAAAATATGACAGTTGGAAAAAAATACAAAATATGTCAGTTGGAAAAAATGACAGTTGGAAATAATGACAAAATATGACAGTTGTAAAAAATGATAAAATATGACAGTTGGAAAAAATGACAGTTGGAAATAATGACAAAATATGACAGTTGGAAAAAATGTTAAAATTGACCAATTGTCCACAAACTTGCGCTTTTTGACCAAAATCACGCTTTTTACCCAAAATTGCACTTTATGATCAAAATTGCCCATAATTGCTCAAAATCACAATTTTCGCCAAAAAATCACCCAAAACTGCTAAAAATTGCACTTTTTGCCCAAAATTGCCTAAAATCACACTTTTTGACCAAAATCACACTTTTTGCCCAAAATTGCACTTTATGACCAAAATTGCACTTTATGACCAAAAAAATCTCACTTCTTGGAAAAAATGAAAGTATGACAGTTGGAAGAAATGACAAAATATGACAGTTGGAAGAAATGAAAAAATATGACAGTTGAAAAAAATGATAAAATATGACAGTTGGAAAAAATGACAGTTGGAAATAATGACAAAATATGACAGTTGGAAAAAATGATAAAATATGATAGTTGTAAAAAATGTTAAAATTGACCAATTGTCCACAAATTTGCGCTTTTTGACCAAAATCACGCTTTTTATCCAAAATTGCACTTTATGATCAAAATTGCCCATAATTGCTCAAAATCACAATTTTCGCCAAAAAATCACCCAAAACTGCTAAAAATTGCACTTTTTGCCAAAAATTGCCTAAAATCACACTTTTTGACCAAAATCACACTTTTTGCCCAAAATTGCACTTTATGACCAAAATTGCACTTTATGACCAAAAAAATCTCACTTCTTGGAAAAATGAAAGTATGACAGTTGGAAGAAATGACAAAATATGACAGTTGGAAGAAATGAAAAAATATGACAGTTGGAAAAAATGATAAAATATGACAGTTGGAAAAAAATACAAAATATGTCAGTTGGAAAAAATGACAGTTGGAAATAATGACAAAATATGACAGTTGGAAAAAATGATAAAATATGACAGTTGGAAAAAATGACAGTTGGAAATAATGACAAAATATGACAGTTGGAAAAAATGTTAAAATTGACCAATTGTCCACAAACTTGCGCTTTTTGACCAAAATCACGCTTTTTACCCAAAATTGCACTTTATGATCAAAATTGCCCATAATTGCTCAAAATCACAATTTTCGCCAAAAAATCACCCAAAACTGCTAAAAATTGCACTTTTTGCCCAAAATTGCCTAAAATCACACTTTTTGACCAAAATCACACTTTTTGCCCAAAATTGCACTTTATGACCAAAATTGCACTTTATGACCAAAAAAATCTCACTTCTTGGAAAAAATGAAAGTATGACAGTTGGAAGAAATGACAAAATATGACAGTTGGAAGAAATGAAAAAATATGACAGTTGAAAAAATGATAAAATATGACAGTTGGAAAAAATGACAGTTGGAAATAATGACAAAATATGACAGTTGGAAAAAATGATAAAATATGATAGTTGTAAAAATGATAAAATATGACAGTTGGAAAAAATGACAGTTGGAAATAATGACAAAATATGACAGTTGGAAAAAATGTTAAAATTGACCAATTGTCCACAAACTTGCGCTTTTTGACCAAAATCACGCTTTTTACCCAAAATTGCACTTTATGATCAAAATTGCCCATAATTGCTCAAAATCACAATTTTCGCCAAAAAATCACCCAAAACTGCTAAAAATTGCACTTTTTGCCCAAAATTGCCTAAAATCACACTTTTTGACCAAAATCACACTTTTTGCCCAAAATTGCACTTTATGACCAAAATTGCACTTTATGACCAAAAAAATCTCACTTCTTGGAAAAAATGAAAGTATGACAGTTGGAAGAAATGACAAAATATGACAGTTGGAAGAAATGAAAAAAATATGACAGTTGGAAAAAATGATAAAACATGGCAGTTGGAAAAAATGACAGTTGGAAATAATGACAAAATATGACAGTTGGAAAAAATGATAAAATATGATAGTTGTAAAAAATGTTAAAATTGACCAATTGTCCACAAACTTGCGCTTTTTGACCAAAATCACGCTTTTTACCCAAAATTGCACTTTATGATCAAAATTGCCCATAATTGCTCAAAATCACAATTTTCGCCAAAAAATCACCCAAAACTGCTAAAAATTGCACTTTTTGCCCAAAATTGCCTAAAATCACACTTTTTGACCAAAATCACACTTTTTGCAAAAATTGCACTTTATGACCAAAAAAATCTCACTTCTTGGAAAAAATGAAAGTATGACAGTTGAAAGAAATGACAAAATATGACAGTTGGAATAAATGATAAAATATGACAGTTGGAAAAAATGACAGTTGGAAATAATGACAAAATATGACAGTTGGAAAAAATGATAAAATATGACAGTTGGAAGAAATGACAAAATATGACAGTTGGAAGAAATGAAAAAATATGACAGTTGGAAAAAATGATAAAATATGACAGTTGGAAAAAATGACAGTTGGAAATAATGACAAAATATGACAGTTGGAAAAAATGACAAAATATGACAGTTGTAAAAAATGTTAAAATTGACCAATTGTCCACAAACTTGCGCTTTTTGACCAAAATCACGCTTTTTACCCAAAATTGCACTTTATGATCAAAATTGCCCATAATTGCTCAAAATCACAATTTTCGCCAAAAAATCACCCAAAACTGCTAAAAATTGCACTTTTTGCCCAAAATTGGCTAAAATCACACTTTTTGACCAAAATCACACTTTTTGCCCAAAATTGCACTTTATGACCAAAATTGCACTTTATGACCAAAAAAATCTCACTTCTTGGAAAAAATGAAAGTATGACAGTTGGAAGAAATGACAAAATATGACAGTTGGAAGAAATGAAAAAATATGACAGTTGGAAAAAATGATAAAATATGACAGTTGGAAAAAATGACAGTTGGAAATAATGACAAAATATGACAGTTGGAAAAAATGATAAAATATGATAGTTGTAAAAAATGTTAAAATTGACCAATTGTCCACAAACTTGCGCTTTTTGACCAAAATCACGCTTTTTACCCAAAATTGCACTTTATGATCAAAATTGCCCATAATTCCTCAAAATCACAATTTTCACCAAAAAATCACCCAAAACTGCTAAAAATTGCACTTTTTGCCCAAAATTGGCTAAAATCACACTTTTTGACCAAAATCACACTTTTTGCCCAAAATTGCACTTTATGACCAAAATTGCACTTCATGACCAAAAAAATCTCACTTCTTGGAAAAAATGAAAGTATGACAGTTGGAAGAAATGACAAAATATGACAGTTGGAAGAAATGAAAAAATATGACAGTTGAAAAAAATGATAAAATATGACAGTTGGAAAAAATGACAGTTGGAAATAATGACAAAATATGACAGTTGGAAAAAATGATAAAATATGATAGTTGTAAAAAATGTTAAAATTGACCAATTGTCCACAAACTTGCGCTTTTTGACCAAAATCACGCTTTTTATCCAAAATTGCACTTTATGATCAAAATTGCCCATAATTGCTCAAAATCACAATTTTCGCCAAAAAATCACCCAAAACTGCTAAAAATTGCACTTTTTGCCAAAAATTGCCTAAAATCACACTTTTTGACCAAAATCACACTTTTTGCCCAAAATTGCACTTTATGACCAAAATTGCACTTTATGACCAAAAAAAATCTCACTTCTTGGAAAAATGAAAGTATGACAGTTGGAAGAAATGACAAAATATGACAGCTGGAAGAAATGAAAAAATATGACAGTTGGAAAAAATGATAAAATATGACAGTTGGAAAAAAATACAAAATATGTCAGTTGGAAAAAATGACAGTTGGAAATAATGACAAAATATGACAGTTGGAAGAAATGACAAAATATGACAGTTGGAAGAAATGAAAAAATATGACAGTTGGAAAAAATGATAAAACATGGCAGTTGGAAAAAATGACAGTTGGAAATAATGACAAAATATGACAGTTGGAAAAAATGATAAAATATGATAGTTGTAAAAAATGTTAAAATTGACCAATTGTCCACAAACTTGCGCTTTTTGACCAAAATCACGCTTTTTACCCAAAATTGCACTTTATGATCAAAATTGCCCATAATTGCTCAAAATCACAATTTTCGCCAAAAAATCACCCAAAACTGCTAAAAATTGCACTTTTTGCCCAAAATTGCCTAAAATCACACTTTTTGACCAAAATCACACTTTTTGCCCAAAATTGCACTTTATGACCAAAAAAATCTCACTTCTTGGAAAAAATGAAAGTATGACAGTTGGAAGAAATGACAAAATATGACAGTTGGAAGAAATGATAAAATATGACAGTTGGAAAAAAAATGACAGTTGGAAATAATGACAAAATATGACAGTTGGAAAAAATGATAAAATATGACAGTTGGAGGAAATGACAAAATATGACAGTTGGAAGAAATGAAAAAATATGACAGTTGGAAAAAATGATAAAATATGACAGTTGGAAAAAATGACAGTTGGAAATAATGACAAAATATGACAGTTGGAAAAAATGACAAAATATGACAGTTGTAAAAAATGTTAAAATTGACCAATTGTCCACAAACTTGCGCTTTTTGACCAAAATCACGCTTTTTACCCAAAATTGCACTTTATGATCAAAATTGCCCATAATTCCTCAAAATCACAATTTTCACCAAAAAATCACCCAAAACTGCTAAAAATTGCCCTTTTTGCCCAAAATTGGCTAAAATCACACTTTTTGACCAAAATCACACTTTTTGCCCAAAATTGCACTTTATGACCAAAATTGCACTTTATGACCAAAAAAATCTCACTTCTTGGAAAAAATGAAAGTATGACAGTTGGAAGAAATGACAAAATATGACAGTTGGAAGAAATGAAAAAATATGACAGTTGAAAAAAATGATAAAATATGACAGTTGGAAAAAATGACAGTTGGAAATAATGACAAAATATGACAGTTGGAAAAAATGATAAAATATGATAGTTGTAAAAAATGTTAAAATTGACCAATTGTCCACAAACTTGCGCTTTTTGACCAAAATCACGCTTTTTATCCAAAATTGCACTTTATGATCAAAATTGCCCATAATTGCTCAAAATCACAATTTTCGCCAAAAAATCACCCAAAACTGCTAAAAATTGCACTTTTTGCCAAAAATTGCCTAAAATCACACTTTTTGACCAAAATCACACTTTTTGCCCAAAATTGCACTTTATGACCAAAATTGCACTTTATGACCAAAAAAAATCTCACTTCTTGGAAAAATGAAAGTATGACAGTTGGAAGAAATGACAAAATATGACAGCTGGAAGAAATGAAAAAATATGACAGTTGGAAAAAATGATAAAATATGACAGTTGGAAAAAAATACAAAATATGTCAGTTGGAAAAAATGACAGTTGGAAATAATGACAAAATATGACAGTTGGAAAAAATGATAAAATATGACAGTTGGAAAAAATGACAGTTGGAAATAATGACAAAATATGACAGTTGGAAAAAATGTTAAAATTGACCAATTGTCCACAAACTTGCGCTTTTTGACCAAAATCACGCTTTTTACCCAAAATTGCACTTTATGATCAAAATTGCCCATAATTGCTCAAAATCACAATTTTCGCCAAAAAATCACCCAAAACTGCTAAAAATTGCACTTTTTGCCCAAAATTGCCTAAAATCACACTTTTTGACCAAAATCACACTTTTTGCCCAAAATTGCACTTTATGACCAAAATTGCACTTTATGACCAAAAATATCTCACTTCTTGGAAAAAATGAAAGTATGACAGTTGGAAGAAATGACAAAATATGACAGTTGGAAGAAATGAAAAAATATGACAGTTGAAAAAATGATAAAATATGACAGTTGGAAAAAATGACAGTTGGAAATAATGACAAAATATGACAGTTGGAAAAAATGATAAAATATGACAGTTGGAAAAAAATACAAAATATGTCAGTTGGAAAAAATGACAGTTGGAAATAATGACAAAATATGACAGTTGGAAAAAATGATAAAATATGATAGTTGTAAAAATGATAAAATATGACAGTTGGAAAAAATGACAGTTGGAAATAATGACAAAATATGACAGTTGGAAAAATGTTAAAATTGACCAATTGTCCACAAACTTGCGCTTTTTGACCAAAATCACGCTTTTTACCCAAAATTGCACTTTATGATCAAAATTGCCCATAATTGCTCAAAATCACAATTTTCGCCAAAAAATCACCCAAAACTGCTAAAAATTGCACTTTTTGCCCAAAATTGCCTAAAATCACACTTTTTGACCAAAATCACACTTTTTGCCCAAAATTGCACTTTATGACCAAAATTGCACTTTATGACCAAAAAAATCTCACTTCTTGGAAAAAATGAAAGTATGACAGTTGGAAGAAATGACAAAATATGACAGTTGGAAGAAATGAAAAAATATGACAGTTGGAAAAAATGATAAAACATGGCAGTTGGAAAAAATGACAGTTGGAAATAATGACAAAATATGACAGTTGGAAAAAATGATAAAATATGATAGTTGTAAAAAATGTTAAAATTGACCAATTGTCCACAAACTTGCGCTTTTTGACCAAAATCACGCTTTTTACCCAAAATTGCACTTTATGATCAAAATTGCCCATAATTGCTCAAAATCACAATTTTCGCCAAAAAATCACCCAAAACTGCTAAAAATTGCACTTTTTGCCCAAAATTGCCTAAAATCACACTTTTTGACCAAAATCACGCTTTTTACCCAAAATTGCACTTTATGATCAAAATTGCCCATAATTGCTCAAAACCCAATTTTCGCCAAAAAATCACCCAAAACTGCTAAAAATTGCACTTTTTGACCAAAATTGCCTAAAATCACACTTTTTGACCAAAATCACACTTTTTGCCCAAAATTGCACTTTATGACCAAAATTACACTTTATGACCAAAAAAATCTCACTTCTTGGAAAAAATGAAAGTATGACAGTTGGAAGAAATGACAAAATATGACAGTTGGAAGAAATGAAAAAATATGACAGTTGGAAAAAATGATAAAACATGGCAGTTGGAAAAAATGACAGTTGGAAATAATGACAAAATATGACAGTTGGAAAAAATGATAAAATATGATAGTTGTAAAAAATGTTAAAATTGACCAATTGTCCACAAACTTGCGCTTTTTGACCAAAATCACGCTTTTTACCCAAAATTGCACTTTATGATCAAAATTGCCCATAATTGCTCAAAATCACAATTTTCGCCAAAAAATCACCCAAAACTGCTAAAAATTGCACTTTTTGCCCAAAATTGCCTAAAATCACAATTTTTGACCAAAATCACACTTTTTGCCCAAAATTGCACTTTATGACCAAAATTGCACTTTATGACCAAATAAATCTCACTTCTTGGAAAAAATGAAAGTATGACAGTTGGAAGAAATGACAAAATATGACAGTTGGAAGAAATGAAAAAATATGACAGTTGAAAAAAATGATAAAATATGACAGTTGGAAAAAATGACAGTTGGAAATAATGACAAAATATGACAGTTGGAAAAAATGATAAAATATGATAGTTGTAAAAAATGTTAAAATTGACCAATTGTCCACAAATTTGCGCTTTTTGACCAAAATCACGCTTTTTATCCAAAATTGCACTTTATGATCAAAATTGCCCATAATTGCTCAAAATCACAATTTTCGCCAAAAAATCACCCAAAACTGCTAAAAATTGCACTTTTTGCCAAAAATTGCCTAAAATCACACTTTTTGACCAAAATCACACTTTTTGCCATAAATTGCACTTTATGACCAAAATTGCACTTTATGACCAAAAAAAATCTCACTTCTTGGAAAAATGAAAGTATGAGAGTTGGAAGAAATGACAAAATATGACAGCTGGAAGAAATGAAAAAATATGACAGTTGGAAAAAATGATAAAATATGACAGTTGGAAAAAAATACAAAATATGTCAGTTGGAAAAAATGACAGTTGGAAATAATGACAAAATATGACAGTTGTAAAAAATGATAAAATATGACAGTTGGAAAAAATGACAGTTGGAAATAATGACAAAATATGACAGTTGGAAAAAATGTTAAAATTGACCAATTGTCCACAAACTTGCGCTTTTTGACCAAAATCACGCTTTTTACCCAAAATTGCACTTTATGATCAAAATTGCCCATAATTGCTCAAAATCACAATTTTCGCCAAAAAATCACCCAAAACTGCTAAAAATTGCACTTTTTGCCCAAAATTGCCTAAAATCACACTTTTTGACCAAAATCACACTTTTTGCCCAAAATTGCACTTTATGACCAAAATTGCACTTTATGACCAAAAAAATCTCACTTCTTGGAAAAAATGAAAGTATGACAGTTGGAAGAAATGACAAAATATGACAGTTGGAAGAAATGAAAAAATATGACAGTTGAAAAAAATGATAAAATATGACAGTTGGAAAAAATGACAGTTGGAAATAATGACAAAATATGACAGTTGGAAAAAATGATAAAATATGATAGTTGTAAAAAATGTTAAAATTGACCAATTGTCCACAAATTTGCGCTTTTTGACCAAAATCACGCTTTTTATCCAAAATTGCACTTTATGATCAAAATTGCCCATAATTGCTCAAAATCACAATTTTTGCCAAAAAATCACCCAAAACTGCTAAAAATTGCACTTTTTGCCAAAAATTGCCTAAAATCACACTTTTTGACCAAAATCACACTTTTTGCCCAAAATTGCACTTTATGACCAAAATTGCACTTTATGACCAAAAAAAATCTCACTTCTTGGAAAAATGAAAGTATGACAGTTGGAAGAAATGACAAAATATGACAGTTGGAAGAAATGAAAAAATATGACAGTTGGAAAAAATGATAAAATATGACAGTTGGAAAAAAATACAAAATATGTCAGTTGGAAAAAATGACAGTTGGAAATAATGACAAAATATGACAGTTGGAAAAAATGATAAAATATGACAGTTGGAAAAAATGACAGTTGGAAATAATGACAAAATATGACAGTTGGAAAAAATGTTAAAATTGACCAATTGTCCACAAACTTGCGCTTTTTGACCAAAATCACGCTTTTTACCCAAAATTGCACTTTATGATCAAAATTGCCCATAATTGCTCAAAATCACAATTTTTGCCAAAAAATCACCCAAAACTGCTAAAAATTGCACTTTTTGCCCAAAATTGCCTAAAATCACACTTTTTGACCAAAATCACACTTTTTGCCCAAAATTGCACTTTATGACCAAAATTGCACTTTATGACCAAAAAAATCTCACTTCTTGGAAAAAATGAAAGTATGACAGTTGGAAGAAATGACAAAATATGACAGTTGGAAGAAATGAAAAAATATGACAGTTGAAAAAAATGATAAAATATGACAGTTGGAAAAAATGACAGTTGGAAATAATGACAAAATATGACAGTTGGAAAAAATGATAAAATATGATAGTTGTAAAAAATGTTAAAATTGACCAATTGTCCACAAATTTGCGCTTTTTGACCAAAATCACGCTTTTTATCCAAAATTGCACTTTATGATCAAAATTGCCCATAATTGCTCAAAATCACAATTTTCGCCAAAAAATCACCCAAAACTGCTAAAAATTGCACTTTTTGCCAAAAATTGCCTAAAATCACACTTTTTGACCAAAATCACACTTTTTGCCATAAATTGCACTTTATGACCAAAATTGCACTTTATGACCAAAAAAAATCTCACTTCTTGGAAAAATGAAAGTATGAGAGTTGGAAGAAATGACAAAATATGACAGCTGGAAGAAATGAAAAAATATGACAGTTGGAAAAAATGATAAAATATGACAGTTGGAAAAAAATACAAAATATGTCAGTTGGAAAAAATGACAGTTGGAAATAATGACAAAATATGACAGTTGTAAAAAATGATAAAATATGACAGTTGGAAAAAATGACAGTTGGAAATAATGACAAAATATGACAGTTGGAAAAAATGTTAAAATTGACCAATTGTCCACAAACTTGCGCTTTTTGACCAAAATCACGCTTTTTACCCAAAATTGCACTTTATGATCAAAATTGCCCATAATTGCTCAAAATCACAATTTTCGCCAAAAAATCACCCAAAACTGCTAAAAATTGCACTTTTTGCCCAAAATTGCCTAAAATCACAATTTTTGACCAAAATCACACTTTTTGCCCAAAATTGCACTTTATGACCAAAATTGCACTTTATGACCAAATAAATCTCACTTCTTGGAAAAAATGAAAGTATGACAGTTGGAAGAAATGACAAAATATGACAGTTGGAAGAAATGAAAAAATATGACAGTTGAAAAAAATGATAAAATATGACAGTTGGAAAAAATGACAGTTGGAAATAATGACAAAATATGACAGTTGGAAAAAATGATAAAATATGATAGTTGTAAAAAATGTTAAAATTGACCAATTGTCCACAAATTTGCGCTTTTTGACCAAAATCACGCTTTTTATCCAAAATTGCACTTTATGATCAAAATTGCCCATAATTGCTCAAAATCACAATTTTCGCCAAAAAATCACCCAAAACTGCTAAAAATTGCACTTTTTGCAAAAAATTGCCTAAAATCACACTTTTTGACCAAAATCACACTTTTTGCCATAAATTGCACTTTATGACCAAAATTGCACTTTATGACCAAAAAAAATCTCACTTCTTGGAAAAATGAAAGTATGAGAGTTGGAAGAAATGACAAAATATGACAGCTGGAAGAAATGAAAAAATATGACAGTTGGAAAAAATGATAAAATATGACAGTTGGAAAAAAATACAAAATATGTCAGTTGGAAAAAATGACAGTTGGAAATAATGACAAAATATGACAGTTGTAAAAAATGATAAAATATGACAGTTGGAAAAAATGACAGTTGGAAATAATGACAAAATATGACAGTTGGAAAAAATGTTAAAATTGACCAATTGTCCACAAACTTGCGCTTTTTGACCAAAATCACGCTTTTTACCCAAAATTGCACTTTATGATCAAAATTGCCCATAATTGCTCAAAATCACAATTTTCGCCAAAAAATCACCCAAAACTGCTAAAAATTGCACTTTTTGCCCAAAATTGCCTAAAATCACACTTTTTGACCAAAATCACACTTTTTGCCCAAAATTGCACTTTATGACCAAAATTGCACTTTATGACCAAAAAAATCTCACTTCTTGGAAAAAATGAAAGTATGACAGTTGGAAGAAATGACAAAATATGACAGTTGGAAGAAATGAAAAAATATGACAGTTGAAAAAAATGATAAAATATGACAGTTGGAAAAAATGACAGTTGGAAATAATGACAAAATATGACAGTTGGAAAAAATGATAAAATATGATAGTTGTAAAAAATGTTAAAATTGACCAATTGTCCACAAATTTGCGCTTTTTGACCAAAATCACGCTTTTTATCCAAAATTGCACTTTATGATCAAAATTGCCCATAATTGCTCAAAATCACAATTTTCGCCAAAAAATCATCCAAAAACTGCTAAAAATTGCACTTTTTGCCAAAAATTGCCTAAAATCACACTTTTTGACCAAAATCACACTTTTTGCCCAAAATTGCACTTTATGACCAAAATTGCACTTTATGACCAAAAAAAATCTCACTTCTTGGAAAAATGAAAGTATGACAGTTGGAAGAAATGACAAAATATGACAGTTGGAAGAAATGAAAAAATATGACAGTTGGAAAAAATGATAAAATATGACAGTTGGAAAAAAATACAAAATATGTCAGTTGGAAAAAATGACAGTTGGAAATAATGACAAAATATGACAGTTGGAAAAAATGATAAAATATGACAGTTGGAAAAAATGACAGTTGGAAATAATGACAAAATATGACAGTTGGAAAAAATGTTAAAATTGACCAATTGTCCACAAACTTGCGCTTTTTGACCAAAATCACGCTTTTTACCCAAAATTGCACTTTATGATCAAAATTGCCCATAATTGCTCAAAATCACAATTTTCGCCAAAAAATCACCCAAAACTGCTAAAAATTGCACTTTTTGCCCAAAATTGCCTAAAATCACACTTTTTGACCAAAATCACACTTTTTGCCCAAAATTGCACTTTATGACCAAAATTGCACTTTATGACCAAAAAAATCTCACTTCTTGGAAAAAATGAAAGTATGACAGTTGGAAGAAATGACAAAATATGACAGTTGGAAGAAATGAAAAAATATGACAGTTGAAAAAAATGATAAAATATGACAGTTGGAAAAAATGACAGTTGGAAATAATGACAAAATATGACAGTTGGAAAAAATGATAAAATATGATAGTTGTAAAAAATGTTAAAATTGACCAATTGTCCACAAATTTGCGCTTTTTGACCAAAATCACGCTTTTTATCCAAAATTGCACTTTATGATCAAAATTGCCCATAATTGCTCAAAATCACAATTTTCGCCAAAAAATCATCCAAAAACTGCTAAAAATTGCACTTTTTGCCAAAAATTGCCTAAAATCACACTTTTTGACCAAAATCACACTTTTTGCCCAAAATTGCACTTTATGACCAAAATTGCACTTTATGACCAAAAAAAATCTCACTTCTTGGAAAAATGAAAGTATGACAGTTGGAAGAAATGACAAAATATGACAGTTGGAAGAAATGAAAAAATATGACAGTTGGAAAAAATGATAAAATATGACAGTTGGAAAAAAATACAAAATATGTCAGTTGGAAAAAATGACAGTTGGAAATAATGACAAAATATGACAGTTGTAAAAAATGATAAAATATGACAGTTGGAAAAAATGACAGTTGGAAATAATGACAAAATATGACAGTTGGAAAAAATGTTAAAATTGACCAATTGTCCACAAACTTGCGCTTTTTGACCAAAATCACGCTTTTTACCCAAAATTGCACTTTATGATCAAAATTGCCCATAATTGCTCAAAATCACAATTTTCGCCAAAAAATCACCCAAAACTGCTAAAAATTGCACTTTTTGCCCAAAATTGCCTAAAATCACACTTTTTGACCAAAATCACACTTTTTGCCCAAAATTGCACTTTATGACCAAAATTGCACTTTATGACCAAAAAAATCTCACTTCTTGGAAAAAATGAAAGTATGACAGTTGGAAGAAATGACAAAATATGACAGTTGGAAGAAATGAAAAAATATGACAGTTGAAAAAAATGATAAAATATGACAGTTGGAAAAAATGACAGTTGGAAATAATGACAAAATATGACAGTTGGAAAAAATGATAAAATATGATAGTTGTAAAAAATGTTAAAATTGACCAATTGTCCACAAATTTGCGCTTTTTGACCAAAATCACGCTTTTTATCCAAAATTGCACTTTATGATCAAAATTGCCCATAATTGCTCAAAATCACAATTTTCGCCAAAAAATCACCCAAAACTGCTAAAAATTGCACTTTTTGCCAAAAATTGCCTAAAATCACACTTTTTGACCAAAATCACACTTTTTGCCATAAATTGCACTTTATGACCAAAATTGCACTTTATGACCAAAAAAAATCTCACTTCTTGGAAAAATGAAAGTATGAGAGTTGGAAGAAATGACAAAATATGACAGCTGGAAGAAATGAAAAAATATGACAGTTGGAAAAAATGATAAAATATGACAGTTGGAAAAAAATACAAAATATGTCAGTTGGAAAAAATGACAGTTGGAAATAATGACAAAATATGACAGTTGTAAAAAATGATAAAATATGACAGTTGGAAAAAATGACAGTTGGAAATAATGACAAAATATGACAGTTGGAAAAAATGTTAAAATTGACCAATTGTCCACAAACTTGCGCTTTTTGACCAAAATCACGCTTTTTACCCAAAATTGCACTTTATGATCAAAATTGCCCATAATTGCTCAAAATCACAATTTTCGCCAAAAAATCACCCAAAACTGCTAAAAATTGCACTTTTTGCCCAAAATTGCCTAAAATCACACTTTTTGACCAAAATCACACTTTTTGCCCAAAATTGCACTTTATGACCAAAATTGCACTTTATGACCAAAAAAATCTCACTTCTTGGAAAAAATGAAAGTATGACAGTTGGAAGAAATGACAAAATATGACAGTTGGAAGAAATGAAAAAATATGACAGTTGAAAAAATGATAAAATATGACAGTTGGAAAAAATGACAGTTGGAAATAATGACAAAATATGACAGTTGGAAAAAATGATAAAATATGATAGTTGTAAAAATGATAAAATATGACAGTTGGAAAAAATGACAGTTGGAAATAATGACAAAATATGACAGTTGGAAAAAATGTTAAAATTGACCAATTGTCCACAAACTTGCGCTTTTTGACCAAAATCACGCTTTTTACCCAAAATTGCACTTTATGATCAAAATTGCCCATAATTGCTCAAAATCACAATTTTCGCCAAAAAATCACCCAAAACTGCTAAAAATTGCACTTTTTGCCCAAAATTGCCTAAAATCACACTTTTTGACCAAAATCACACTTTTTGCCCAAAATTGCACTTTATGACCAAAATTGCACTTTATGACCAAAAAAATCTCACTTCTTGGAAAAAATGAAAGTATGACAGTTGGAAGAAATGACAAAATATGACAGTTGGAAGAAATGAAAAAAATATGACAGTTGGAAAAAATGATAAAACATGGCAGTTGGAAAAAATGACAGTTGGAAATAATGACAAAATATGACAGTTGGAAAAAATGATAAAATATGATAGTTGTAAAAAATGTTAAAATTGACCAATTGTCCACAAACTTGCGCTTTTTGACCAAAATCACGCTTTTTACCCAAAATTGCACTTTATGATCAAAATTGCCCATAATTGCTCAAAATCACAATTTTCGCCAAAAAATCACCCAAAACTGCTAAAAATTGCACTTTTTGCCCAAAATTGCCTAAAATCACACTTTTTGACCAAAATCACACTTTTTGCAAAAATTGCACTTTATGACCAAAAAAATCTCACTTCTTGGAAAAAATGAAAGTATGACAGTTGAAAGAAATGACAAAATATGACAGTTGGAATAAATGATAAAATATGACAGTTGGAAAAAATGACAGTTGGAAATAATGACAAAATATGACAGTTGGAAAAAATGATAAAATATGACAGTTGGAAGAAATGACAAAATATGACAGTTGGAAGAAATGAAAAAATATGACAGTTGGAAAAAATGATAAAATATGACAGTTGGAAAAAATGACAGTTGGAAATAATGACAAAATATGACAGTTGGAAAAAATGACAAAATATGACAGTTGTAAAAAATGTTAAAATTGACCAATTGTCCACAAACTTGCGCTTTTTGACCAAAATCACGCTTTTTACCCAAAATTGCACTTTATGATCAAAATTGCCCATAATTGCTCAAAATCACAATTTTCGCCAAAAAATCACCCAAAACTGCTAAAAATTGCACTTTTTGCCCAAAATTGGCTAAAATCACACTTTTTGACCAAAATCACACTTTTTGCCCAAAATTGCACTTTATGACCAAAATTGCACTTTATGACCAAAAAAATCTCACTTCTTGGAAAAAATGAAAGTATGACAGTTGGAAGAAATGACAAAATATGACAGTTGGAAGAAATGAAAAAATATGACAGTTGGAAAAAATGATAAAATATGACAGTTGGAAAAAATGACAGTTGGAAATAATGACAAAATATGACAGTTGGAAAAAATGATAAAATATGATAGTTGTAAAAAATGTTAAAATTGACCAATTGTCCACAAACTTGCGCTTTTTGACCAAAATCACGCTTTTTATCCAAAATTGCACTTTATGATCAAAATTGCCCATAATTGCTCAAAATCACAATTTTCGCCAAAAAATCACCCAAAACTGCTAAAAATTGCACTTTTTTGCCAAAAATTGCCTAAAATCACACTTTTTGACCAAAATCACACTTTTTGCCCAAAATTGCACTTTATGACCAAAATTGCACTTTATGACCAAAAAAAATCTCACTTCTTGGAAAAATGAAAGTATGACAGTTGGAAGAAATGACAAAATATGACAGCTGGAAGAAATGAAAAAATATGACAGTTGGAAAAAATGATAAAATATGACAGTTGGAAAAAAATACAAAATATGTCAGTTGGAAAAAATGACAGTTGGAAATAATGACAAAATATGACAGTTGGAAAAAATGATAAAATATGACAGTTGGAAAAAATGACAGTTGGAAATAATGACAAAATATGACAGTTGGAAAAAATGATAAAATATGACAGTTGGAAAAAAATACAAAATATGTCAGTTGGAAAAAATGACAGTTGGAAATAATGACAAAATATGACAGTTGGAAAAAATGATAAAATATGATAGTTGTAAAAATGATAAAATATGACAGTTGGAAAAAATGACAGTTGGAAATAATGACAAAATATGACAGTTGGAAAAAATGTTAAAATTGACCAATTGTCCACAAACTTGCGCTTTTTGACCAAAATCACGCTTTTTACCCAAAATTGCACTTTATGATCAAAATTGCCCATAATTCCTCAAAATCACAATTTTCACCAAAAAATCACCCAAAACTGCTAAAAATTGCACTTTTTCCCCAAAATTGCCTAAAATCACACTTTTTGACCAAAATCACACTTTTTGCCCAAAATTGCACTTTATGACCAAAATTGCACTTTATGACCAAAAAAATCTCACTTCTTGGAAAAAATGAAAGTATGACAGTTGGAAGAAATGACAAAATATGACAGTTGGAAGAAATGAAAAAATATGACAGTTGGAAAAAATGATAAAACATGGCAGTTGGAAAAAATGACAGTTGGAAATAATGACAAAATATGACAGTTGGAAAAAATGATAAAATATGATAGTTGTAAAAAATGTTAAAATTGACCAATTGTCCACAAACTTGCGCTTTTTGACCAAAATCACGCTTTTTACCCAAAATTGCACTTTATGATCAAAATTGCCCATAATTGCTCAAAATCACAATTTTTGCCAAAAAATCACCCAAAACTGCTAAAAATTGCACTTTTTGCCCAAAATTGCCTAAAATCACACTTTTTGACCAAAATCACACTTTTTGCCCAAAATTGCACTTTATGACCAAAAAAATCTCACTTCTTGGAAAAAATGAAAGTATGACAGTTGGAAGAAATGACAAAATATGACAGTTGGAAGAAATGATAAAATATGACAGTTGGAAAAAAAATGACAGTTGGAAATAATGACAAAATATGACAGTTGGAAAAAATGATAAAATATGACAGTTGGAAGAAATGACAAAATATGACAGTTGGAAGAAATGAAAAAATATGACAGTTGGAAAAAATGATAAAATATGACAGTTGGAAAAAATGACAGTTGGAAATAATGACAAAATATGACAGTTGGAAAAAATGACAAAATATGACAGTTGTAAAAAATGTTAAAATTGACCAATTGTCCACAAACTTGCGCTTTTTGGCCAAAATCACGCTTTTTACCCAAAATTGCACTTTATGATCAAAATTGCCCATAATTCCTCAAAATCACAATTTTCACCAAAAAATCACCCAAAACTGCTAAAAATTGCACTTTTTGCCCAAAATTGGCTAAAATCACACTTTTTGACCAAAATCACACTTTTTGCCCAAAATTGCACTTTATGACCAAAATTGCACTTTATGACCAAAAAAATCTCACTTCTTGGAAAAAATGAAAGTATGACAGTTGGAAGAAATGACAAAATATGACAGTTGGAAGAAATGAAAAAATATGACAGTTGAAAAAAATGATAAAATATGACAGTTGGAAAAAATGACAGTTGGAAATAATGACAAAATATGACAGTTGGAAAAAATGATAAAATATGATAGTTGTAAAAAATGTTAAAATTGACCAATTGTCCACAAACTTGCGCTTTTTGACCAAAATCACGCTTTTTATCCAAAATTGCACTTTATGATCAAAATTGCCCATAATTGCTCAAAATCACAATTTTCGCCAAAAAATCACCCAAAACTGCTAAAAATTGCACTTTTTGCCAAAAATTGCCTAAAATCACACTTTTTGACCAAAATCACACTTTTTGCCCAAAATTGCACTTTATGACCAAAATTGCACTTTATGACCAAAAAAAATCTCACTTCTTGGAAAAATGAAAGTATGACAGTTGGAAGAAATGACAAAATATGACAGCTGGAAGAAATGAAAAAATATGACAGTTGGAAAAAATGATAAAATATGACAGTTGGAAAAAAATACAAAATATGTCAGTTGGAAAAAATGACAGTTGGAAATAATGACAAAATATGACAGTTGGAAGAAATGACAAAATATGACAGTTGGAAGAAATGAAAAAATATGACAGTTGGAAAAAATGATAAAACATGGCAGTTGGAAAAAATGACAGTTGGAAATAATGACAAAATATGACAGTTGGAAAAAATGATAAAATATGATAGTTGTAAAAAATGTTAAAATTGACCAATTGTCCACAAACTTGCGCTTTTTGACCAAAATCACGCTTTTTACCCAAAATTGCACTTTATGATCAAAATTGCCCATAATTGCTCAAAATCACAATTTTCGCCAAAAAATCACCCAAAACTGCTAAAAATTGCACTTTTTGCCCAAAATTGCCTAAAATCACACTTTTTGACCAAAATCACACTTTTTGCCCAAAATTGCACTTTATGACCAAAAAAATCTCACTTCTTGGAAAAAATGAAAGTATGACAGTTGGAAGAAATGACAAAATATGACAGTTGGAAGAAATGATAAAATATGACAGTTGGAAAAAAAATGACAGTTGGAAATAATGACAAAATATGACAGTTGGAAAAAATGATAAAATATGACAGTTGGAAGAAATGACAAAATATGACAGTTGGAAGAAATGAAAAAATATGACAGTTGGAAAAAATGATAAAATATGACAGTTGGAAAAAATGACAGTTGGAAATAATGACAAAATATGACAGTTGGAAAAAATGACAAAATATGACAGTTGTAAAAAATGTTAAAATTGACCAATTGTCCACAAACTTGCGCTTTTTGACCAAAATCACGCTTTTTACCCAAAATTGCACTTTATGATCAAAATTGCCCATAATTCCTCAAAATCACAATTTTCACCAAAAAATCACCCAAAACTGCTAAAAATTGCCCTTTTTGCCCAAAATTGGCTAAAATCACACTTTTTGACCAAAATCACACTTTTTGCCCAAAATTGCACTTTATGACCAAAATTGCACTTTATGACCAAAAAAATCTCACTTCTTGGAAAAAATGAAAGTATGACAGTTGGAAGAAATGACAAAATATGACAGTTGGAAGAAATGAAAAAATATGACAGTTGAAAAAAATGATAAAATATGACAGTTGGAAAAAATGACAGTTGGAAATAATGACAAAATATGACAGTTGGAAAAAATGATAAAATATGATAGTTGTAAAAAATGTTAAAATTGACCAATTGTCCACAAACTTGCGCTTTTTGACCAAAATCACGCTTTTTATCCAAAATTGCACTTTATGATCAAAATTGCCCATAATTGCTCAAAATCACAATTTTCGCCAAAAAATCACCCAAAACTGCTAAAAATTGCACTTTTTGCCAAAAATTGCCTAAAATCACACTTTTTGACCAAAATCACACTTTTTGCCCAAAATTGCACTTTATGACCAAAATTGCACTTTATGACCAAAAAAAATCTCACTTCTTGGAAAAATGAAAGTATGACAGTTGGAAGAAATGATAAAATATGACAGCTGGAAGAAATGAAAAAATATGACAGTTGGAAAAAATGATAAAATATGACAGTTGGAAAAAAATACTAAATATGTCAGTTGGAAAAAATGACAGTTGGAAATAATGACAAAATATGACAGTTGGAAAAAATGATAAAATATGACAGTTGGAAAAAATGACAGTTGGAAATAATGACAAAATATGACAGTTGGAAAAAATGTTAAAATTGACCAATTGTCCACAAACTTGCGCTTTTTGACCAAAATCACGCTTTTTATCCAAAATTGCACTTTATGATCAAAATTGCCCATAATTGCTCAAAATCACAATTTTCGCCAAAAATCACCCAAAACTGCTAAAAATTGCACTTTTTGCCAAAAATTGCCTAAAATCACACTTTTTGACCAAAATCACACTTTTTGCCCAAAATTGCACTTTATGACCAAAATTGCACTTTATGACCAAAAAAAATCTCACTTCTTGGAAAAATGAAAGTATGACAGTTGGAAGAAATGACAAAATATGACAGCGGGAAGAAATGAAAAAATATGACAGTTGGAAAAAATGATAAAATATGACAGTTGGAAAAAAATACAAAATATGTCAGTTGGAAAAAAATGACAGTTGGAAATAATGTCAAAATATGACAGTTGGAAAAAATGATAAAATATGACAGTTGGAAAAAATGACAGTTGGAAATAATGACAAAATATGACAGTTGGAAAAAATGTTAAAATTGACCAATTGTCCACAAACTTGCGCTTTTTGACCAAAATCACGCTTTTTACCCAAAATTGCACTTTATGATCAAAATTGCCCATAATTGCTCAAAATCACAATTTTCGCCAAAAAATCACCCAAAACTGCTAAAAATTGCACTTTTTCCCCAAAATTGCCTAAAATCACACTTTTTGACCAAAATCACACTTTTTGCCCAAAATTGCACTTTATGACCAAAATTGCACTTTATGACCAAAAAAATCTCACTTCTTGGAAAAAATGAAAGTATGACAGTTGGAAGAAATGACAAAATATGACAGTTGGAAGAAATGAAAAAATATGACAGTTGGAAAAAATGATAAAACATGGCAGTTGGAAAAAATGACAGTTGGAAATAATGACAAAATATGACAGTTGGAAAAAATGATAAAATATGATAGTTGTAAAAAATGTTAAAATTGACCAATTGTCCACAAACCTGCGCTTTTTGACCAAAATCACGCTTTTTACCCAAAATTGCACTTTATGATCAAAATTGCCCATAATTGCTCAAAATCCCAATTTTTGCCAAAAAATCACCCAAAACTGCTAAAAATTGCACTTTTTGCCCAAAATTGCCTAAAATCACACTTTTTGACCAAAATCACACTTTTTGCCCAAAATTGCACTTTATGACCAAAAAAATCTCACTTCTTGGAAAAAATGAAAGTATGACAGTTGGAAGAAATGACAAAATATGACAGTTGGAAGAAATGATAAAATATGACAGTTGGAAAAAATGACAGTTGGAAATAATGACAAAATATGACAGTTGGAAAAAATGATAAAATATGACAGTTGGAAGAAATGACAAAATATGACAGTTGGAAGAAATGAAAAAATATGACAGTTGGAAAAAATGATAAAATATGACAGTTGGAAAAAATGACAGTTGGAAATAATGACAAAATATGACAGTTGGAAAAAATGACAAAATATGACAGTTGTAAAAAATGTTAAAATTGACCAATTGTCCACAAACTTGCGCTTTTTGACCAAAATCACGCTTTTTACCCAAAATTGCACTTTATGATCAAAATTGCCCATAATTGCTCAAAATCACAATTTTCGCCAAAAAATCACCCAAAACTGCTAAAAATTGCACTTTTTGCCCAAAATTGGCTAAAATCACACTTTTTGACCAAAATCACACTTTTTGCCCAAAATTGCACTTTATGACCAAAATTGCACTTTATGACCAAAAAAATCTCACTTCTTGGAAAAAATGAAAGTATGACAGTTGGAAGAAATGACAAAATATGACAGTTGGAAGAAATGAAAAAATATGACAGTTGAAAAAAATGATAAAATATGACAGTTGGAAAAAATGACAGTTGGAAATAATGACAAAATATGACAGTTGGAAAAAATGATAAAATATGATAGTTGTAAAAAATGTTAAAATTGACCAATTGTCCACAAACTTGCGCTTTTTGACCAAAATCACGCTTTTTACCCAAAATTGCACTTTATGATCAAAATTGCCCATAATTGCTCAAAATCACAATTTTTGCCAAAAAATCACCCAAAACTGCTAAAAATTGCATTTTTTGCCCAAAATTGCCTAAAATCACACTTTTTGACCAAAATCACACTTTTTGCCCAAAATTGCACTTTATGACCAAAAAAATCTCACTTCTTGGAAAAAATGAAAGTATGACAGTTGGAAGAAATGACAAAATATGACAGTTGGAAGAAATGATAAAATATGACAGTTGGAAAAATTGACAGTTGGAAATAATGACAAAATATGACAGTTGGAAAAAATGATAAAATATGACAGTTGGAAGAAATGACAAAATATGACAGTTGGAAGAAATGAAAAAATATGACAGTTGGAAAAAATGATAAAATATGACAGTTGGAAAAAATGACAGTTGGAAATAATGACAAAATATGACAGTTGGAAAAAATGACAAAATATGACAGTTGTAAAAAATGTTAAAATTGACCAATTGTCCACAAACTTGCGCTTTTTGACCAAAATCACGCTTTTTACCCAAAATTGCACTTTATGATCAAAATTGCCCATAATTGCTCAAAATCACAATTTTCGCCAAAAAATCACCCAAAACTGCTAAAAATTGCACTTTTTGCCCAAAATTGGCTAAAATCACACTTTTTGACCAAAATCACACTTTTTGCCCAAAATTGCACTTTATGACCAAAATTGCACTTTATGACCAAAAAAATCTCACTTCTTGGAAAAAATGAAAGTATGACAGTTGGAAGAAATGAAAAAATATGACAGTTGGAAGAAATGAAAAAATATGACAGTTGAAAAAAATGATAAAATATGACAGTTGGAAAAAATGACAGTTGGAAATAATGACAAAATATGACAGTTGGAAAAAATGATAAAATATGATAGTTGTAAAAAATGTTAAAATTGACCAATTGTCCACAAACTTGCGCTTTTTGACCAAAATCACGCTTTTTATCCAAAATTGCACTTTATGATCAAAATTGCCCATAATTGCTCAAAATCACAATTTTCGCCAAAAATCACCCAAAACTGCTAAAAATTGCACTTTTTGCCAAAAATTGCCTAAAATCACACTTTTTGACCAAAATCACACTTTTTGCCCAAAATTGCACTTTATGACCAAAATTGCACTTTATGACCAAAAAAAATCTCACTTCTTGGAAAAATGAAAGTATGACAGTTGGAAGAAATGACAAAATATGACAGCTGGAAGAAATGAAAAAATATGACAGTTGGAAAAAATGATAAAATATGACAGTTGGAAAAAAATACAAAATATGTCAGTTGGAAAAAATGACAGTTGGAAATAATGACAAAATATGACAGTTGGAAAAATGATAAAATATGACAGTTGGAAAAAATGACAGTTGGAAATAATGACAAAATATGACAGTTGGAAAAAATGTTAAAATTGACCAATTGTCCACAAACTTGCGCTTTTTGACCAAAATCACGCTTTTTACCCAAAATTGCACTTTATGATCAAAATTGCCCATAATTGCTCAAAATCACAATTTTCGCCAAAAAATCACCCAAAACTGCTAAAAATTGCACTTTTTGCCCAAAATTGCCTAAAATCACACTTTTTGACCAAAATCACACTTTTTGCCCAAAATTGCACTTTATGACCAAAATTGCACTTTATGACCAAAAATATCTCACTTCTTGGAAAAAATGAAAGTATGACAGTTGGAAGAAATGACAAAATATGACAGTTGGAAGAAATGAAAAAATATGACAGTTGAAAAAATGATAAAATATGACAGTTGGAAAAAATGACAGTTGGAAATAATGACAAAATATGACAGTTGGAAAAAATGATAAAATATGACAGTTGGAAAAAAATACAAAATATGTCAGTTGGAAAAAATGACAGTTGGAAATAATGACAAAATATGACAGTTGGAAAAAATGATAAAATATGATAGTTGTAAAAATGATAAAATATGACAGTTGGAAAAAATGACAGTTGGAAATAATGACAAAATATGACAGTTGGAAAAAATGTTAAAATTGACCAATTGTCCACAAACTTGCGCTTTTTGACCAAAATCACGCTTTTTACCCAAAATTGCACTTTATGATCAAAATTGCCCATAATTGCTCAAAATCACAATTTTCGCCAAAAAATCACCCAAAACTGCTAAAAATTGCACTTTTTGCCCAAAATTGCCTAAAATCACACTTTTTGACCAAAATCACACTTTTTGCCCAAAATTGCACTTTATGACCAAAATTGCACTTTATGACCAAAAAAATCTCACTTCTTGGAAAAAATGAAAGTATGACAGTTGGAAGAAATGACAAAATATGACAGTTGGAAGAAATGAAAAAATATGACAGTTGAAAAAAATGATAAAATATGACAGTTGGAAAAAATGACAGTTGGAAATAATGACAAAATATGACAGTTGGAAAAAATGATAAAATATGATAGTTGTAAAAAATGTTAAAATTGACCAATTGTCCACAAACTTGCGCTTTTTGACCAAAATCACGCTTTTTATCCAAAATTGCACTTTATGATCAAAATTGCCCATAATTGCTCAAAATCACAATTTTCGCCAAAAAATCACCCAAAACTGCTAAAAATTGCACTTTTTGCCAAAAATTGCCTAAAATCACACTTTTTGACCAAAATCACACTTTTTGCCCAAAATTGCACTTTATGACCAAAATTGCACTTTATGACCAAAAAAAATCTCACTTCTTGGAAAAATGAAAGTATGACAGTTGGAAGAAATGACAAAATATGACAGCTGGAAGAAATGAAAAAATATGACAGTTGGAAAAAATGATAAAATATGACAGTTGGAAAAAAATACAAAATATGTCAGTTGGAAAAAAATGACAGTTGGAAATAATGACAAAATATGACAGTTGGAAAAAATGATAAAATATGACAGTTGGAAAAAATGACAGTTGGAAATAATGACAAAATATGACAGTTGGAAAAAATGTTAAAATTAACCAATTGTCCACAAACTTGCGCTTTTTGACCAAAATCACGCTTTTTCCCCAAAATTGCACTTTATGATCAAAATTGCCCATAATTGCTCAAAATCACAATTTTCGCCAAAAAATCACCCAAAACTGCTAAAAATTGCACTTTTTCCCCAAAATTGCCTAAAATCACACTTTTTGCCCAAAATCACACTTTTTGCCCAAAATTGCACTTTATGACCAAAAAAATCTCACTTCTTGGAAAAAATGAAAGTATGACAGTTGGAAGAAATGACAAAATATGACAGTTGGAAGAAATGAAAAAATATGACAGTTGGAAAAAATGATAAAACATGGCAGTTGGAAAAAATGACAGTTGGAAATAATGACAAAATATGACAGTTGGAAAAAATGATAAAATATGATAGTTGTAAAAAATTTTAAAATTGACCAATTGTCCACAAACTTGCGCTTTTTGACCAAAATCACGCTTTTTACCCAAAATTGCACTTTATGATCAAAATTGCCCATAATTGCTCAAAATCACAATTTTCGCCAAAAAATCACCCAAAACTGCTAAAAATTGCACTTTTTGCCCAAAATTGCCTAAAATCACACTTTTTGACCAAAATCACACTTTTTGCCCAAAATTGCACTTTATGACCAAAAAAATCTCACTTCTTGGAAAAAATGAAAGTATGACAGTTGGAAGAAATGACAAAATATGACAGTTGGAAGAAATGATAAAATATGACAGTTGGAAAAAATGACAGTTGGAAATAATGACAAAATATGACAGTTGGAAAAAATGATAAAATATGACAGTTGGAAGAAATGACAAAATATGACAGTTGGAAGAAATGAAAAAATATGACAGTTGGAAAAAATGATAAAATATGACAGTTGGAAAAAATGACAGTTGGAAATAATGACAAAATATGACAGTTGGAAAAAATGACAAAATATGACAGTTGTAAAAAATGTTAAAATTGACCAATTGTCCACAAACTTGCGCTTTTTGACCAAAATCACGCTTTTTACCCAAAATTGCACTTTATGATCAAAATTGCCCATAATTGCTCAAAATCACAATTTTCGCCAAAAAATCACCCAAAACTGCTAAAAATTGCACTTTTTGCCCAAAATTGGCTAAAATCACACTTTTTGACCAAAATCACACTTTTTGCCCAAAATTGCACTTTATGACCAAAATTGCACTTTATGACCAAAAAAATCTCACTTCTTGGAAAAAATGAAAGTATGACAGTTGGAAGAAATGACAAAATATGACAGTTGGAAGAAATGAAAAAATATGACAGTTGAAAAAAATGATAAAATATGACAGTTGGAAAAAATGACAGTTGGAAATAATGACAAAATATGACAGTTGGAAAAAATGATAAAATATGATAGTTGTAAAAAATGTTAAAATTGACCAATTGTCCACAAACTTGCGCTTTTTGACCAAAATCACGCTTTTTATCCAAAATTGCACTTTATGATCAAAATTGCCCATAATTGCTCAAAATCACAATTTTCGCCAAAAAATCACCCAAAACTGCTAAAAATTGCACTTTTTGCCCAAAATTGCCTAAAATCACACTTTTTGACCAAAATCACACTTTTTGCCCAAAATTGCACTTTATGACCAAAATTGCACTTTATGACCAAAAAAAATCTCACTTCTTGGAAAAATGAAAGTATGACAGTTGGAAGAAATGACAAAATATGACAGCTGGAAGAAATGAAAAAATATGACAGTTGGAAAAAATGATAAAATATGACAGTTGGAAAAAAATACAAAATATGTCAGTTGGAAAAAATGACAGTTGGAAATAATGACAAAATATGACAGTTGGAAAAAATGATAAAATATGACAGTTGGAAAAAATGACAGTTGGAAATAATGACAAAATATGACAGTTGGAAAAAATGTTAAAATTGACCAATTGTCCACAAACTTGCGCTTTTTGACCAAAATCACGCTTTTTACCCAAAATTGCACTTTATGATCAAAATTGCCCATAATTGCTCAAAATCACAATTTTCGCCAAAAAATCACCCAAAACTGCTAAAAATTGCACTTTTTGCCCAAAATTGCCTAAAATCACACTTTTTGACCAAAATCACACTTTTTGCCCAAAATTGCACTTTATGACCAAAATTGCACTTTATGACCAAAAATATCTCACTTCTTGGAAAAAATGAAAGTATGACAGTTGGAAGAAATGACAAAATATGACAGTTGGAAGAAATGAAAAAATATGACAGTTGAAAAAATGATAAAATATGACAGTTGGAAAAAATGACAGTTGGAAATAATGACAAAATATGACAGTTGGAAAAAATGATAAAATATGACAGTTGGAAAAAAATACAAAATATGTCAGTTGGAAAAAATGACAGTTGGAAATAATGACAAAATATGACAGTTGGAAAAAATGATAAAATATGATAGTTGTAAAAATGATAAAATATGACAGTTGGAAAAAATGACAGTTGGAAATAATGACAAAATATGACAGTTGGAAAAAATGTTAAAATTGACCAATTGTCCACAAACTTGCGCTTTTTGACCAAAATCACGCTTTTTACCCAAAATTGCACTTTATGATCAAAATTGCCCATAATTGCTCAAAATCACAATTTTCGCCAAAAAATCACCCAAAACTGCTAAAAATTGCACTTTTTGCCCAAAATTGCCTAAAATCACACTTTTTGACCAAAATCACGCTTTTTACCCAAAATTGCACTTTATGATCAAAATTGCCCATAATTGCTCAAAATCACAATTTTCGCCAAAAAATCACCCAAAACTGCTAAAAATTGCACTTTTTGCCCAAAATTGGCTAAAATCACACTTTTTGACCAAAATCACACTTTTTGCCCAAAATTGCACTTTATGACCAAAATTGCACTTTATGACCAAAAAAATCTCACTTCTTGGAAAAAATGAAAGTATGACAGTTGGAAGAAATGACAAAATATGACAGTTGGAAGAAATGAAAAAATATGACAGTTGAAAAAAATGATAAAATATGACAGTTGGAAAAAATGACAGTTGGAAATAATGACAAAATATGACAGTTGGAAAAAATGATAAAATATGATAGTTGTAAAAAATGTTAAAATTGACCAATTGTCCACAAACTTGCGCTTTTTGACCAAAATCACGCTTTTTATCCAAAATTGCACTTTATGATCAAAATTGCCCATAATTGCTCAAAATCACAATTTTCGCCAAAAAGTCACCCAAAACTGCTAAAAATTGCACTTTTTGCCAAAAATTGCCTAAAATCACACTTTTTGACCAAAATCACACTTTTTGCCCAAAATTGCACTTTATGACCAAAATTGCACTTTATGACCAAAAAAAATCTCACTTCTTGGAAAAATGAAAGTATGACAGTTGGAAGAAATGACAAAATATGACAGCTGGAAGAAATGAAAAAATATGACAGTTGGAAAAAAATACAAAATATGTCAGTTGGAAAAAAATACAAAATATGTCAGTTGGAAAAAATGACAGTTGGAAATAATGACAAAATATGACAGTTGGAAAAAATGATAAAATATGACAGTTGGAAAAAATGACAGTTGGAAATAATGACAAAATATGACAGTTGGAAAAAATGTTAAAATTGACCAATTGTCCACAAACTTGCGCTTTTTGACCAAAATCACGCTTTTTACCCAAAATTGCACTTTATGATCAAAATTGCCCATAATTGCTCAAAATCACAATTTTCGCCAAAAAATCACCCAAAACTGCTAAAAATTGCACTTTTTGCCCAAAATTGCCTAAAATCACACTTTTTGACCAAAATCACACTTTTTGCCCAAAATTGCACTTTATGACCAAAATTGCACTTTATGACCAAAAATATCTCACTTCTTGGAAAAAATGAAAGTATGACAGTTGGAAGAAATGACAAAATATGACAGTTGGAAGAAATGAAAAAATATGACAGTTGAAAAAATGATAAAATATGACAGTTGGAAAAAATGACAGTTGGAAATAATGACAAAATATGACAGTTGGAAAAAATGATAAAATATGACAGTTGGAAAAAAATACAAAATATGTCAGTTGGAAAAAATGACAGTTGGAAATAATGACAAAATATGACAGTTGGAAAAAATGATAAAATATGATAGTTGTAAAAATGATAAAATATGACAGTTGGAAAAAATGACAGTTGGAAATAATGACAAAATATGACAGTTGGAAAAAATGTTAAAATTGACCAATTGTCCACAAACTTGCGCTTTTTGACCAAAATCACGCTTTTTACCCAAAATTGCACTTTATGATCAAAATTGCCCATAATTGCTCAAAATCACAATTTTCGCCAAAAAATCACCCAAAACTGCTAAAAATTGCACTTTTTGCCCAAAATTGCCTAAAATCACACTTTTTGACCAAAATCACGCTTTTTACCCAAAATTGCACTTTATGATCAAAATTGCCCATAATTGCTCAAAATCACAATTTTCGCCAAAAAATCACCCAAAACTGCTAAAAATTGCACTTTTTGCCCAAAATTGCCTAAAATCACACTTTTTGACCAAAATCACACTTTTTGCCCAAAATTGCACTTTATGACCAAAATTGCACTTTATGACCAAAAATATCTCACTTCTTGGAAAAAATGAAAGTATGACAGTTGGAAGAAATGACAAAATATGACAGTTGGAAGAAATGAAAAAATATGACAGTTGAAAAAATGATAAAATATGACAGTTGGAAAAAATGACAGTTGGAAATAATGACAAAATATGACAGTTGGAAAAAATGATAAAATATGACAGTTGGAAAAAAATACAAAATATGTCAGTTGGAAAAAATGACAGTTGGAAATAATGACAAAATATGACAGTTGGAAAAAATGATAAAATATGATAGTTGTAAAAATGATAAAATATGACAGTTGGAAAAAATGACAGTTGGAAATAATGACAAAATATGACAGTTGGAAAAAATGTTAAAATTGACCAATTGTCCACAAACTTGCGCTTTTTGACCAAAATCACGCTTTTTACCCAAAATTGCACTTTATGATCAAAATTGCCCATAATTGCTCAAAATCACAATTTTCGCCAAAAAATCACCCAAAACTGCTAAAAATTGCACTTTTTGCCAAAAATTGCCTAAAATCACACTTTTTGACCAAAATCACACTTTTTGCCCAAAATTGCACTTTATGACCAAAATTGCACTTTATGACCAAAAAAAATCTCACTTCTTGGAAAAATGAAAGTATGACAGTTGGAAGAAATGACAAAATATGACAGCTGGAAGAAATGAAAAAATATGACAGTTGGAAAAAATGATAAAATATGACAGTTGGAAAAAAATACAAAATATGTCAGTTGGAAAAAAATGACAGTTGGAAATAATGACAAAATATGACAGTTGGAAAAAATGATAAAATATGACAGTTGGAAAAAATGACAGTTGGAAATAATGACAAAATATGACAGTTGGAAAAAATGTTAAAATTAACCAATTGTCCACAAACTTGCGCTTTTTGACCAAAATCACGCTTTTTCCCCAAAATTGCACTTTATGATCAAAATTGCCCATAATTGCTCAAAATCACAATTTTCGCCAAAAAATCACCCAAAACTGCTAAAAATTGCACTTTTTCCCCAAAATTGCCTAAAATCACACTTTTTGCCCAAAATCACACTTTTTGCCCAAAATTGCACTTTATGACCAAAAAAATCTCACTTCTTGGAAAAAATGAAAGTATGACAGTTGGAAGAAATGACAAAATATGACAGTTGGAAGAAATGAAAAAATATGACAGTTGGAAAAAATGATAAAACATGGCAGTTGGAAAAAATGACAGTTGGAAATAATGACAAAATATGACAGTTGGAAAAAATGATAAAATATGATAGTTGTAAAAAATGTTAAAATTGACCAATTGTCCACAAACTTGCGCTTTTTGACCAAAATCACGCTTTTTACCCAAAATTGCACTTTATGATCAAAATTGCCCATAATTGCTCAAAATCACAATTTTCGCCAAAAAATCACCCAAAACTGCTAAAAATTGCACTTTTTGCCCAAAATTGCCTAAAATCACACTTTTTGACCAAAATCACACTTTTTGCCCAAAATTGCACTTTATGACCAAAAAAATCTCACTTCTTGGAAAAAATGAAAGTATGACAGTTGGAAGAAATGACAAAATATGACAGTTGGAAGAAATGATAAAATATGACAGTTGGAAAAAATGACAGTTGGAAATAATGACAAAATATGACAGTTGGAAAAAATGATAAAATATGACAGTTGGAAGAAATGACAAAATATGACAGTTGGAAGAAATGAAAAAATATGACAGTTGGAAAAAATGATAAAATATGACAGTTGGAAAAAATGACAGTTGGAAATAATGACAAAATATGACAGTTGGAAAAAATGACAAAATATGACAGTTGTAAAAAATGTTAAAATTGACCAATTGTCCACAAACTTGCGCTTTTTGACCAAAATCACGCTTTTTACCCAAAATTGCACTTTATGATCAAAATTGCCCATAATTGCTCAAAATCACAATTTTCGCCAAAAAATCACCCAAAACTGCTAAAAATTGCACTTTTTGCCCAAAATTGGCTAAAATCACACTTTTTGACCAAAATCACACTTTTTGCCCAAAATTGCACTTTATGACCAAAATTGCACTTTATGACCAAAAAAATCTCACTTCTTGGAAAAAATGAAAGTATGACAGTTGGAAGAAATGACAAAATATGACAGTTGGAAGAAATGAAAAAATATGACAGTTGAAAAAAATGATAAAATATGACAGTTGGAAAAAATGACAGTTGGAAATAATGACAAAATATGACAGTTGGAAAAAATGATAAAATATGATAGTTGTAAAAAATGTTAAAATTGACCAATTGTCCACAAACTTGCGCTTTTTGACCAAAATCACGCTTTTTATCCAAAATTGCACTTTATGATCAAAATTGCCCATAATTGCTCAAAATCACAATTTTCGCCAAAAAATCACCCAAAACTGCTAAAAATTGCACTTTTTGCCAAAAATTGCCTAAAATCACACTTTTTGACCAAAATCACACTTTTTGCCCAAAATTGCACTTTATGACCAAAATTGCACTTTATGACCAAAAAAAATCTCACTTCTTGGAAAAATGAAAGTATGACAGTTGGAAGAAATGACAAAATATGACAGCTGGAAGAAATGAAAAAATATGACAGTTGGAAAAAATGATAAAATATGACAGTTGGAAAAAAATACAAAATATGTCAGTTGGAAAAAATGACAGTTGGAAATAATGACAAAATATGACAGTTGGAAAAAATGATAAAATATGACAGTTGGAAAAAATGACAGTTGGAAATAATGACAAAATATGACAGTTGGAAAAAATGTTAAAATTGACCAATTGTCCACAAACTTGCGCTTTTTGACCAAAATCACGCTTTTTACCCAAAATTGCACTTTATGATCAAAATTGCCCATAATTGCTCAAAATCACAATTTTCGCCAAAAAATCACCCAAAACTGCTAAAAATTGCACTTTTTGCCCAAAATTGCCTAAAATCACACTTTTTGACCAAAATCACACTTTTTGCCCAAAATTGCACTTTATGACCAAAATTGCACTTTATGACCAAAAATATCTCACTTCTTGGAAAAAATGAAAGTATGACAGTTGGAAGAAATGACAAAATATGACAGTTGGAAGAAATGAAAAAATATGACAGTTGAAAAAATGATAAAATATGACAGTTGGAAAAAATGACAGTTGGAAATAATGACAAAATATGACAGTTGGAAAAAATGATAAAATATGACAGTTGGAAAAAAATACAAAATATGTCAGTTGGAAAAAATGACAGTTGGAAATAATGACAAAATATGACAGTTGGAAAAAATGATAAAATATGATAGTTGTAAAAATGATAAAATATGACAGTTGGAAAAAATGACAGTTGGAAATAATGACAAAATATGACAGTTGGAAAAAATGTTAAAATTGACCAATTGTCCACAAACTTGCGCTTTTTGACCAAAATCACGCTTTTTACCCAAAATTGCACTTTATGATCAAAATTGCCCATAATTGCTCAAAATCACAATTTTCGCCAAAAAATCACCCAAAACTGCTAAAAATTGCACTTTTTGCCCAAAATTGCCTAAAATCACACTTTTTGACCAAAATCACACTTTTTGCCCAAAATTGCACTTTATGACCAAAATTGCACTTTATGACCAAAAAAATCTCACTTCTTGGAAAAAATGAAAGTATGACAGTTGGAAGAAATGACAAAATATGACAGTTGGAAGAAATGAAAAAATATGACAGTTGAAAAAAATGATAAAATATGACAGTTGGAAAAAATGACAGTTGGAAATAATGACAAAATATGACAGTTGGAAAAAATGATAAAATATGATAGTTGTAAAAAATGTTAAAATTGACCAATTGTCCACAAACTTGCGCTTTTTGACCAAAATCACGCTTTTTATCCAAAATTGCACTTTATGATCAAAATTGCCCATAATTGCTCAAAATCACAATTTTCGCCAAAAAGTCACCCAAAACTGCTAAAAATTGCACTTTTTGCCAAAAATTGCCTAAAATCACACTTTTTGACCAAAATCACACTTTTTGCCCAAAATTGCACTTTATGACCAAAATTGCACTTTATGACCAAAAAAAATCTCACTTCTTGGAAAAATGAAAGTATGACAGTTGGAAGAAATGACAAAATATGACAGCTGGAAGAAATGAAAAAATATGACAGTTGGAAAAAATGATAAAATATGACAGTTGGAAAAAAATACAAAATATGTCAGTTGGAAAAAAATGACAGTTGGAAATAATGACAAAATATGACAGTTGGAAAAAATGATAAAATATGACAGTTGGAAAAAATGACAGTTGGAAATAATGACAAAATATGACAGTTGGAAAAAATGTTAAAATTAACCAATTGTCCACAAACTTGCGCTTTTTGACCAAAATCACGCTTTTTCCCCAAAATTGCACTTTATGATCAAAATTGCCCATAATTGCTCAAAATCACAATTTTCGCCAAAAAATCACCCAAAACTGCTAAAAATTGCACTTTTTCCCCAAAATTGCCTAAAATCACACTTTTTGCCCAAAATCACACTTTTTGCCCAAAATTGCACTTTATGACCAAAAAAATCTCACTTCTTGGAAAAAATGAAAGTATGACAGTTGGAAGAAATGACAAAATATGACAGTTGGAAGAAATGAAAAAATATGACAGTTGGAAAAAATGATAAAACATGGCAGTTGGAAAAAATGACAGTTGGAAATAATGACAAAATATGACAGTTGGAAAAAATGATAAAATATGATAGTTGTAAAAAATGTTAAAATTGACCAATTGTCCACAAACTTGCGCTTTTTGACCAAAATCACGCTTTTTACCCAAAATTGCACTTTATGATCAAAATAGCCCATAATTGCTCAAAATCACAATTTTCGCCAAAAAATCACCCAAAACTGCTAAAAATTGCACTTTTTGCCCAAAATTGCCTAAAATCACACTTTTTGACCAAAATCACACTTTTTGCCCAAAATTGCACTTTATGACCAAAAAAATCTCACTTCTTGGAAAAAATGAAAGTATGACAGTTGGAAGAAATGACAAAATATGACAGTTGGAAGAAATGATAAAATATGACAGTTGGAAAAAATGACAGTTGGAAATAATGACAAAATATGACAGTTGGAAAAAATGATAAAATATGACAGTTGGAAGAAATGACAAAATATGACAGTTGGAAGAAATGAAAAAATATGACAGTTGGAAAAAATGATAAAATATGACAGTTGGAAAAAATGACAGTTGGAAATAATGACAAAATATGACAGTTGGAAAAAATGACAAAATATGACAGTTGTAAAAAATGTTAAAATTGACCAATTGTCCACAAACTTGCGCTTTTTGACCAAAATCACGCTTTTTACCCAAAATTGCACTTTATGATCAAAATTGCCCATAATTGCTCAAAATCACAATTTTCGCCAAAAAATCACCCAAAACTGCTAAAAATTGCACTTTTTGCCCAAAATTGGCTAAAATCACACTTTTTGACCAAAATCACACTTTTTGCCCAAAATTGCACTTTATGACCAAAATTGCACTTTATGACCAAAAAAATCTCACTTCTTGGAAAAAATGAAAGTATGACAGTTGGAAGAAATGACAAAATATGACAGTTGGAAGAAATGAAAAAATATGACAGTTGAAAAAAATGATAAAATATGACAGTTGGAAAAAATGACAGTTGGAAATAATGACAAAATATGACAGTTGGAAAAAATGATAAAATATGATAGTTGTAAAAAATGTTAAAATTGACCAATTGTCCACAAACTTGCGCTTTTTGACCAAAATCACGCTTTTTATCCAAAATTGCACTTTATGATCAAAATTGCCCATAATTGCTCAAAATCACAATTTTCGCCAAAAAATCACCCAAAACTGCTAAAAATTGCACTTTTTGCCAAAAATTGCCTAAAATCACACTTTTTGACCAAAATCACACTTTTTGCCCAAAATTGCACTTTATGACCAAAATTGCACTTTATGACCAAAAAAAATCTCACTTCTTGGAAAAATGAAAGTATGACAGTTGGAAGAAATGACAAAATATGACAGCTGGAAGAAATGAAAAAATATGACAGTTGGAAAAAATGATAAAATATGACAGTTGGAAAAAAATACAAAATATGTCAGTTGGAAAAAATGACAGTTGGAAATAATGACAAAATATGACAGTTGGAAAAAATGATAAAATATGACAGTTGGAAAAAATGACAGTTGGAAATAATGACAAAATATGACAGTTGGAAAAAATGTTAAAATTGACCAATTGTCCACAAACTTGCGCTTTTTGACCAAAATCACGCTTTTTACCCAAAATTGCACTTTATGATCAAAATTGCCCATAATTGCTCAAAATCACAATTTTCGCCAAAAAATCACCCAAAACTGCTAAAAATTGCACTTTTTGCCCAAAATTGCCTAAAATCACACTTTTTGACCAAAATCACACTTTTTGCCCAAAATTGCACTTTATGACCAAAATTGCACTTTATGACCAAAAATATCTCACTTCTTGGAAAAAATGAAAGTATGACAGTTGGAAGAAATGACAAAATATGACAGTTGGAAGAAATGAAAAAATATGACAGTTGAAAAAATGATAAAATATGACAGTTGGAAAAAATGACAGTTGGAAATAATGACAAAATATGACAGTTGGAAAAAATGATAAAATATGACAGTTGGAAAAAAATACAAAATATGTCAGTTGGAAAAAATGACAGTTGGAAATAATGACAAAATATGACAGTTGGAAAAAATGATAAAATATGATAGTTGTAAAAATGATAAAATATGACAGTTGGAAAAAATGACAGTTGGAAATAATGACAAAATATGACAGTTGGAAAAAATGTTAAAATTGACCAATTGTCCACAAACTTGCGCTTTTTGACCAAAATCACGCTTTTTACCCAAAATTGCACTTTATGATCAAAATTGCCCATAATTGCTCAAAATCACAATTTTCGCCAAAAAATCACCCAAAACTGCTAAAAAATGCACTTTTTGCCCAAAATTGCCTAAAATCACACTTTTTGACCAAAATCACACTTTTTGCCCAAAATTGCACTTTATGACCAAAATTGCACTTTATGACCAAAAAAATCTCACTTCTTGGAAAAAATGAAAGTATGACAGTTGGAAGAAATGACAAAATATGACAGTTGGAAGAAATGAAAAAATATGACAGTTGAAAAAAATGATAAAATATGACAGTTGGAAAAAATGACAGTTGGAAATAATGACAAAATATGACAGTTGGAAAAAATTATAAAATATGATAGTTGTAAAAAATGTTAAAATTTACCAATTGTCCACAAACTTGCGCTTTTTGACCAAAATCACGCTTTTTATCCAAAATTGCACTTTATGATCAAAATTGCCCATAATTGCTCAAAATCACAATTTTCGCCAAAAAGTCACCCAAAACTGCTAAAAATTGCACTTTTTGCCAAAAATTGCCTAAAATCACACTTTTTGACCAAAATCACACTTTTTGCCCAAAATTGCACTTTATGACCAAAATTGCACTTTATGACCAAAAAAAATCTCACTTCTTGGAAAAATGAAAGTATGACAGTTGGAAGAAATGACAAAATATGACAGCTGGAAGAAATTAAAAAATATGACAGTTGGAAAAAATGATAAAATATGACAGTTGGAAAAAAATACAAAATATGTCAGTTGGAAAAAAATGACAGTTGGAAATAATGACAAAATATGACAGTTGGAAAAAAATGATAAAATATGACAGTTGGAAAAAATGACAGTTGGAAATAATGACAAAATATGACAGTTGGAAAAAATGTTAAAATTTACCAATTGTCCACAAACTTGCGCTTTTTGACCAAAATCACGCTTTTTACCCAAAATTGCACTTTATGATCAAAATTGCCCATAATTGCTCAAAATCACAATTTTCGCCAAAAAATCACCCAAAACTGCTAAAAATTGCACTTTTTCCCCAAAATTGCCTAAAATCACACTTTTTGACCAAAATCACACTTTTTGCCCAAAATTGCACTTTATGACCAAAATTGCACTTTATGACCAAAAAAATCTCACTTCTTGGAAAAAATGAAAGTATGACAGTTGGAAGAAATGACAAAATATGACAGTTGGAAGAAATGAAAAAATATGACAGTTGGAAAAAATGATAAAACATGGCAGTTGGAAAAAATGACAGTTGGAAATAATGACAAAATATGACAGTTGGAAAAAATGATAAAATATGATAGTTGTAAAAAATGTTAAAATTGACAAATTGTCCACAAACTTGCGCTTTTTGACCAAAATCACGCTTTTTACCCAAAATTGCACTTTATGATCAAAATTGCCCATAATTGCTCAAAATCACAATTTTCGCCAAAAAATCACCCAAAACTGCTAAAAATTGCACTTTTTGCCCAAAATTGCCTAAAATCACACTTTTTGACCAAAATCACACTTTTTGCCCAAAATTGAACTTTATGACCAAAAAAACTCACTTCTTGGAAAAAATGAAAGTATGACAGTTGGAAGAAATGACAAAATATGACAGTTGGAAGAAATTATAAAATATGACAGTTGGAAAAAATGACAGTTGGAAATAATGACAAAATATGACAGTTGGAAAAAATGATAAAATATGACAGTTGGAAGAAATGACAAAATATGACAGTTGGAAGAAATGAAAAAATATGACAGTTGGAAAAAATGATAAAATATGACAGTTGGAAAAAATGACAGTTGGAAATAATGACAAAATATGACAGTTGGAAAAAATGACAAAATATGACAGTTGTAAAAAATGTTAAAATTGACCAATTGTCCACAAACTTGCGCTTTTTGACCAAAATCACGCTTTTTACCCAAAATTGCACTTTATGATCAAAATTGCCCATAATTCCTCAAAATCACAATTTTCACCAAAAAATCACCCAAAACTGCTAAAAATTGCACTTTTTGCCCAAAATTGGCTAAAATCACACTTTTTGACCAAAATCACACTTTTTGCCCAAAATTGCACTTTATGACCAAAATTGCACTTTATGACCAAAAAAACTCACTTCTTGGAAAAAATGAAAGTATGACAGTTGGAAGAAATGAAAAAATATGACAGTTGGAAGAAATGAAAAAATATGACAGTTGAAAAAAATGATAAAATATGACAGTTGGAAAAAATGACAGTTGGAAATAATGACAAAATATGACAGTTGGAAAAAATGATAAAATATGATAGTTGTAAAAAATGTTAAAATTGACCAATTGTCCACAAACTTGCGCTTTTTGACCAAAATCACGCTTTTTATCCAAAATTGCACTTTATGATCAAAATTGCCCATAATTGCTCAAAATCACAATTTTCGCCAAAAAATCACCCAAAACTGCTAAAAATTGCACTTTTTGCCAAAAATTGCCTAAAATCACACTTTTTGACCAAAATCACACTTTTTGCCCAAAATTGCACTTTATGTCCAAAATTGCACTTTATGACCAAAAAAATCTCACTTCTTGGAAAAATGAAAGTATGACAGTTGGAAGAAATGACAAAATATGACAGCTGGAAGAAATGAAAAAATATGACAGTTGGAAAAAATGATAAAATATGACAGTTGGAAAAAAATACTAAATATGTCAGTTGGAAAAAATGACAGTTGGAAATAATGACAAAATATGACAGTTGGAAAAAATGATAAAATATGACAGTTGGAAAAAATGACAGTTGGAAATAATGACAAAATATGACAGTTGGAAAAAATGTTAAAATTGACCAATTGTCCACAAACTTGCGCTTTTTGACCAAAATCACGCTTTTTATCCAAAATTGCACTTTATGATCAAAATTGCCCATAATTGCTCAAAATCACAATTTTCGCCAAAAAATCACCCAAAACTGCTAAAAATTGCACTTTTTCCCCAAAATTGCCTAAAATCACACTTTTTGACCAAAATCACACTTTTTGCCCAAAATTGCACTTTATGACCAAAATTGCACTTTATGACCAAAAAAATCTCACTTCTTGGAAAAAATGAAAGTATGACAGTTGGAAGAAATGACAAAATATGACAGTTGGAAGAAATGAAAAAATATGACAGTTGGAAAAAATGATAAAACATGGCAGTTGGAAAAAATGACAGTTGGAAATAATGACAAAATATGACAGTTGGAAAAAATGATAAAATATGATAGTTGTAAAAAATGTTAAAATTGACAAATTGTCCACAAACTTGCGCTTTTTGACCAAAATCACGCTTTTTACCCAAAATTGCACTTTATGATCAAAATTGCCCATAATTGCTCAAAATCACAATTTTCGCCAAAAAATCACCCAAAACTGCTAAAAATTGCACTTTTTGCCCAAAATTGCCTAAAATCACACTTTTTGACCAAAATCACACTTTTTGCCCAAAATTGAACTTTATGACCAAAAAAACTCACTTCTTGGAAAAAATGAAAGTATGACAGTTGGAAGAAATGACAAAATATGACAGTTGGAAGAAATTATAAAATATGACAGTTGGAAAAAATGACAGTTGGAAATAATGACAAAATATGACAGTTGGAAAAAATGATAAAATATGACAGTTGGAAGAAATGACAAAATATGACAGTTGGAAGAAATGAAAAAATATGACAGTTGGAAAAAATGATAAAATATGACAGTTGGAAAAAATGACAGTTGGAAATAATGACAAAATATGACAGTTGGAAAAAATGACAAAATATGACAGTTGTAAAAAATGTTAAAATTGACCAATTGTCCACAAACTTGCGCTTTTTGACCAAAATCACGCTTTTTACCCAAAATTGCACTTTATGATCAAAATTGCCCATAATTCCTCAAAATCACAATTTTCACCAAAAAATCACCCAAAACTGCTAAAAATTGCACTTTTTGCCCAAAATTGGCTAAAATCACACTTTTTGACCAAAATCACACTTTTTGCCCAAAATTGCACTTTATGACCAAAATTGCACTTTATGACCAAAAAAACTCACTTCTTGGAAAAAATGAAAGTATGACAGTTGGAAGAAATGAAAAAATATGACAGTTGGAAGAAATGAAAAAATATGACAGTTGAAAAAAATGATAAAATATGACAGTTGGAAAAAATGACAGTTGGAAATAATGACAAAATATGACAGTTGGAAAAAATGATAAAATATGATAGTTGTAAAAAATGTTAAAATTGACCAATTGTCCACAAACTTGCGCTTTTTGACCAAAATCACGCTTTTTATCCAAAATTGCACTTTATGATCAAAATTGCCCATAATTGCTCAAAATCACAATTTTCGCCAAAAAATCACCCAAAACTGCTAAAAATTGCACTTTTTGCCAAAAATTGCCTAAAATCACACTTTTTGACCAAAATCACACTTTTTGCCCAAAATTGCACTTTATGTCCAAAATTGCACTTTATGACCAAAAAAATCTCACTTCTTGGAAAAATGAAAGTATGACAGTTGGAAGAAATGACAAAATATGACAGCTGGAAGAAATGAAAAAATATGACAGTTGGAAAAAATGATAAAATATGACAGTTGGAAAAAAATACTAAATATGTCAGTTGGAAAAAATGACAGTTGGAAATAATGACAAAATATGACAGTTGGAAAAAATGATAAAAAAAGACAGTTGGAAAAAATGACAGTTGGAAATAATGACAAAATATGACAGTTGGAAAAAATGTTAAAATTGACCAATTGTCCACAAACTTGCGCTTTTTGACCAAAATCACGCTTTTTATCCAAAATTGCACTTTATGATCAAAATTGCCCATAATTGCTCAAAATCACAATTTTCGCCAAAAAATCACCCAAAACTGCTAAAAATTGCACTTTTTGCCAAAAATTGCCTAAAATCACACTTTTTGACCAAAATCACACTTTTTGCCCAAAATTGCACTTTATGACCAAAATTGCACTTCATGACCAAAAAAAATCTCACTTCTTGGAAAAATGAAAGTATGACAGTTGGAAGAAATGACAAAATATGACAGCAGGAAGAAATGAAAAAATATGACAGTTGGAAAAAATGATAAAATATGACAGTTGGAAAAAAATACAAAATATGTCAGTTGGAAAAAAATGACAGTTGGAAATAATGACAAAATATGACAGTTGGAAAAAATGATAAAATATGACAGTTGGAAAAAATGACAGTTGGAAATAATAACAAAATATGACAGTTGGAAAAAATGTTAAAATTGACCAATTGTCCACAAACTTGCGCTTTTTGACCAAAATCACGCTTTTTACCCAAAATTGCACTTTATGATCAAAATTGCCCATAATTGCTCAAAATCACAATTTTCGCCAAAAAATCACCCAAAACTGCTAAAAATTGCACTTTTTGCCCAAAATTGCCTAAAATCACACTTTTTGACCAAAATCACACTTTTTGCCCAAAATTGCACTTTATGACCAAAATTGCACTTTATGACCAAAAATATCTCACTTCTTGGAAAAAATGAAAGTATGACAGTTGGAAGAAATGACAAAATATGACAGTTGGAAGAAATGAAAAAATATGACAGTTGAAAAAATGATAAAATATGACAGTTGGAAAAAATGACAGTTGGAAATAATGACAAAATATGACAGTTGGAAAAAATGATAAAATATGACAGTTGGAAAAAAATACAAAATATGTCAGTTGGAAAAAATGACAGTTGGAAATAATGACAAAATATGACAGTTGGAAAAAATGATAAAATATGATAGTTGTAAAAATGATAAAATATGACAGTTGGAAAAAATGACAGTTGGAAATAATGACAAAATATGACAGTTGGAAAAAATGTTAAAATTGACCAATTGTCCACAAACTTGCGCTTTTTGACCAAAATCACGCTTTTTACCCAAAATTGCACTTTATGATCAAAATTGCCCATAATTGCTCAAAATCACAATTTTCGCCAAAAAATCACCCAAAACTGCTAAAAAATGCACTTTTTGCCCAAAATTGCCTAAAATCACACTTTTTGACCAAAATCACACTTTTTGCCCAAAATTGCACTTTATGACCAAAATTGCACTTTATGACCAAAAAAATCTCACTTCTTGGAAAAAATGAAAGTATGACAGTTGGAAGAAATGACAAAATATGACAGTTGGAAGAAATGAAAAAATATGACAGTTGAAAAAAATGATAAAATATGACAGTTGGAAAAAATGACAGTTGGAAATAATGACAAAATATGACAGTTGGAAAAAATTATAAAATATGATAGTTGTAAAAAATGTTAAAATTTACCAATTGTCCACAAACTTGCGCTTTTTGACCAAAATCACGCTTTTTATCCAAAATTGCACTTTATGATCAAAATTGCCCATAATTGCTCAAAATCACAATTTTCGCCAAAAAGTCACCCAAAACTGCTAAAAATTGCACTTTTTGCCAAAAATTGCCTAAAATCACACTTTTTGACCAAAATCACACTTTTTGCCCAAAATTGCACTTTATGACCAAAATTGCACTTTATGACCAAAAAAAATCTCACTTCTTGGAAAAATGAAAGTATGACAGTTGGAAGAAATGACAAAATATGACAGCTGGAAGAAATTAAAAAATATGACAGTTGGAAAAAATGATAAAATATGACAGTTGGAAAAAAATACAAAATATGTCAGTTGGAAAAAAATGACAGTTGGAAATAATGACAAAATATGACAGTTGGAAAAAAATGATAAAATATGACAGTTGGAAAAAATGACAGTTGGAAATAATGACAAAATATGACAGTTGGAAAAAATGTTAAAATTTACCAATTGTCCACAAACTTGCGCTTTTTGACCAAAATCACGCTTTTTACCCAAAATTGCACTTTATGATCAAAATTGCCCATAATTGCTCAAAATCACAATTTTCGCCAAAAAATCACCCAAAACTGCTAAAAATTGCACTTTTTCCCCAAAATTGCCTAAAATCACACTTTTTGACCAAAATCACACTTTTTGCCCAAAATTGCACTTTATGACCAAAATTGCACTTTATGACCAAAAAAATCTCACTTCTTGGAAAAAATGAAAGTATGACAGTTGGAAGAAATGACAAAATATGACAGTTGGAAGAAATGAAAAAATATGACAGTTGGAAAAAATGATAAAACATGGCAGTTGGAAAAAATGACAGTTGGAAATAATGACAAAATATGACAGTTGGAAAAAATGATAAAATATGATAGTTGTAAAAAATGTTAAAATTGACAAATTGTCCACAAACTTGCGCTTTTTGACCAAAATCACGCTTTTTACCCAAAATTGCACTTTATGATCAAAATTGCCCATAATTGCTCAAAATCACAATTTTCGCCAAAAAATCACCCAAAACTGCTAAAAATTGCACTTTTTGCCCAAAATTGCCTAAAATCACACTTTTTGACCAAAATCACACTTTTTGCCCAAAATTGAACTTTATGACCAAAAAAACTCACTTCTTGGAAAAAATGAAAGTATGACAGTTGGAAGAAATGACAAAATATGACAGTTGGAAGAAATTATAAAATATGACAGTTGGAAAAAATGACAGTTGGAAATAATGACAAAATATGACAGTTGGAAAAAATGATAAAATATGACAGTTGGAAGAAATGACAAAATATGACAGTTGGAAGAAATGAAAAAATATGACAGTTGGAAAAAATGATAAAATATGACAGTTGGAAAAAATGACAGTTGGAAATAATGACAAAATATGACAGTTGGAAAAAATGACAAAATATGACAGTTGTAAAAAATGTTAAAATTGACCAATTGTCCACAAACTTGCGCTTTTTGACCAAAATCACGCTTTTTACCCAAAATTGCACTTTATGATCAAAATTGCCCATAATTCCTCAAAATCACAATTTTCACCAAAAAATCACCCAAAACTGCTAAAAATTGCACTTTTTGCCCAAAATTGGCTAAAATCACACTTTTTGACCAAAATCACACTTTTTGCCCAAAATTGCACTTTATGACCAAAATTGCACTTTATGACCAAAAAAACTCACTTCTTGGAAAAAATGAAAGTATGACAGTTGGAAGAAATGAAAAAATATGACAGTTGGAAGAAATGAAAAAATATGACAGTTGAAAAAAATGATAAAATATGACAGTTGGAAAAAATGACAGTTGGAAATAATGACAAAATATGACAGTTGGAAAAAATGATAAAATATGATAGTTGTAAAAAATGTTAAAATTGACCAATTGTCCACAAACTTGCGCTTTTTGACCAAAATCACGCTTTTTATCCAAAATTGCACTTTATGATCAAAATTGCCCATAATTGCTCAAAATCACAATTTTCGCCAAAAAATCACCCAAAACTGCTAAAAATTGCACTTTTTGCCAAAAATTGCCTAAAATCACACTTTTTGACCAAAATCACACTTTTTGCCCAAAATTGCACTTTATGTCCAAAATTGCACTTTATGACCAAAAAAATCTCACTTCTTGGAAAAATGAAAGTATGACAGTTGGAAGAAATGACAAAATATGACAGCTGGAAGAAATGAAAAAATATGACAGTTGGAAAAAATGATAAAATATGACAGTTGGAAAAAAATACTAAATATGTCAGTTGGAAAAAATGACAGTTGGAAATAATGACAAAATATGACAGTTGGAAAAAATGATAAAATATGACAGTTGGAAAAAATGACAGTTGGAAATAATGACAAAATATGACAGTTGGAAAAAATGTTAAAATTGACCAATTGTCCACAAACTTGCGCTTTTTGACCAAAATCACGCTTTTTATCCAAAATTGCACTTTATGATCAAAATTGCCCATAATTGCTCAAAATCACAATTTTCGCCAAAAAATCACCCAAAACTGCTAAAAATTGCACTTTTTCCCCAAAATTGCCTAAAATCACACTTTTTGACCAAAATCACACTTTTTGCCCAAAATTGCACTTTATGACCAAAATTGCACTTTATGACCAAAAAAATCTCACTTCTTGGAAAAAATGAAAGTATGACAGTTGGAAGAAATGACAAAATATGACAGTTGGAAGAAATGAAAAAATATGACAGTTGGAAAAAATGATAAAACATGGCAGTTGGAAAAAATGACAGTTGGAAATAATGACAAAATATGACAGTTGGAAAAAATGATAAAATATGATAGTTGTAAAAAATGTTAAAATTGACAAATTGTCCACAAACTTGCGCTTTTTGACCAAAATCACGCTTTTTACCCAAAATTGCACTTTATGATCAAAATTGCCCATAATTGCTCAAAATCACAATTTTCGCCAAAAAATCACCCAAAACTGCTAAAAATTGCACTTTTTGCCCAAAATTGCCTAAAATCACACTTTTTGACCAAAATCACACTTTTTGCCCAAAATTGAACTTTATGACCAAAAAAACTCACTTCTTGGAAAAAATGAAAGTATGACAGTTGGAAGAAATGACAAAATATGACAGTTGGAAGAAATTATAAAATATGACAGTTGGAAAAAATGACAGTTGGAAATAATGACAAAATATGACAGTTGGAAAAAATGATAAAATATGACAGTTGGAAGAAATGACAAAATATGACAGTTGGAAGAAATGAAAAAATATGACAGTTGGAAAAAATGATAAAATATGACAGTTGGAAAAAATGACAGTTGGAAATAATGACAAAATATGACAGTTGGAAAAAATGACAAAATATGACAGTTGTAAAAAATGTTAAAATTGACCAATTGTCCACAAACTTGCGCTTTTTGACCAAAATCACGCTTTTTACCCAAAATTGCACTTTATGATCAAAATTGCCCATAATTCCTCAAAATCACAATTTTCACCAAAAAATCACCCAAAACTGCTAAAAATTGCACTTTTTGCCCAAAATTGGCTAAAATCACACTTTTTGACCAAAATCACACTTTTTGCCCAAAATTGCACTTTATGACCAAAATTGCACTTTATGACCAAAAAAACTCACTTCTTGGAAAAAATGAAAGTATGACAGTTGGAAGAAATGAAAAAATATGACAGTTGGAAGAAATGAAAAAATATGACAGTTGAAAAAAATGATAAAATATGACAGTTGGAAAAAATGACAGTTGGAAATAATGACAAAATATGACAGTTGGAAAAAATGATAAAATATGATAGTTGTAAAAAATGTTAAAATTGACCAATTGTCCACAAACTTGCGCTTTTTGACCAAAATCACGCTTTTTATCCAAAATTGCACTTTATGATCAAAATTGCCCATAATTGCTCAAAATCACAATTTTCGCCAAAAAATCACCCAAAACTGCTAAAAATTGCACTTTTTGCCAAAAATTGCCTAAAATCACACTTTTTGACCAAAATCACACTTTTTGCCCAAAATTGCACTTTATGTCCAAAATTGCACTTTATGACCAAAAAAATCTCACTTCTTGGAAAAATGAAAGTATGACAGTTGGAAGAAATGACAAAATATGACAGCTGGAAGAAATGAAAAAATATGACAGTTGGAAAAAATGATAAAATATGACAGTTGGAAAAAAATACTAAATATGTCAGTTGGAAAAAATGACAGTTGGAAATAATGACAAAATATGACAGTTGGAAAAAATGATAAAAAAAGACAGTTGGAAAAAATGACAGTTGGAAATAATGACAAAATATGACAGTTGGAAAAAATGTTAAAATTGACCAATTGTCCACAAACTTGCGCTTTTTGACCAAAATCACGCTTTTTATCCAAAATTGCACTTTATGATCAAAATTGCCCATAATTGCTCAAAATCACAATTTTCGCCAAAAAATCACCCAAAACTGCTAAAAATTGCACTTTTTGCCAAAAATTGCCTAAAATCACACTTTTTGACCAAAATCACACTTTTTGCCCAAAATTGCACTTTATGACCAAAATTGCACTTCATGACCAAAAAAAATCTCACTTCTTGGAAAAATGAAAGTATGACAGTTGGAAGAAATGACAAAATATGACAGCAGGAAGAAATGAAAAAATATGACAGTTGGAAAAAATGATAAAATATGACAGTTGGAAAAAAATACAAAATATGTCAGTTGGAAAAAAATGACAGTTGGAAATAATGACAAAATATGACAGTTGGAAAAAATGATAAAATATGACAGTTGGAAAAAATGACAGTTGGAAATAATGACAAAATATGACAGTTGGAAAAAATGTTAAAATTGACCAATTGTCCACAAACTTGCGCTTTTTGACCAAAATCACGCTTTTTACCCAAAATTGCACTTTATGATCAAAATTGCCCATAATTGCTCAAAATCACAATTTTCGCCAAAAAATCACCCAAAACTGCTAAAAATTGCACTTTTTGCCCAAAATTGCCTAAAATCACACTTTTTGACCAAAATCACGCTTTTTACCCAAAATTGCACTTTATGATCAAAATTGCCCATAATTGCTCAAAATCACAATTTTCGCCAAAAAATCACCCAAAACTGCTAAAAATTGCACTTTTTGCCCAAAATTGCCTAAAATCACACTTTTTGACCAAAATCACACTTTTTGCCCAAAATTGCACTTTATGACCAAAATTGCACTTTATGACCAAAAATATCTCACTTCTTGGAAAAAATGAAAGTATGACAGTTGGAAGAAATGACAAAATATGACAGTTGGAAGAAATGAAAAAATATGACAGTTGAAAAAATGATAAAATATGACAGTTGGAAAAAATGACAGTTGGAAATAATGACAAAATATGACAGTTGGAAAAAATGATAAAATATGACAGTTGGAAAAAAATACAAAATGTCAGTTGGAAAAAATGACAGTTGGAAATAATGACAAAATATGACAGTTGGAAAAAATGATAAAATATGATAGTTGTAAAAATGATAAAATATGACAGTTGGAAAAAATGACAGTTGGAAATAATAACAAAATATGACAGTTGGAAAAAATGTTAAAATTGACCAATTGTCCACAAACTTGCGCTTTTTGACCAAAATCACGCTTTTTACCCAAAATTGCACTTTATGATCAAAATTGCCCATAATTGCTCAAAATCACAATTTTCGCCAAAAAATCACCCAAAACTGCTAAAAATTGCACTTTTTGCCCAAAATTGCCTAAAATCACACTTTTTGACCAAAATCACACTTTTTGCCCAAAATTGCACTTTATGACCAAAATTGCACTTTATGACCAAAAAAATCTCACTTCTTGGAAAAAATGAAAGTATGACAGTTGGAAGAAATGACAAAATATGACAGTTGGAAGAAATGAAAAAATATGACAGTTGAAAAAAATGATAAAATATGACAGTTGGAAAAAATGACAGTTGGAAATAATGACAAAATATGACAGTTGGAAAAAATGATAAAATATGATAGTTGTAAAAAATGTTAAAATTGACCAATTGTCCACAAACTTGCGCTTTTTGACCAAAATCACGCTTTTTATCCAAAATTGCACTTTATGATCAAAATTGCCCATAATTGCTCAAAATCACAATTTTCGCCAAAAAATCACCCAAAACTGCTAAAAATTGCACTTTTTGCCAAAAATTGCCTAAAATCACACTTTTTGACCAAAATCACACTTTTTGCCCAAAATTGCACTTTATGACCAAAATTGCACTTTATGACCAAAAAAAATCTCACTTCTTGGAAAAATGAAAGTATGACAGTTGGAAGAAATGACAAAATATGACAGCTGGAAGAAATGAAAAAATATGACAGTTGGAAAAAATGATAAAATATGACAGTTGGAAAAAAATACAAAATATGTCAGTTGGAAAAAAATGACAGTTGGAAATAATGACAAAATATGACAGTTGGAAAAAATGATAAAATATGACAGTTGGAAAAAATGACAGTTGGAAATAATGACAAAATATGACAGTTGGAAAAAATGTTAAAATTAACCAATTGTCCACAAACTTGCGCTTTTTGACCAAAATCACGCTTTTTCCCCAAAATTGCACTTTATGATCAAAATTGCCCATAATTGCTCAAAATCACAATTTTCGCCAAAAAATCACCCAAAACTGCTAAAAATTGCACTTTTTCCCCAAAATTGCCTAAAATCACACTTTTTGCCCAAAATCACACTTTTTGCCCAAAATTGCACTTTATGACCAAAAAAATCTCACTTCTTGGAAAAAATGAAAGTATGACAGTTGGAAGAAATGACAAAATATGACAGTTGGAAGAAATGAAAAAATATGACAGTTGGAAAAAATGATAAAACATGGCAGTTGGAAAAAATGACAGTTGGAAATAATGACAAAATATGACAGTTGGAAAAAATGATAAAATATGATAGTTGTAAAAAATGTTAAAATTGACCAATTGTCCACAAACTTGCGCTTTTTGACCAAAATCACGCTTTTTACCCAAAATTGCACTTTATGATCAAAATTGCCCATAATTGCTCAAAATCACAATTTTCGCCAAAAAATCACCCAAAACTGCTAAAAATTGCACTTTTTGCCCAAAATTGCCTAAAATCACACTTTTTGACCAAAATCACACTTTTTGCCCAAAATTGCACTTTATGACCAAAAAAATCTCACTTCTTGGAAAAAATGAAAGTATGACAGTTGGAAGAAATGACAAAATATGACAGTTGGAAGAAATGAAAAAATATGACAGTTGGAAAAAATGATAAAATATGACAGTTGGAAAAAATGACAGTTGGAAATAATGACAAAATATGACAGTTGGAAAAAATGACAAAATATGACAGTTGTAAAAAATGTTAAAATTGACCAATTGTCCACAAACTTGCGCTTTTTGACCAAAATCACGCTTTTTACCCAAAATTGCACTTTATGATCAAAATTGCCCATAATTGCTCAAAATCACAATTTTCGCCAAAAAATCACCCAAAACTGCTAAAAATTGAACTTTTTGCCAAAAATTGCCTAAAATCACACTTTTTGACCAAAATCACACTTTTTGCCCAAAATTGCACTTTATGACCAAAATTGCACTTTATGACCAAAAATATCTCACTTCTTGGAAAAAATGAAAGTATGACAGTTGGAAGAAATGACAAAATATGACAGTTGGAAGAAATGAAAAAATATGACAGTTGAAAAAATGATAAAATATGACAGTTGGAAAAAATGACAGTTGGAAATAATGACAAAATATGACAGTTGGAAAAAATGATAAAATATGACAGTTGGAAAAAAATACAAAATATGTCAGTTGGAAAAAATGACAGTTGGAAATAATGACAAAATATGACAGTTGGAAAAAATGATAAAATATGATAGTTGTAAAAATGATAAAATATGACAGTTGGAAAAAATGACAGTTGGAAATAATGACAAAATATGACAGTTGGAAAAAATGTTAAAATTGACCAATTGTCCACAAACTTGCGCTTTTTGACCAAAATCACGCTTTTTACCCAAAATTGCACTTTATGATCAAAATTGCCCATAATTGCTCAAAATCACAATTTTCGCCAAAAAATCACCCAAAACTGCTAAAAATTGCACTTTTTGCCCAAAATTGCCTAAAATCACACTTTTTGACCAAAATCACACTTTTTGCCCAAAATTGCACTTTATGACCAAAATTGCACTTTATGACCAAAAAAATTTCACTTCTTGGAAAAAATGAAAGTATGACAGTTGGAAGAAATGACAAAATATGACAGTTGGAAGAAATGAAAAAATATGACAGTTGAAAAAAATGATAAAATATGACAGTTGGAAAAAATGACAGTTGGAAATAATGACAAAATATGACAGTTGGAAAAAATGATAAAATATGATAGTTGTAAAAAATGTTAAAATTGACCAATTGTCCACAAACTTGCGCTTTTTGACCAAAATCACGCTTTTTATCCAAAATTGCACTTTATGATCAAAATTGCCCATAATTGCTCAAAATCACAATTTTCGCCAAAAAATCACCCAAAACTGCTAAAAATTGCACTTTTTGCCAAAAATTGCCTAAAATCACACTTTTTGACCAAAATCACACTTTTTGCCCAAAATTGCACTTTATGACCAAAATTGCACTTTATGACCAAAAAAAATCTCACTTCTTGGAAAAATGAAAGTATGACAGTTGGAAGAAATGACAAAATATGACAGCGGGAAGAAATGAAAAAATATGACAGTTGGAAAAAATGATAAAATATGACAGTTGGAAAAAAATACAAAATATGTCAGTTGGAAAAAAATGACAGTTGGAAATAATGACAAAATATGACAGTTGGAAAAAATGATAAAATATGACAGTTGGAAAAAATGACAGTTGGAAATAATGACAAAATATGACAGTTGGAATAAATGTTAAAATTGACCAATTGTCCACAAACTTGCGCTTTTTGACCAAAATCACGCTTTTTACCCAAAATTGCACTTTATGATCAAAATTGCCCATAATTGCTCAAAATCACAATTTTCGCCAAAAAATCACCCAAAACTGCTAAAAATTGCACTTTTTCCCCAAAATTGCCTAAAATCACACTTTTTGACCAAAATCACACTTTTTGCCCAAAATTGCACTTTATGACCAAAATTGCACTTTATGACCAAAACAATCTCACTTCTTGGAAAAAATGAAAGTATGACAGTTGGAAGAAATGACAAAATATGACAGTTGGAAGAAATGAAAAAATATGACAGTTGGAAAAAATGATAAAACATGGCAGTTGGAAAAAATGACAGTTGGAAATAATGACAAAATATGACAGTTGGAAAAAATGATAAAATATGATAGTTGTAAAAAATGTTAAAATTGACCAATTGTCCACAAACTTGCGCTTTTTGACCAAAATCACGCTTTTTACCCAAAATTGCACTTTATGATCAAAATTGCCCATAATTGCTCAAAATCACAATTTTTGCCAAAAAATCACCCAAAACTGCTAAAAATTGCACTTTTTGCCCAAAATTGCCTAAAATCACACTTTTTGACCAAAATCACACTTTTTGCCCAAAATTGCACTTTATGACCAAAAAAATCTCACTTCTTGGAAAAAATGAAAGTATGACAGGTGGAAGAAATGACAAAATATGACAGTTGGAAGAAATGATAAAATATGACAGTTGGAAAAAATGACAGTTGGAAATAATGACAAAATATGACAGTTGGAAAAAATGATAAAATATGACAGTTGGAAGAAATGACAAAATATGACAGTTGGAAGAAATGAAAAAATATGACAGTTGGAAAAAATGACAGTTGGAAAAAATGACAAAATATGACAGTTGTAAAAAATGTTAAAATTGACCAATTGTCCACAAACTTGCGCTTTTTGACCAAAATCACGCTTTTTACCCAAAATTGCACTTTATGATCAAAATTGCCCATAATTGCTCAAAATCACAATTTTTGCCAAAAAATCACCCAAAACTGCTAAAAATTGCACTTTTTGCCCAAAATTGGCTAAAATCACACTTTTTGACCAAAATCACACTTTTTGCCCAAAATTGCACTTTATGACCAAAATTGCACTTTATGACCAAAAAAATCTCACTTCTTGGAAAAAATGAAAGTATGACAGTTGGAAGAAATGACAAAATATGACAGTTGGAAGAAATGAAAAAATATGACAGTTGAAAAAAATGATAAAATATGACAGTTGGAAAAAATGACAGTTGGAAATAATGACAAAATATGACAGTTGGAAAAAATGATAAAATATGATAGTTGTAAAAAATGTTAAAATTGACCAATTGTCCACAAACTTGCGCTTTTTGACCAAAATCACGCTTTTTATCCAAAATTGCACTTTATGATCAAAATTGCCCATAATTGCTCAAAATCACAATTTTCGCCAAAAAATCACCCAAAACTGCTAAAAATTGCACTTTTTGCCAAAAATTGCCTAAAATCACACTTTTTGACCAAAATCACACTTTTTGCCCAAAATTGCACTTTATGACCAAAATTGCACTTTATGACCAAAAAAAATCTCACTTCTTGGAAAAATGAAAGTATGACAGTTGGAAGAAATGACAAAATATGACAGCTGGAAGAAATGAAAAAATATGACAGTTGGAAAAAATGATAAAATATGACAGTTGGAAAAAAATACAAAATATGTCAGTTGGAAAAAATGACAGTTGGAAATAATGACAAAATATGACAGTTGGAAAAAATGATAAAATATGACAGTTGGAAAAAATGACAGTTGGAAATAATGACAAAATATGACAGTTGGAAAAAATGTTAAAATTGACCAATTGTCCACAAACTTGCGCTTTTTGACCAAAATCACGCTTTTTACCCAAAATAGCACTTTATGATCAAAATTGCCCATAATTGCTCAAAATCACAATTTTCGCCAAAAAATCACCCAAAACTGCTAAAAATTGCACTTTTTGCCCAAAATTGCCTAAAATCACACTTTTTGACCAAAATCACACTTTTTGCCCAAAATTGCACTTTATGACCAAAATTGCACTTTATGACCAAAAAAATCTCACTTCTTGGAAAAAATGAAAGTATGACAGTTGGAAGAAATGACAAAATATGACAGTTGGAAGAAATGAAAAAATATGACAGTTGAAAAAATGATAAAATATGACAGTTGGAAAAAATGACAGTTGGAAATAATGACAAAATATGACAGTTGGAAAAAATGATAAAATATGACAGTTGGAAAAAAATACAAAATATGTCAGTTGGAAAAAATGACAGTTGGAAATAATGACAAAATATGACAGTTGGAAAAAATGTTAAAATTGACCAATTGTCCACAAACTTGCGCTTTTTGACCAAAATCTCGCTTTTTACCCAAAATTGCACTTTATGATCAAAATTGCCCATAATTGCTCAAAATCACAATTTTCGCCAAAAAATCACCCAAAACTGCTAAAAATTGCACTTTTTGCCCAAAATTGCCTAAAATCACACTTTTTGACCAAAATCACACTTTTTGCCCAAAATTGCACTTTATGACCAAAATTGCACTTTATGACCAAAAAAATCTCACTTCTTGGAAAAAATGAAAGTATGACAGTTGGAAGAAATGACAAAATATGACAGTTGGAAGAAATGAAAAAATATGACAGTTGGAAAAAATGATAAAACATGGCAGTTGGAAAAAATGACAGTTGGAAATAATGACAAAATATGACAGTTGGAAAAAATGATAAAATATGATAGTTGTAAAAAATGTTAAAATTGACCAATTGTCCACAAACTTGCGCTTTTTGACCAAAATCACGCTTTTTACCCAAAATTGCACTTTATGATCAAAATTGCCCATAATTGCTCAAAATCACAATTTTCGCCAAAAAATCACCCAAAACTGCTAAAAATTGCACTTTTTGCCCAAAATTGCCTAAAATCACACTTTTTGACCAAAATCACACTTTTTGCCCAAAATTGCACTTTATGACCAAAATTGCACTTTATGACCAAAAAAATCTCACTTCTTGGAAAAAATGAAAGTATGACAGTTGGAAGAAATGAAAAAATATGACAGTTGGAAGAAATGAAAAAATATGACAGTTGAAAAAAATGATAAAATATGACAGTTGGAAAAAATGACAGTTGGAAATAATGACAAAATATGACAGTTGGAAAAAATGATAAAATATGATAGTTGTAAAAAATGTTAAAATTGACCAATTGTCCACAAACTTGCGCTTTTTGACCAAAATCACGCTTTTTATCCAAAATTGCACTTTATGATCAAAATTGCCCATAATTGCTCAAAATCACAATTTTCGCCAAAAAATCACCCAAAACTGCTAAAAATTGCACTTTTTGCCAAAAATTGCCTAAAATCACACTTTTTGACCAAAATCACACTTTTTGCCCAAAATTGCACTTTATGACCAAAATTGCACTTTATGACCAAAAAAAATCTCACTTCTTGGAAAAATGAAAGTATGACAGTTGGAAGAAATGACAAAATATGACAGCTGGAAGAAATGAAAAAATATGACAGTTTGAAAAAATGATAAAATATGACAGTTGGAAAAAAATACTAAATATGTCAGTTGGAAAAAATGACAGTTGGAAATAATGACAAAATATGACATTTGGAAAAAATGATAAAATATGACAGTTGGAAAAAATGACAGTTGGAAATAATGACAAAATATGACAGTTGGAAAAAATGTTAAAATTGACCAATTGTCCACAAACTTGCGCTTTTTGACCAAAATCACGCTTTTTATCCAAAATTGCACTTTATGATCAAAATTGCCCATAATTGCTCAAAATCACAATTTTCGCCAAAAAATCACCCAAATCTGCTAAAAATTGCACTTTTTGCCAAAAATTGCCTAAAATCACACTTTTTGACCAAAATCACACTTTTTGCCCAAAATTGCACTTTATGACCAAAATTGCACTTTATGACCAAAAAAATCTCACTTCTTGGAAAAATGAAAGTATGACAGTTGGAAGAAATGACAAAATATGACAGCTGGAAGAAATGAAAAAATATGACAGTTGGAAAAAATGATAAAATATGACAGTTGGAAAAAAATACAAAATATGTCAGTTGGAAAAAAATGACAGTTGGAAATAATGACAAAATATGACAGTTGGAAAAAATGATAAAATATGACAGTTGGAAAAAATGACAGTTGGAAATAATGACAAAATATGACAGTTGGAAAAAATGTTAAAATTGACCAATTGTCCACAAACTTGCGCTTTTTGACCAAAATCACGCTTTTTACCCAAAATTGCACTTTATGATCAAAATTGCCCATAATTGCTCAAAATCACAATTTTCGCCAAAAAATCACCCAAAACTGCTAAAAATTGCACTTTTTCCCCAAAATTGCCTAAAATCACACTTTTTGACCAAAATCACACTTTTTGACCAAAATTGCACTTTATGACCAAAATTGCACTTTATGACCAAAAAAATCTCACTTCTTGGAAAAATGAAAGTATGACAGTTGGAAGAAATGACAAAATATGACAGTTGGAAGAAATGAAAAAATATGACAGTTGGAAAAAATGATAAAACATGGCAGTTGGAAAAAATGACAGTTGGAAATAATGACAAAATATGACAGTTGGAAAAAATGATAAAATATGATAGTTGTAAAAAATGTTAAAATTGACCAATTGTCCACAAACTTGCGCTTTTTGACCAAAATCACGCTTTTTACCCAAAATTGCACTTTATGATCAAAATTGCCCATAATTGCTCAAAATCACAATTTTCGCCAAAAAATCACCCAAAACTGCTAAAAATTGCACTTTTTGCCCAAAATTGCCTAAAATCACACTTTTTGACCAAAATCACACTTTTTGCCCAAAATTGCACTTTATGACCAAAAAAATCTCACTTCTTGGAAAAAATGAAAGTATGACAGTTGGAAGAAATGACAAAATATGACAGTTGGAAGAAATGATAAAATATGACAGTTGAAAAAATGACAGTTGGAAATAATGACAAAATATGACAGTTGGAAAAAATGATAAAATATGACAGTTGGAAGAAATGACAAAATATGACAGTTGGAAGAAATGAAAAAATATGACAGTTGGAAAAAATGATAAAATATGACAGTTGGAAAAAATGACAGTTGGAAATAATGACAAAATATGACAGTTGGAAAAAATGACAAAATATGACAGTTGTAAAAAATGTTAAAATTGACCAATTGTCCACAAACTTGCGCTTTTTGACCAAAATCACGCTTTTTACCCAAAATTGCACTTTATGATCAAAATTGCCCATAATTGCTCAAAATCACAATTTTCGCCAAAAAATCACCCAAAACTGCTAAAAATTGCACTTTTTGCCCAAAATTGGCTAAAATCACACTTTTTGACCAAAATCACACTTTTTGCCCAAAATTGCACTTTATGACCAAAATTGCACTTTATGACCAAAAAAATCTCACTTCTTGGAAAAAATGAAAGTATGACAGTTGGAAGAAATGAAAAAATATGACAGTTGGAAGAAATGAAAAAATATGACAGTTGAAAAAAATGATAAAATATGACAGTTGGAAAAAATGACAGTTGGAAATAATGACAAAATATGACAGTTGGAAAAAATGATAAAATATGATAGTTGTAAAAAATGTTAAAATTGACCAATTGTCCACAAACTTGCGCTTTTTGACCAAAATCACGCTTTTTATCCAAAATTGCACTTTATGATCAAAATTGCCCATAATTGCTCAAAATCACAATTTTCGCCAAAAAATCACCCAAAACTGCTAAAAATTGCACTTTTTGCCAAAAATTGCCTAAAATCACACTTTTTGACCAAAATCACACTTTTTGCCCAAAATTGCACTTTATGACCAAAATTGCACTTTATGACCAAAAAAAATCTCACTTCTTGGAAAAATGAAAGTATGACAGTTGGAAGAAATGACAAAATATGACAGCTGGAAGAAATGAAAAAATATGACAGTTTGAAAAAATGATAAAATATGACAGTTGGAAAAAAATACTAAATATGTCAGTTGGAAAAAATGACAGTTGGAAATAATGACAAAATATGACATTTGGAAAAAATGATAAAATATGACAGTTGGAAAAAATGACAGTTGGAAATAATGACAAAATATGACAGTTGGAAAAAATGTTAAAATTGACCAATTGTCCACAAACTTGCGCTTTTTGACCAAAATCACGCTTTTTATCCAAAATTGCACTTTATGATCAAAATTGCCCATAATTGCTCAAAATCACAATTTTCGCCAAAAAATCACCCAAAACTGCTAAAAATTGCACTTTTTGCCAAAAATTGCCTAAAATCACACTTTTTGACCAAAATCACACTTTTTGCCCAAAATTGCACTTTATGACCAAAATTGCACTTTATGACCAAAAAAATCTCACTTCTTGGAAAAATGAAAGTATGACAGTTGGAAGAAATGACAAAATATGACAGCTGGAAGAAATGAAAAAATATGACAGTTGGAAAAAATGATAAAATATGACAGTTGGAAAAAAATACAAAATATGTCAGTTGGAAAAAAATGACAGTTGGAAATAATGACAAAATATGACAGTTGGAAAAAATGATAAAATATGACAGTTGGAAAAAATGACAGTTGGAAATAATGACAAAATATGACAGTTGGAAAAAATGTTAAAATTGACCAATTGTCCACAAACTTGCGCTTTTTGACCAAAATCACGCTTTTTACCCAAAATTGCACTTTATGATCAAAATTGCCCATAATTGCTCAAAATCACAATTTTCGCCAAAAAATCACCCAAAACTGCTAAAAATTGCACTTTTTCCCCAAAATTGCCTAAAATCACACTTTTTGACCAAAATCACACTTTTTGACCAAAATTGCACTTTATGACCAAAATTGCACTTTATGACCAAAAAAATCTCACTTCTTGGAAAAATGAAAGTATGACAGTTGGAAGAAATGACAAAATATGACAGTTGGAAGAAATGAAAAAATATGACAGTTGGAAAAAATGATAAAACATGGCAGTTGGAAAAAATGACAGTTGGAAATAATGACAAAATATGACAGTTGGAAAAAATGATAAAATATGATAGTTGTAAAAAATGTTAAAATTGACCAATTGTCCACAAACTTGCGCTTTTTGACCAAAATCACGCTTTTTACCCAAAATTGCACTTTATGATCAAAATTGCCCATAATTGCTCAAAATCACAATTTTCGCCAAAAAATCACCCAAAACTGCTAAAAATTGCACTTTTTGCCCAAAATTGCCTAAAATCACACTTTTTGACCAAAATCACACTTTTTGCCCAAAATTGCACTTTATGACCAAAAAAATCTCACTTCTTGGAAAAAATGAAAGTATGACAGTTGGAAGAAATGACAAAATATGACAGTTGGAAGAAATGATAAAATATGACAGTTGAAAAAATGACAGTTGGAAATAATGACAAAATATGACAGTTGGAAAAAATGATAAAATATGACAGTTGGAAGAAATGACAAAATATGACAGTTGGAAGAAATGAAAAAATATGACAGTTGGAAAAAATGATAAAATATGACAGTTGGAAAAAATGACAGTTGGAAATAATGACAAAATATGACAGTTGGAAAAAATGACAAAATATGACAGTTGTAAAAAATGTTAAAATTGACCAATTGTCCACAAACTTGCGCTTTTTGACCAAAATCACGCTTTTTACCCAAAATTGCACTTTATGATCAAAATTGCCCATAATTGCTCAAAATCACAATTTTCGCCAAAAAATCACCCAAAACTGCTAAAAATTGCACTTTTTGCCCAAAATTGGCTAAAATCACACTTTTTGACCAAAATCACACTTTTTGCCCAAAATTGCACTTTATGACCAAAATTGCACTTTATGACCAAAAATATCTCACTTCTTGGAAAAAATGAAAGTATGACAGTTGGAAGAAATGACAAAATATGACAGTTGGAAGAAATGAAAAAATATGACAGTTGAAAAAAATGATAAAATATGACAGTTGGAAAAAATGACAGTTGGAAATAATGACAAAATATGACAGCTGGAAAAAATGATAAAATATGATAGTTGTAAAAAATGTTAAAATTGACCAATTGTCCACAAACTTGCGCTTTTTGACCAAAATCACGCTTTTTATCCAAAATTGCACTTTATGATCAAAATTGCCCATAATTGCTCAAAATCACAATTTTCGCCAAAAAATCACCCAAAACTGCTAAAAATTGCACTTTTTGCCAAAAATTGCCTAAAATCACACTTTTTGACCAAAATCACACTTTTTGCCCAAAATTGCACTTTATGACCAAAATTGCACTTTATGACCAAAAAAAATCTCACTTCTTGGAAAAATGAAAGTATGACAGTTGGAAGAAATGACAAAATATGACAGCTGGAAGAAATGAAAAAATATGACAGTTGGAAAAAATGATAAAATATGACAGTTGGAAAAAAATACAAAATATGTCAGTTGGAAAAAATGACAGTTGGAAATAATGACAAAATATGACAGTTGGAAAAAATGATAAAATATGACAGTTGGAAAAAATGACAGTTGGAAATAATGACAAAATATGACAGTTGGAAAAAATGTTAAAATTGACCAATTGTCCACAAACTTGCGCTTTTTGACCAAAATCACGCTTTTTACCCAAAATTGCACTTTATGATCAAAATTGCCCATAATTGCTCAAAATCACAATTTTCGCCAAAAAATCACCCAAAACTGCTAAAAATTGCACTTTTTGCCCAAAATTGCCTAAAATCACGCTTTTTGACCAAAATCACACTTTTTGCCCAAAATTGCACTTTATGACCAAAATTGCACTTTATGACCAAAAAAATCTCACTTCTTGGAAAAAATGAAAGTATGACAGTTGGAAGAAATGACAAAATATGACAGTTGGAAGAAATGAAAAAATATGACAGTTGAAAAAATGATAAAATATGACAGTTGGAAAAAATGACAGTTGGAAATAATGACAAAATATGACAGTTGGAAAAAATGATAAAATATGACAGTTGGAAAAAAATACAAAATATGTCAGTTGGAAAAAATGACAGTTGGAAATAATGACAAAATATGACAGTTGGAAAAAATGATAAAATATGATAGTTGTAAAAATGATAAAATATGACAGTTGGAAAAAATGACAGTTGGAAATAATGACAAAATATGACAGTTGGAAAAAATGTTAAAATTGACCAATTGTCCACAAACTTGCGCTTTTTGACCAAAATCACGCTTTTTACCCAAAATTGCACTTTATGATCAAAATTGCCCATAATTGCTCAAAATCACAATTTTCGCCAAAAAATCACCCAAAACTGCTAAAAATTGCACTTTTTGCCCAAAATTGCCTAAAATCACACTTTTTGACCAAAATCACACTTTTTGCCCAAAATTGCACTTTATGACCAAAATTGCACTTTATGACCAAAAAAATCTCACTTCTTGGAAAAAATGAAAGTATGACAGTTGGAAGAAATGACAAAATATGACAGTTGGAAGAAATGAAAAAATATGACAGTTGGAAAAAATGATAAAACATGGCAGTTGGAAAAAATGACAGTTGGAAATAATGACAAAATATGACAGTTGGAAAAAATGATAAAATATGATAGTTGTAAAAAATGTTAAAATTGACCAATTGTCCACAAACTTGCGCTTTTTGACCAAAATCACGCTTTTTACCCAAAATTGCACTTTATGATCAAAATTGCCCATAATTGCTCAAAATCACAATTTTCGCCAAAAAATCACCCAAAACTGCTAAAAATTGCACTTTTTGACCAAAATTGCCTAAAATCACACTTTTTGACCAAAATCACACTTTTTGCCCAAAATTGCACTTTATGACCAAAAAAATCTCACTTCTTGGAAAAAATGAAAGTATGACAGTTGGAAGAAATGACAAAATATGACAGTTGGAAGAAATGATAAAATATGACAGTTGGAAAAAATGACAGTTGGAAATAATGACAAAATATGACAGTTGGAAAAAATGATAAAATATGACAGTTGGAAGAAATTACAAAATATGACAGTTGGAAGAAATGAAAAAATATGACAGTTGGAAAAAATGATAAAATATGACAGTTGGAAAAAATGACAGTTGGAAATAATGACAAAATATGACAGTTGGAAAAAATGACAAAATATGACAGTTGTAAAAAATGTTAAAATTGACCAATTGTCCACAAACTTGCGCTTTTTGACCAAAATCACGCTTTTTACCCAAAATTGCACTTTATGATCAAAATTGCCCATAATTCCTCAAAATCACAATTTTCGCCAAAAAATCACCCAAAACTGCTAAAAATTGCACTTTTTGCCCAAAATTGGCTAAAATCACACTTTTTGACCAAAATCACACTTTTTGCCCAAAATTGCACTTTATGACCAAAATTGCACTTTATGACCAAAAAAATCTCACTTCTTGGAAAAAATGAAAGTATGACAGTTGGAAGAAATGAAAAAATATGACAGTTGGAAGAAATGAAAAAATATGACAGTTGAAAAAAATGATAAAATATGACAGTTGGAAAAAATGACAGTTGGAAATAATGACAAAATATGACAGTTGGAAAAAATGATAAAATATGATAGTTGTAAAAAATGTTAAAATTGACCAATTGTCCACAAACTTGCGCTTTTTGACCAAAATCACGCTTTTTATCCAAAATTGCACTTTATGATCAAAATTGCCCATAATTGCTCAAAATCACAATTTTCGCCAAAAAATCACCCAAAACTGCTAAAAATTGCACTTTTTGCCAAAAATTGCCTAAAATCACACTTTTTGACCAAAATCACACTTTTTGCCCAAAATTGCACTTTATGACCAAAATAGCACTTTATGACCAAAAAAAATCTCACTTCTTGGAAAAATGAAAGTATGACAGTTGGAAGAAATGACAAAATATGACAGCTGGAAGAAATGAAAAAATATGACAGTTTGAAAAAATGATAAAATATGACAGTTGGAAAAAAATACTAAATATGTCAGTTGGAAAAAATGACAGTTGGAAATAATGACAAAATATGACATTTGGAAAAAATGATAAAATATGACAGTTGGAAAAAATGACAGTTGGAAATAATGACAAAATATGACAGTTGGAAAAAATGTTAAAATTGACCAATTGTCCACAAACTTGCGCTTTTTGACCAAAATCACGCTTTTTATCCAAAATTGCACTTTATGATCAAAATTGCCCATAATTGCTCAAAATCACAATTTTCGCCAAAAAATCACCCAAAACTGCTAAAAATTGCACTTTTTGCCAAAAATTGCCTAAAATCACACTTTTTGACCAAAATCACACTTTTTGCCCAAAATTGCACTTTATGACCAAAATTGCACTTTATGACCAAAAAAATCTCACTTCTTGGAAAAATGAAAGTATGACAGTTGGAAGAAATGACAAAATATGACAGCTGGAAGAAATGAAAAAATATGACAGTTGGAAAAAATGATAAAATATGACAGTTGGAAAAAAATACAAAATATGTCAGTTGGAAAAAAATGACAGTTGGAAATAATGACAAAATATGACAGTTGGAAAAAATGATAAAATATGACAGTTGGAAAAAATGACAGTTGGAAATAATGACAAAATATGACAGTTGGAAAAAATGTTAAAATTGACCAATTGTCCACAAACTTGCGCTTTTTGACCAAAATTACGCTTTTTACCCAAAATTGCACTTTATGATCAAAATTGCCCATAATTGCTCAAAATCACAATTTTCGCCAAAAAATCACCCAAAACTGCTAAAAATTGCACTTTTTCCCCAAAATTGCCTAAAATCACACTTTTTGACCAAAATCACACTTTTTGACCAAAATTGCACTTTATGACCAAAATTGCACTTTATGACCAAAAAAATCTCACTTCTTGGAAAAAATGAAAGTATGACAGTTGGAAGAAATGACAAAATATGACAGTTGGAAGAAATGAAAAAATATGACAGTTGGAAAAAATGATAAAACATGGCAGTTGGAAAAAATGACAGTTGGAAATAATGACAAAATATGACAGTTGGAAAAAATGATAAAATATGATAGTTGTAAAAAATGTTAAAATTGACCAATTGTCCACAAACTTGCGCTTTTTGACCAAAATCACGCTTTTTACCCAAAATTGCACTTTATGATCAAAATTGCCCATAATTGCTCAAAATCACAATTTTCGCCAAAAAATCACCCAAAACTGCTAAAAATTGCACTTTTTGCCCAAAATTGCCTAAAATCACACTTTTTGACCAAAATCACACTTTTTGCCCAAAATTGCACTTTATGACCAAAAAAATCTCACTTCTTGGAAAAAATGAAAGTATGACAGTTGGAAGAAATGACAAAATATGACAGTTGGAAGAAATGATAAAATATGACAGTTGAAAAAATGACAGTTGGAAATAATGACAAAATATGACAGTTGGAAAAAATGATAAAATATGACAGTTGGAAGAAATGACAAAATATGACAGTTGGAAGAAATGAAAAAATATGACAGTTGGAAAAAATGATAAAATATGACAGTTGGAAAAAATGACAGTTGGAAATAATGACAAAATATGACAGTTGGAAAAAATGACAAAATATGACAGTTGTAAAAAATGTTAAAATTGACCAATTGTCCACAAACTTGCGCTTTTTGACCAAAATCACGCTTTTTACCCAAAATTGCACTTTATGATCAAAATTGCCCATAATTGCTCAAAATCACAATTTTCGCCAAAAAATCACCCAAAACTGCTAAAAATTGCACTTTTTGCCCAAAATTGGCTAAAATCACACTTTTTGACCAAAATCACACTTTTTGCCCAAAATTGCACTTTATGACCAAAATTGCACTTTATGACCAAAAAAATCTCACTTCTTGGAAAAAATGAAAGTATGACAGTTGGAAGAAATGACAAAATATGACAGTTGGAAGAAATGAAAAAATATGACAGTTGAAAAAAATGATAAAATATGACAGTTGGAAAAAATGACAGTTGGAAATAATGACAAAATATGACAGTTGGAAAAAATGATAAAATATGATAGTTGTAAAAAATGTTAAAATTGACCAATTGTCCACAAACTTGCGCTTTTTGACCAAAATCACGCTTTTTATCCAAAATTGCACTTTATGATCAAAATTGCCCATAATTGCTCAAAATCACAATTTTCGCCAAAAAATCACCCAAAACTGCTAAAAATTGCACTTTTTGCCCAAAATTGCCTAAAATCACACTTTTTGACCAAAATCACACTTTTTGCCCAAAATTGCACTTTATGACCAAAATTGCACTTTATGACCAAAAAAAATCTCACTTCTTGGAAAAATGAAAGTATGACAGTTGGAAGAAATGACAAAATATGACAGCTGGAAGAAATGAAAAAATATGACAGTTGGAAAAAATGATAAAATATGACAGTTGGAAAAAAATACAAAATATGTCAGTTGGAAAAAATGACAGTTGGAAATAATGACAAAATATGACAGTTGGAAAAAATGATAAAATATGACAGTTGGAAAAAATGACAGTTGGAAATAATGACAAAATATGACAGTTGGAAAAAATGTTAAAATTGACCAATTGTCCACAAACTTGCGCTTTTTGACCAAAATCACGCTTTTTACCCAAAATTGCACTTTATGATCAAAATTGCCCATAATTGCTCAAAATCACAATTTTCGCCAAAAAATCACCCAAAACTGCTAAAAATTGCACTTTTTGCCCAAAATTGCCTAAAATCACGCTTTTTGACCAAAATCACACTTTTTGCCCAAAATTGCACTTTATGACCAAAATTGCACTTTATGACCAAAAAAATCTCACTTCTTGGAAAAAATGAAAGTATGACAGTTGGAAGAAATGACAAAATATGACAGTTGGAAGAAATGAAAAAATATGACAGTTGAAAAAATGATAAAATATGACAGTTGGAAAAAATGACAGTTGGAAATAATGACAAAATATGACAGTTGGAAAAAATGATAAAATATGACAGTTGGAAAAAAATACAAAATATGTCAGTTGGAAAAAATGACAGTTGGAAATAATGACAAAATATGACAGTTGGAAAAAATGATAAAATATGATAGTTGTAAAAATGATAAAATATGACAGTTGGAAAAAATGACAGTTGGAAATAATGACAAAATATGACAGTTGGAAAAAATGTTAAAATTGACCAATTGTCCACAAACTTGCGCTTTTTGACCAAAATCACGCTTTTTACCCAAAATTGCACTTTATGATCAAAATTGCCCATAATTGCTCAAAATCACAATTTTCGCCAAAAAATCACCCAAAACTGCTAAAAATTGCACTTTTTGCCCAAAATTGCCTAAAATCACACTTTTTGACCAAAATCACACTTTTTGCCCAAAATTGCACTTTATGACCAAAATTGCACTTTATGACCAAAAAAATCTCACTTCTTGGAAAAAATGAAAGTATGACAGTTGGAAGAAATGACAAAATATGACAGTTGGAAGAAATGAAAAAATATGACAGTTGGAAAAAATGATAAAACATGGCAGTTGGAAAAAATGACAGTTGGAAATAATGACAAAATATGACAGTTGGAAAAAATGATAAAATATGATAGTTGTAAAAAATGTTAAAATTGACCAATTGTCCACAAACTTGCGCTTTTTGACCAAAATCACGCTTTTTACCCAAAATTGCACTTTATGATCAAAATTGCCCATAATTGCTCAAAATCACAATTTTCGCCAAAAAATCACCCAAAACTGCTAAAAATTGCACTTTTTGCCCAAAATTGCCTAAAATCACACTTTTTGACCAAAATCACACTTTTTGCCCAAAATTGCACTTTATGACCAAAAAAATCTCACTTCTTGGAAAAAATGAAAGTATGACAGTTGGAAGAAATGACAAAATATGACAGTTGGAAGAAATGATAAAATATGACAGTTGGAAAAAATGACAGTTGGAAATAATGACAAAATATGACAGTTGGAAAAAATGATAAAATATGACAGTTGGAAGAAATTACAAAATATGACAGTTGGAAGAAATGAAAAAATATGACAGTTGGAAAAAATGATAAAATATGACAGTTGGAAAAAATGACAGTTGGAAATAATGACAAAATATGACAGTTGGAAAAAATGACAAAATATGACAGTTGTAAAAAATGTTAAAATTGACCAATTGTCCACAAACTTGCGCTTTTTGACCAAAATCACGCTTTTTACCCAAAATTGCACTTTATGATCAAAATTGCCCATAATTCCTCAAAATCACAATTTTCGCCAAAAAATCACCCAAAACTGCAAAAAATTGCACTTTTTGCCCAAAATTGGCTAAAATCACACTTTTTGACCAAAATCACACTTTTTGCCCAAAATTGCACTTTATGACCAAAATTGCACTTTATGACCAAAAAAATCTCACTTCTTGGAAAAAATGAAAGTATGACAGTTGGAAGAAATGAAAAAATATGACAGTTGGAAGAAATGAAAAAATATGACAGTTGAAAAAAATGATAAAATATGACAGTTGGAAAAAATGACAGTTGGAAATAATGACAAAATATGACAGTTGGAAAAAATGATAAAATATGATAGTTGTAAAAAATGTTAAAATTGACCAATTGTCCACAAACTTGCGCTTTTTGACCAAAATCACGCTTTTTATCCAAAATTGCACTTTATGATCAAAATTGCCCATAATTGCTCAAAATCACAATTTTCGCCAAAAAATCACCCAAAACTGCTAAAAATTGCACTTTTTGCCAAAAATTGCCTAAAATCACACTTTTTGACCAAAATCACACTTTTTGCCCAAAATTGCACTTTATGACCAAAATTGCACTTTATGACCAAAAAAAATCTCACTTCTTGGAAAAATGAAAGTATGACAGTTGGAAGAAATGACAAAATATGACAGCTGGAAGAAATGAAAAAATATGACAGTTTGAAAAAATGATAAAATATGACAGTTGGAAAAAAATACTAAATATGTCAGTTGGAAAAAATGACAGTTGGAAATAATGACAAAATATGACATTTGGAAAAAATGATAAAATATGACAGTTGGAAAAAATGACAGTTGGAAATAATGACAAAATATGACAGTTGGAAAAAATGTTAAAATTGACCAATTGTCCACAAACTTGCGCTTTTTGACCAAAATCACGCTTTTTATCCAAAATTGCACTTTATGATCAAAATTGCCCATAATTGCTCAAAATCACAATTTTCGCCAAAAAATCACCCAAAACTGCTAAAAATTGCACTTTTTGCCAAAAATTGCCTAAAATCACACTTTTTGACCAAAATCACACTTTTTGCCCAAAATTGCACTTTATGACCAAAATTGCACTTTATGACCAAAAAAAATCTCACTTCTTGGAAAAATGAAAGTATGACAGTTGGAAGAAATGACAAAATATGACAGCTGGAAGAAATGAAAAAATATGACAGTTTGAAAAAATGATAAAATATGACAGTTGGAAAAAAATACTAAATATGTCAGTTGGAAAAAATGACAGTTGGAAATAATGACAAAATATGACATTTGGAAAAAATGATAAAATATGACAGTTGGAAAAAATGACAGTTGGAAATAATGACAAAATATGACAGTTGGAAAAAATGTTAAAATTGACCAATTGTCCACAAACTTGCGCTTTTTGACCAAAATCACGCTTTTTATCCAAAATTGCACTTTATGATCAAAATTGCCCATAATTGCTCAAAATCACAATTTTCGCCAAAAAATCACCCAAAACTGCTAAAAATTGCACTTTTTGCCAAAAATTGCCTAAAATCACACTTTTTGACCAAAATCACACTTTTTGCCCAAAATTGCACTTTATGACCAAAATTGCACTTTATGACCAAAAAAATCTCACTTCTTGGAAAAATGAAAGTATGACAGTTGGAAGAAATGACAAAATATGACAGCTGGAAGAAATGAAAAAATATGACAGTTGGAAAAAATGATAAAATATGACAGTTGGAAAAAAATACAAAATATGTCAGTTGGAAAAAAATGACAGTTGGAAATAATGACAAAATATGACAGTTGGAAAAAATGATAAAATATGACAGTTGGAAAAAATGACAGTTGGAAATAATGACAAAATATGACAGTTGGAAAAAATGTTAAAATTGACCAATTGTCCACAAACTTGCGCTTTTTGACCAAAATCACGCTTTTTACCCAAAATTGCACTTTATGATCAAAATTGCCCATAATTGCTCAAAATCACAATTTTCGCCAAAAAATCACCCAAAACTGCTAAAAATTGCACTTTTTCCCCAAAATTGCCTAAAATCACACTTTTTGACCAAAATCACACTTTTTGACCAAAATTGCACTTTATGACCAAAATTGCACTTTATGACCAAAAAAATCTCACTTCTTGGAAAAAATGAAAGTATGACAGTTGGAAGAAATGACAAAATATGACAGTTGGAAGAAATGAAAAAATATGACAGTTGGAAAAAATGATAAAACATGGCAGTTGGAAAAAATGACAGTTGGAAATAATGACAAAATATGACAGTTGGAAAAAATGATAAAATATGATAGTTGTAAAAAATGTTAAAATTGACCAATTGTCCACAAACTTGCGTTTTTTGACCAAAATCACGCTTTTTACCCAAAATTGCACTTTATGATCAAAATTGCCCATAATTGCTCAAAATCACAATTTTCGCCAAAAAATCACCCAAAACTGCTAAAAATTGCACTTTTTGCCCAAAATTGCCTAAAATCACACTTTTTGACCAAAATCACACTTTTTGCCCAAAATTGCACCTTTATGACCAAAAAAATCTCACTTCTTGGAAAAAATGAAAGTATGACAGTTGGAAGAAATGACAAAATATGACAGTTGGAAGAAATGATAAAATATGACAGTTGAAAAAATGACAGTTGGAAATAATGACAAAATATGACAGTTGGAAAAAATGATAAAATATGACAGTTGGAAGAAATGACAAAATATGACAGTTGGAAGAAATGAAAAAATATGACAGTTGGAAAAAATGATAAAATATGACAGTTGGAAAAAATGACAGTTGGAAATAATGACAAAATATGACAGTTGGAAAAAATGACAAAATATGACAGTTGTAAAAAATGTTAAAATTGACCAATTGTCCACAAACTTGCGCTTTTTGACCAAAATCACGCTTTTTACCCAAAATTGCACTTTATGATCAAAATTGCCCATAATTGCTCAAAATCACAATTTTCGCCAAAAAATCACCCAAAACTGCTAAAAATTGCACTTTTTGCCCAAAATTGGCTAAAATCACACTTTTTGACCAAAATCACACTTTTTGCCCAAAATTGCACTTTATGACCAAAATTGCACTTTATGACCAAAAAAATCTCACTTCTTGGAAAAAATGAAAGTATGACAGTTGGAAGAATTGACAAAATATGACAGTTGGAAGAAATGAAAAAATATGACAGTTGAAAAAAATGATAAAATATGACAGTTGGAAAAAATGACAGTTGGAAATAATGACAAAATATGACAGTTGGAAAAAATGATAAAATATGATAGTTGTAAAAAATGTTAAAATTGACCAATTGTCCACAAACTTGCGCTTTTTGACCAAAATCACGCTTTTTATCCAAAATTGCACTTTATGATCAAAATTGCCCATAATTGCTCAAAATCACAATTTTCGCCAAAAAATCACCCAAAACTGCTAAAAATTGCACTTTTTGCCAAAAATTGCCTAAAATCACACTTTTTGACCAAAATCACACTTTTTGCCCAAAATTGCACTTTATGACCAAAATTGCACTTTATGACCAAAAAAAATCTCACTTCTTGGAAAAATGAAAGTATGACAGTTGGAAGAAATGACAAAATATGACAGCTGGAAGAAATGAAAAAATATGACAGTTGGAAAAAATGATAAAATATGACAGTTGGAAAAAAATACAAAATATGTCAGTTGGAAAAAATGACAGTTGGAAATAATGACAAAATATGACAGTTGGAAAAAATGATAAAATATGACAGTTGGAAAAAATGACAGTTGGAAATAATGACAAAATATGACAGTTGGAAAAAATGTTAAAATTGACCAATTGTCCACAAACTTGCGCTTTTTGACCAAAATCACGCTTTTTACCCAAAATTGCACTTTATGATCAAAATTGCCCATAATTGCTCAAAATCACAATTTTCGCCAAAAAATCACCCAAAACTGCTAAAAATTGCACTTTTTGCCCAAAATTGCCTAAAATCACGCTTTTTGACCAAAATCACACTTTTTGCCCAAAATTGCACTTTATGACCAAAATTGCACTTTATGACCAAAAAAATCTCACTTCTTGGAAAAAATGAAAGTATGACAGTTGGAAGAAATGACAAAATATGACAGTTGGAAGAAATGAAAAAATATGACAGTTGAAAAAATGATAAAATATGACAGTTGGAAAAAATGACAGTTGGAAATAATGACAAAATATGACAGTTGGAAAAAATGATAAAATATGACAGTTGGAAAAAAATACAAAATATGTCAGTTGGAAAAAATGACAGTTGGAAATAATGACAAAATATGACAGTTGGAAAAAATGATAAAATATGATAGTTGTAAAAATGATAAAATATGACAGTTGGAAAAAATGACAGTTGGAAATAATGACAAAATATGACAGTTGGAAAAAATGTTAAAATTGACCAATTGTCCACAAACTTGCGCTTTTGACCAAAATCACGCTTTTTACCCAAAATTGCACTTTATGATCAAAATTGCCCATAATTGCTCAAAATCACAATTTTCGCCAAAAAATCACCCAAAACTGCTAAAAATTGCACTTTTTGCCCAAAATTGCCTAAAATCACACTTTTTGACCAAAATCACACTTTTTGCAAAAAATTGCACTTTATGACCAAAATTGCACTTTATGACCAAAAAAATCTCACTTCTTGGAAAAAATGAAAGTATGACAGTTGGAAGAAATGACAAAATATGACAGTTGGAAGAAATGAAAAAATATGACAGTTGGAAAAAATGATAAAATATGGCAGTTGGAAAAAATGACAGTTGGAAATAATGACAAAATATGACAGTTGGAAAAAATGATAAAATATGATAGTTGTAAAAAATGTTAAAATTGACCAATTGTCCACAAACTTGCGCTTTTTGACCAAAATCACGCTTTTTACCCAAAATTGCACTTTATGATCAAAATTGCCCATAATTGCTCAAAATCACAATTTTCGCCAAAAAATCACCCAAAACTGCTAAAAATTGCACTTTTTGCCCAAAATTGCCTAAAATCACACTTTTTGACCAAAATCACACTTTTTGCCCAAAATTGCACTTTATGACCAAAAAAATCTCACTTCTTGGAAAAAATGAAAGTATGACAGTTGGAAGAAATGACAAAATATGACAGTTGGAAGAAATGATAAAATATGACAGTTGGAAAAAATGACAGTTGGAAATAATGACAAAATATGACAGTTGGAAAAAATGATAAAATATGACAGTTGGAAGAAATTACAAAATATGACAGTTGGAAGAAATGAAAAAATATGACAGTTGGAAAAAATGATAAAATATGACAGTTGGAAAAAATGACAGTTGGAAATAATGACAAAATATGACAGTTGGAAAAAATGACAAAATATGACAGTTGTAAAAAATGTTAAAATTGACCAATTGTCCACAAACTTGCGCTTTTTGACCAAAATCACGCTTTTTACCCAAAATTGCACTTTATGATCAAAATTGCCCATAATTCCTCAAAATCACAATTTTCCCCAAAAAATCACCCAAAACTGCAAAAAATTGCACTTTTTGCCCAAAATTGGCTAAAATCACACTTTTTGACCAAAATCACACTTTTTGCCCAAAATTGCACTTTATGACCAAAATTGCACTTTATGACCAAAAAAATCTCACTTCTTGGAAAAAATGAAAGTATGACAGTTGGAAGAAATGAAAAAATATGACAGTTGGAAGAAATGAAAAAATATGACAGTTGAAAAAAATGATAAAATATGACAGTTGGAAAAAATGACAGTTGGAAATAATGACAAAATATGACAGTTGGAAAAAATGATAAAATATGATAGTTGTAAAAAATGTTAAAATTGACCAATTGTCCACAAACTTGCGCTTTTTGACCAAAATCACGCTTTTTATCCAAAATTGCACTTTATGATCAAAATTGCCCATAATTGCTCAAAATCACAATTTTCGCCAAAAAATCACCCAAAACTGCTAAAAATTGCACTTTTTGCCAAAAATTGCCTAAAATCACACTTTTTGACCAAAATCACACTTTTTGCCCAAAATTGCACTTTATGACCAAAATTGCACTTTATGACCAAAAAAAATCTCACTTCTTGGAAAAATGAAAGTATGACAGTTGGAAGAAATGACAAAATATGACAGCTGGAAGAAATGAAAAAATATGACAGTTTGAAAAAATGATAAAATATGACAGTTGGAAAAAAATACTAAATATGTCAGTTGGAAAAAATGACAGTTGGAAATAATGACAAAATATGACATTTGGAAAAAATGATAAAATATGACAGTTGGAAAAAATGACAGTTGGAAATAATGACAAAATATGACAGTTGGAAAAAATGTTAAAATTGACCAATTGTCCACAAACTTGCGCTTTTTGACCAAAATCACGCTTTTTATCCAAAATTGCACTTTATGATCAAAATTGCCCATAATTGCTCAAAATCACAATTTTCGCCAAAAAATCACCCAAAACTGCTAAAAATTGCACTTTTTGCCAAAAATTGCCTAAAATCACACTTTTTGACCAAAATCACACTTTTTGCCCAAAATTGCACTTTATGACCAAAATTGCACTTTATGACCAAAAAAAATCTCACTTCTTGGAAAAATGAAAGTATGACAGTTGGAAGAAATGACAAAATATGACAGCTGGAAGAAATGAAAAAATATGACAGTTTGAAAAAATGATAAAATATGACAGTTGGAAAAAAATACTAAATATGTCAGTTGGAAAAAATGACAGTTGGAAATAATGACAAAATATGACATTTGGAAAAAATGATAAAATATGACAGTTGGAAAAAATGACAGTTGGAAATAATGACAAAATATGACAGTTGGAAAAAATGTTAAAATTGACCAATTGTCCACAAACTTGCGCTTTTTGACCAAAATCACGCTTTTTATCCAAAATTGCACTTTATGATCAAAATTGCCCATAATTGCTCAAAATCACAATTTTCGCCAAAAAATCACCCAAAACTGCTAAAAATTGCACTTTTTGCCAAAAATTGCCTAAAATCACACTTTTTGACCAAAATCACACTTTTTGCCCAAAATTGCACTTTATGACCAAAATTGCACTTTATGACCAAAAAAATCTCACTTCTTGGAAAAATGAAAGTATGACAGTTGGAAGAAATGACAAAATATGACAGCTGGAAGAAATGAAAAAATATCACAGTTGGAAAAAATGATAAAATATGACAGTTGGAAAAAAATACAAAATATGTCAGTTGGAAAAAAATGACAGTTGGAAATAATGACAAAATATGACAGTTGGAAAAAATGATAAAATATGACAGTTGGAAAAAATGACAGTTGGAAATAATGACAAAATATGACAGTTGGAAAAAATGTTAAAATTGACCAATTGTCCACAAACTTGCGCTTTTTGACCAAAATCACGCTTTTTACCCAAAATTGCACTTTATGATCAAAATTGCCCATAATTGCTCAAAATCACAATTTTCGCCAAAAAATCACCCAAAACTGCTAAAAATTGCACTTTTTCCCCAAAATTGCCTAAAATCACACTTTTTGACCAAAATCACACTTTTTGACCAAAATTGCACTTTATGACCAAAATTGCACTTTATGACCAAAAAAATCTCACTTCTTGGAAAAATGAAAGTATGACAGTTGGAAGAAATGACAAAATATGACAGTTGGAAGAAATGAAAAAATATGACAGTTGGAAAAAATGATAAAACATGGCAGTTGGAAAAAATGACAGTTGGAAATAATGACAAAATATGACAGTTGGAAAAAATGATAAAATATGATAGTTGTAAAAAATGTTAAAATTGACCAATTGTCCACAAACTTGCGCTTTTTGACCAAAATCACGCTTTTTACCCAAAATTGCACTTTATGATCAAAATTGCCCATAATTGCTCAAAATCACAATTTTCGCCAAAAAATCACCCAAAACTGCTAAAAATTGCACTTTTTGCCCAAAATTGCCTAAAATCACACTTTTTGACCAAAATCACACTTTTTGCCCAAAATTGCACTTTATGACCAAAAAAATCTCACTTCTTGGAAAAAATGAAAGTATGACAGTTGGAAGAAATGACAAAATATGACAGTTGGAAGAAATGATAAAATATGACAGTTGAAAAAATGACAGTTGGAAATAATGACAAAATATGACAGTTGGAAAAAATGATAAAATATGACAGTTGGAAGAAATGACAAAATATGACAGTTGGAAGAAATGAAAAAATATGACAGTTGGAAAAAATGATAAAATATGACAGTTGGAAAAAATGACAGTTGGAAATAATGACAAAATATGACAGTTGGAAAAAATGACAAAATATGACAGTTGTAAAAAATGTTAAAATTGACCAATTGTCCACAAACTTGCGCTTTTTGACCAAAATCACGCTTTTTACCCAAAATTGCACTTTATGATCAAAATTGCCCATAATTGCTCAAAATCACAATTTTCGCCAAAAAATCACCCAAAACTGCTAAAAATTGCACTTTTTGCCCAAAATTGGCTAAAATCACACTTTTTGACCAAAATCACACTTTTTGCCCAAAATTGCACTTTATGACCAAAATTGCACTTTATGACCAAAAATATCTCACTTCTTGGAAAAAATGAAAGTATGACAGTTGGAAGAAATGACAAAATATGACAGTTGGAAGAAATGAAAAAATATGACAGTTGAAAAAAATGATAAAATATGACAGTTGGAAAAAATGACAGTTGGAAATAATGACAAAATATGACAGCTGGAAAAAATGATAAAATATGATAGTTGTAAAAAATGTTAAAATTGACCAATTGTCCACAAACTTGCGCTTTTTGACCAAAATCACGCTTTTTATCCAAAATTGCACTTTATGATCAAAATTGCCCATAATTGCTCAAAATCACAATTTTCGCCAAAAAATCACCCAAAACTGCTAAAAATTGCACTTTTTGCCAAAAATTGCCTAAAATCACACTTTTTGACCAAAATCACACTTTTTGCCCAAAATTGCACTTTATGACCAAAATTGCACTTTATGACCAAAAAAAATCTCACTTCTTGGAAAAATGAAAGTATGACAGTTGGAAGAAATGACAAAATATGACAGCTGGAAGAAATGAAAAAATATGACAGTTGGAAAAAATGATAAAATATGACAGTTGGAAAAAAATACAAAATATGTCAGTTGGAAAAAATGACAGTTGGAAATAATGACAAAATATGACAGTTGGAAAAAATGATAAAATATGACAGTTGGAAAAAATGACAGTTGGAAATAATGACAAAATATGACAGTTGGAAAAAATGTTAAAATTGACCAATTGTCCACAAACTTGCGCTTTTTGACCAAAATCACGCTTTTTACCCAAAATTGCACTTTATGATCAAAATTGCCCATAATTGCTCAAAATCACAATTTTCGCCAAAAAATCACCCAAAACTGCTAAAAATTGCACTTTTTGCCCAAAATTGCCTAAAATCACGCTTTTTGACCAAAATCACACTTTTTGCCCAAAATTGCACTTTATGACCAAAATTGCACTTTATGACCAAAAAAATCTCACTTCTTGGAAAAAATGAAAGTATGACAGTTGGAAGAAATGACAAAATATGACAGTTGGAAGAAATGAAAAAATATGACAGTTGAAAAAATGATAAAATATGACAGTTGGAAAAAATGACAGTTGGAAATAATGACAAAATATGACAGTTGGAAAAAATGATAAAATATGACAGTTGGAAAAAAATACAAAATATGTCAGTTGGAAAAAATGACAGTTGGAAATAATGACAAAATATGACAGTTGGAAAAAATGATAAAATATGATAGTTGTAAAAATGATAAAATATGACAGTTGGAAAAAATGACAGTTGGAAATAATGACAAAATATGACAGTTGGAAAAAATGTTAAAATTGACCAATTGTCCACAAACTTGCGCTTTTTGACCAAAATCACGCTTTTTACCCAAAATTGCACTTTATGATCAAAATTGCCCATAATTGCTCAAAATCACAATTTTCGCCAAAAAATCACCCAAAACTGCTAAAAATTGCACTTTTTGCCCAAAATTGCCTAAAATCACACTTTTTGACCAAAATCACACTTTTTGCCCAAAATTGCACTTTATGACCAAAATTGCACTTTATGACCAAAAAAATCTCACTTCTTGGAAAAAATGAAAGTATGACAGTTGGAAGAAATGACAAAATATGACAGTTGGAAGAAATGAAAAAATATGACAGTTGGAAAAAATGATAAAACATGGCAGTTGGAAAAAATGACAGTTGGAAATAATGACAAAATATGACAGTTGGAAAAAATGATAAAATATGATAGTTGTAAAAAATGTTAAAATTGACCAATTGTCCACAAACTTGCGCTTTTTGACCAAAATCACGCTTTTTACCCAAAATTGCACTTTATGATCAAAATTGCCCATAATTGCTCAAAATCACAATTTTCGCCAAAAAATCACCCAAAACTGCTAAAAATTGCACTTTTTGACCAAAATTGCCTAAAATCACACTTTTTGACCAAAATCACACTTTTTGCCCAAAATTGCACTTTATGACCAAAAAAATCTCACTTCTTGGAAAAAATGAAAGTATGACAGTTGGAAGAAATGACAAAATATGACAGTTGGAAGAAATGATAAAATATGACAGTTGGAAAAAATGACAGTTGGAAATAATGACAAAATATGACAGTTGGAAAAAATGATAAAATATGACAGTTGGAAGAAATTACAAAATATGACAGTTGGAAGAAATGAAAAAATATGACAGTTGGAAAAAATGATAAAATATGACAGTTGGAAAAAATGACAGTTGGAAATAATGACAAAATATGACAGTTGGAAAAAATGACAAAATATGACAGTTGTAAAAAATGTTAAAATTGACCAATTGTCCACAAACTTGCGCTTTTTGACCAAAATCACGCTTTTTACCCAAAATTGCACTTTATGATCAAAATTGCCCATAATTCCTCAAAATCACAATTTTCGCCAAAAAATCACCCAAAACTGCTAAAAATTGCACTTTTTGCCCAAAATTGGCTAAAATCACACTTTTTGACCAAAATCACACTTTTTGCCCAAAATTGCACTTTATGACCAAAATTGCACTTTATGACCAAAAAAATCTCACTTCTTGGAAAAAATGAAAGTATGACAGTTGGAAGAAATGAAAAAATATGACAGTTGGAAGAAATGAAAAAATATGACAGTTGAAAAAAATGATAAAATATGACAGTTGGAAAAAATGACAGTTGGAAATAATGACAAAATATGACAGTTGGAAAAAATGATAAAATATGATAGTTGTAAAAAATGTTAAAATTGACCAATTGTCCACAAACTTGCGCTTTTTGACCAAAATCACGCTTTTTATCCAAAATTGCACTTTATGATCAAAATTGCCCATAATTGCTCAAAATCACAATTTTCGCCAAAAAATCACCCAAAACTGCTAAAAATTGCACTTTTTGCCAAAAATTGCCTAAAATCACACTTTTTGACCAAAATCACACTTTTTGCCCAAAATTGCACTTTATGACCAAAATAGCACTTTATGACCAAAAAAAATCTCACTTCTTGGAAAAATGAAAGTATGACAGTTGGAAGAAATGACAAAATATGACAGCTGGAAGAAATGAAAAAATATGACAGTTTGAAAAAATGATAAAATATGACAGTTGGAAAAAAATACTAAATATGTCAGTTGGAAAAAATGACAGTTGGAAATAATGACAAAATATGACATTTGGAAAAAATGATAAAATATGACAGTTGGAAAAAATGACAGTTGGAAATAATGACAAAATATGACAGTTGGAAAAAATGTTAAAATTGACCAATTGTCCACAAACTTGCGCTTTTTGACCAAAATCACGCTTTTTATCCAAAATTGCACTTTATGATCAAAATTGCCCATAATTGCTCAAAATCACAATTTTCGCCAAAAAATCACCCAAAACTGCTAAAAATTGCACTTTTTGCCAAAAATTGCCTAAAATCACACTTTTTGACCAAAATCACACTTTTTGCCCAAAATTGCACTTTATGACCAAAATTGCACTTTATGACCAAAAAAATCTCACTTCTTGGAAAAATGAAAGTATGACAGTTGGAAGAAATGACAAAATATGACAGCTGGAAGAAATGAAAAAATATGACAGTTGGAAAAAATGATAAAATATGACAGTTGGAAAAAAATACAAAATATGTCAGTTGGAAAAAAATGACAGTTGGAAATAATGACAAAATATGACAGTTGGAAAAAATGATAAAATATGACAGTTGGAAAAAATGACAGTTGGAAATAATGACAAAATATGACAGTTGGAAAAAATGTTAAAATTGACCAATTGTCCACAAACTTGCGCTTTTTGACCAAAATTACGCTTTTTACCCAAAATTGCACTTTATGATCAAAATTGCCCATAATTGCTCAAAATCACAATTTTCGCCAAAAAATCACCCAAAACTGCTAAAAATTGCACTTTTTGCCCAAAATTGCCTAAAATCACACTTTTTGACCAAAATCACACTTTTTGCCCAAAATTGCACTTTATGACCAAAAAAATCTCACTTCTTGGAAAAAATGAAAGTATGACAGTTGGAAGAAATGACAAAATATGACAGTTGGAAGAAATGATAAAATATGACAGTTGAAAAAATGACAGTTGGAAATAATGACAAAATATGACAGTTGGAAAAAATGATAAAATATGACAGTTGGAAGAAATGACAAAATATGACAGTTGGAAGAAATGAAAAAATATGACAGTTGGAAAAAATGATAAAATATGACAGTTGGAAAAAATGACAGTTGGAAATAATGACAAAATATGACAGTTGGAAAAAATGACAAAATATGACAGTTGTAAAAAATGTTAAAATTGACCAATTGTCCACAAACTTGCGCTTTTTGACCAAAATCACGCTTTTTACCCAAAATTGCACTTTATGATCAAAATTGCCCATAATTGCTCAAAATCACAATTTTCGCCAAAAAATCACCCAAAACTGCTAAAAATTGCACTTTTTGCCCAAAATTGGCTAAAATCACACTTTTTGACCAAAATCACACTTTTTGCCCAAAATTGCACTTTATGACCAAAATTGCACTTTATGACCAAAAAAATCTCACTTCTTGGAAAAAATGAAAGTATGACAGTTGGAAGAAATGACAAAATATGACAGTTGGAAGAAATGAAAAAATATGACAGTTGAAAAAAATGATAAAATATGACAGTTGGAAAAAATGACAGTTGGAAATAATGACAAAATATGACAGTTGGAAAAAATGATAAAATATGATAGTTGTAAAAAATGTTAAAATTGACCAATTGTCCACAAACTTGCGCTTTTTGACCAAAATCACGCTTTTTATCCAAAATTGCACTTTATGATCAAAATTGCCCATAATTGCTCAAAATCACAATTTTCGCCAAAAAATCACCCAAAACTGCTAAAAATTGCACTTTTTGCCCAAAATTGCCTAAAATCACACTTTTTGACCAAAATCACACTTTTTGCCCAAAATTGCACTTTATGACCAAAATTGCACTTTATGACCAAAAAAATCTCACTTCTTGGAAAAATGAAAGTATGACAGTTGGAAGAAATGACAAAATATGACAGCTGGAAGAAATGAAAAAATATGACAGTTGGAAAAAATGATAAAATATGACAGTTGGAAAAAAATACAAAATATGTCAGTTGGAAAAAAATGACAGTTGGAAATAATGACAAAATATGACAGTTGGAAAAAATGATAAAATATGACAGTTGGAAAAAATGACAGTTGGAAATAATGACAAAATATGACAGTTGGAAAAAATGTTAAAATTGACCAATTGTCCACAAACTTGCGCTTTTTGACCAAAATTACGCTTTTTACCCAAAATTGCACTTTATGATCAAAATTGCCCATAATTGCTCAAAATCACAATTTTCGCCAAAAAATCACCCAAAACTGCTAAAAATTGCACTTTTTGCCCAAAATTGCCTAAAATCACACTTTTTGACCAAAATCACACTTTTTGCCCAAAATTGCACTTTATGACCAAAAAAATCTCACTTCTTGGAAAAAATGAAAGTATGACAGTTGGAAGAAATGACAAAATATGACAGTTGGAAGAAATGATAAAATATGACAGTTGAAAAAATGACAGTTGGAAATAATGACAAAATATGACAGTTGGAAAAAATGATAAAATATGACAGTTGGAAGAAATGACAAAATATGACAGTTGGAAGAAATGAAAAAATATGACAGTTGGAAAAAATGATAAAATATGACAGTTGGAAAAAATGACAGTTGGAAATAATGACAAAATATGACAGTTGGAAAAAATGACAAAATATGACAGTTGTAAAAAATGTTAAAATTGACCAATTGTCCACAAACTTGCGCTTTTTGACCAAAATCACGCTTTTTACCCAAAATTGCACTTTATGATCAAAATTGCCCATAATTGCTCAAAATCACAATTTTCGCCAAAAAATCACCCAAAACTGCTAAAAATTGCACTTTTTGCCCAAAATTGGCTAAAATCACACTTTTTGACCAAAATCACACTTTTTGCCCAAAATTGCACTTTATGACCAAAATTGCACTTTATGACCAAAAAAATCTCACTTCTTGGAAAAAATGAAAGTATGACAGTTGGAAGAAATGACAAAATATGACAGTTGGAAGAAATGAAAAAATATGACAGTTGAAAAAAATGATAAAATATGACAGTTGGAAAAAATGACAGTTGGAAATAATGACAAAATATGACAGTTGGAAAAAATGATAAAATATGATAGTTGTAAAAAATGTTAAAATTGACCAATTGTCCACAAACTTGCGCTTTTTGACCAAAATCACGCTTTTTATCCAAAATTGCACTTTATGATCAAAATTGCCCATAATTGCTCAAAATCACAATTTTCGCCAAAAAATCACCCAAAACTGCTAAAAATTGCACTTTTTGCCCAAAATTGCCTAAAATCACACTTTTTGACCAAAATCACACTTTTTGCCCAAAATTGCACTTTATGACCAAAATTGCACTTTATGACCAAAAAAAATCTCACTTCTTGGAAAAATGAAAGTATGACAGTTGGAAGAAATGACAAAATATGACAGCTGGAAGAAATGAAAAAATATGACAGTTGGAAAAAATGATAAAATATGACAGTTGGAAAAAAATACAAAATATGTCAGTTGGAAAAAATGACAGTTGGAAATAATGACAAAATATGACAGTTGGAAAAAATGATAAAATATGACAGTTGGAAAAAATGACAGTTGGAAATAATGACAAAATATGACAGTTGGAAAAAATGTTAAAATTGACCAATTGTCCACAAACTTGCGCTTTTTGACCAAAATCACGCTTTTTACCCAAAATTGCACTTTATGATCAAAATTGCCCATAATTGCTCAAAATCACAATTTTCGCCAAAAAATCACCCAAAACTGCTAAAAATTGCACTTTTTGCCCAAAATTGCCTAAAATCACGCTTTTTGACCAAAATCACACTTTTTGCCCAAAATTGCACTTTATGACCAAAATTGCACTTTATGACCAAAAAAATCTCACTTCTTGGAAAAAATGAAAGTATGACAGTTGGAAGAAATGACAAAATATGACAGTTGGAAGAAATGAAAAAATATGACAGTTGAAAAAATGATAAAATATGACAGTTGGAAAAAATGACAGTTGGAAATAATGACAAAATATGACAGTTGGAAAAAATGATAAAATATGACAGTTGGAAAAAAATACAAAATATGTCAGTTGGAAAAAATGACAGTTGGAAATAATGACAAAATATGACAGTTGGAAAAAATGATAAAATATGATAGTTGTAAAAATGATAAAATATGACAGTTGGAAAAAATGACAGTTGGAAATAATGACAAAATATGACAGTTGGAAAAAATGTTAAAATTGACCAATTGTCCACAAACTTGCGCTTTTTGACCAAAATCACGCTTTTTACCCAAAATTGCACTTTATGATCAAAATTGCCCATAATTGCTCAAAATCACAATTTTCGCCAAAAAATCACCCAAAACTGCTAAAAATTGCACTTTTTGCCCAAAATTGCCTAAAATCACACTTTTTGACCAAAATCACACTTTTTGCCCAAAATTGCACTTTATGACCAAAATTGCACTTTATGACCAAAAAAATCTCACTTCTTGGAAAAAATGAAAGTATGACAGTTGGAAGAAATGACAAAATATGACAGTTGGAAGAAATGAAAAAATATGACAGTTGGAAAAAATGATAAAACATGGCAGTTGGAAAAAATGACAGTTGGAAATAATGACAAAATATGACAGTTGGAAAAAATGATAAAATATGATAGTTGTAAAAAATGTTAAAATTGACCAATTGTCCACAAACTTGCGCTTTTTGACCAAAATCACGCTTTTTACCCAAAATTGCACTTTATGATCAAAATTGCCCATAATTGCTCAAAATCACAATTTTCGCCAAAAAATCACCCAAAACTGCTAAAAATTGCACTTTTTGCCCAAAATTGCCTAAAATCACACTTTTTGACCAAAATCACACTTTTTGCCCAAAATTGCACTTTATGACCAAAAAAATCTCACTTCTTGGAAAAAATGAAAGTATGACAGTTGGAAGAAATGACAAAATATGACAGTTGGAAGAAATGATAAAATATGACAGTTGGAAAAAATGACAGTTGGAAATAATGACAAAATATGACAGTTGGAAAAAATGATAAAATATGACAGTTGGAAGAAATTACAAAATATGACAGTTGGAAGAAATGAAAAAATATGACAGTTGGAAAAAATGATAAAATATGACAGTTGGAAAAAATGACAGTTGGAAATAATGACAAAATATGACAGTTGGAAAAAATGACAAAATATGACAGTTGTAAAAAATGTTAAAATTGACCAATTGTCCACAAACTTGCGCTTTTTGACCAAAATCACGCTTTTTACCCAAAATTGCACTTTATGATCAAAATTGCCCATAATTCCTCAAAATCACAATTTTCGCCAAAAAATCACCCAAAACTGCAAAAAATTGCACTTTTTGCCCAAAATTGGCTAAAATCACACTTTTTGACCAAAATCACACTTTTTGCCCAAAATTGCACTTTATGACCAAAATTGCACTTTATGACCAAAAAAATCTCACTTCTTGGAAAAAATGAAAGTATGACAGTTGGAAGAAATGAAAAAATATGACAGTTGGAAGAAATGAAAAAATATGACAGTTGAAAAAAATGATAAAATATGACAGTTGGAAAAAATGACAGTTGGAAATAATGACAAAATATGACAGTTGGAAAAAATGATAAAATATGATAGTTGTAAAAAATGTTAAAATTGACCAATTGTCCACAAACTTGCGCTTTTTGACCAAAATCACGCTTTTTATCCAAAATTGCACTTTATGATCAAAATTGCCCATAATTGCTCAAAATCACAATTTTCGCCAAAAAATCACCCAAAACTGCTAAAAATTGCACTTTTTGCCAAAAATTGCCTAAAATCACACTTTTTGACCAAAATCACACTTTTTGCCCAAAATTGCACTTTATGACCAAAATTGCACTTTATGACCAAAAAAAATCTCACTTCTTGGAAAAATGAAAGTATGACAGTTGGAAGAAATGACAAAATATGACAGCTGGAAGAAATGAAAAAATATGACAGTTTGAAAAAATGATAAAATATGACAGTTGGAAAAAAATACTAAATATGTCAGTTGGAAAAAATGACAGTTGGAAATAATGACAAAATATGACATTTGGAAAAAATGATAAAATATGACAGTTGGAAAAAATGACAGTTGGAAATAATGACAAAATATGACAGTTGGAAAAAATGTTAAAATTGACCAATTGTCCACAAACTTGCGCTTTTTGACCAAAATCACGCTTTTTATCCAAAATTGCACTTTATGATCAAAATTGCCCATAATTGCTCAAAATCACAATTTTCGCCAAAAAATCACCCAAAACTGCTAAAAATTGCACTTTTTGCCAAAAATTGCCTAAAATCACACTTTTTGACCAAAATCACACTTTTTGCCCAAAATTGCACTTTATGACCAAAATTGCACTTTATGACCAAAAAAAATCTCACTTCTTGGAAAAATGAAAGTATGACAGTTGGAAGAAATGACAAAATATGACAGCTGGAAGAAATGAAAAAATATGACAGTTTGAAAAAATGATAAAATATGACAGTTGGAAAAAAATACTAAATATGTCAGTTGGAAAAAATGACAGTTGGAAATAATGACAAAATATGACATTTGGAAAAAATGATAAAATATGACAGTTGGAAAAAATGACAGTTGGAAATAATGACAAAATATGACAGTTGGAAAAAATGTTAAAATTGACCAATTGTCCACAAACTTGCGCTTTTTGACCAAAATCACGCTTTTTATCCAAAATTGCACTTTATGATCAAAATTGCCCATAATTGCTCAAAATCACAATTTTCGCCAAAAAATCACCCAAAACTGCTAAAAATTGCACTTTTTGCCAAAAATTGCCTAAAATCACACTTTTTGACCAAAATCACACTTTTTGCCCAAAATTGCACTTTATGACCAAAATTGCACTTTATGACCAAAAAAATCTCACTTCTTGGAAAAATGAAAGTATGACAGTTGGAAGAAATGACAAAATATGACAGCTGGAAGAAATGAAAAAATATGACAGTTGGAAAAAATGATAAAATATGACAGTTGGAAAAAAATACAAAATATGTCAGTTGGAAAAAAATGACAGTTGGAAATAATGACAAAATATGACAGTTGGAAAAAATGATAAAATATGACAGTTGGAAAAAATGACAGTTGGAAATAATGACAAAATATGACAGTTGGAAAAAATGTTAAAATTGACCAATTGTCCACAAACTTGCGCTTTTTGACCAAAATCACGCTTTTTACCCAAAATTGCACTTTATGATCAAAATTGCCCATAATTGCTCAAAATCACAATTTTCGCCAAAAAATCACCCAAAACTGCTAAAAATTGCACTTTTTCCCCAAAATTGCCTAAAATCACACTTTTTGACCAAAATCACACTTTTTGACCAAAATTGCACTTTATGACCAAAATTGCACTTTATGACCAAAAAAATCTCACTTCTTGGAAAAAATGAAAGTATGACAGTTGGAAGAAATGACAAAATATGACAGTTGGAAGAAATGAAAAAATATGACAGTTGGAAAAAATGATAAAACATGGCAGTTGGAAAAAATGACAGTTGGAAATAATGACAAAATATGACAGTTGGAAAAAATGATAAAATATGATAGTTGTAAAAAATGTTAAAATTGACCAATTGTCCACAAACTTGCGTTTTTTGACCAAAATCACGCTTTTTACCCAAAATTGCACTTTATGATCAAAATTGCCCATAATTGCTCAAAATCACAATTTTCGCCAAAAAATCACCCAAAACTGCTAAAAATTGCACTTTTTGCCCAAAATTGCCTAAAATCACACTTTTTGACCAAAATCACACTTTTTGCCCAAAATTGCACCTTTATGACCAAAAAAATCTCACTTCTTGGAAAAAATGAAAGTATGACAGTTGGAAGAAATGACAAAATATGACAGTTGGAAGAAATGATAAAATATGACAGTTGAAAAAATGACAGTTGGAAATAATGACAAAATATGACAGTTGGAAAAAATGATAAAATATGACAGTTGGAAGAAATGACAAAATATGACAGTTGGAAGAAATGAAAAAATATGACAGTTGGAAAAAATGATAAAATATGACAGTTGGAAAAAATGACAGTTGGAAATAATGACAAAATATGACAGTTGGAAAAAATGACAAAATATGACAGTTGTAAAAAATGTTAAAATTGACCAATTGTCCACAAACTTGCGCTGTTTGACCAAAATCACGCTTTTTACCCAAAATTGCACTTTATGATCAAAATTGCCCATAATTGCTCAAAATCACAATTTTCGCCAAAAAATCACCCAAAACTGCTAAAAATTGCACTTTTTGCCCAAAATTGGCTAAAATCACACTTTTTGACCAAAATCACACTTTTTGCCCAAAATTGCACTTTATGACCAAAATTGCACTTTATGACCAAAAAAATCTCACTTCTTGGAAAAAATGAAAGTATGACAGTTGGAAGAAATGACAAAATATGACAGTTGGAAGAAATGAAAAAATATGACAGTTGAAAAAAATGATAAAATATGACAGTTGGAAAAAATGACAGTTGGAAATAATGACAAAATATGACAGTTGGAAAAAATGATAAAATATGATAGTTGTAAAAAATGTTAAAATTGACCAATTGTCCACAAACTTGCGCTTTTTGACCAAAATCACGCTTTTTATCCAAAATTGCACTTTATGATCAAAATTGCCCATAATTGCTCAAAATCACAATTTTCGCCAAAAAATCACCCAAAACTGCTAAAAATTGCACTTTTTGCCAAAAATTGCCTAAAATCACACTTTTTGACCAAAATCACACTTTTTGCCCAAAATTGCACTTTATGACCAAAATTGCACTTTATGACCAAAAAAAATCTCACTTCTTGGAAAAATGAAAGTATGACAGTTGGAAGAAATGACAAAATATGACAGCTGGAAGAAATGAAAAAATATGACAGTTGGAAAAAATGATAAAATATGACAGTTGGAAAAAAATACAAAATATGTCAGTTGGAAAAAATGACAGTTGGAAATAATGACAAAATATGACAGTTGGAAAAAATGATAAAATATGACAGTTGGAAAAAATGACAGTTGGAAATAATGACAAAATATGACAGTTGGAAAAAATGTTAAAATTGACCAATTGTCCACAAACTTGCGCTTTTTGACCAAAATCACGCTTTTTACCCAAAATTGCACTTTATGATCAAAATTGCCCATAATTGCTCAAAATCACAATTTTCGCCAAAAAATCACCCAAAACTGCTAAAAATTGCACTTTTTGCCCAAAATTGCCTAAAATCACGCTTTTTGACCAAAATCACACTTTTTGCCCAAAATTGCACTTTATGACCAAAATTGCACTTTATGACCAAAAAAATCTCACTTCTTGGAAAAAATGAAAGTATGACAGTTGGAAGAAATGACAAAATATGACAGTTGGAAGAAATGAAAAAATATGACAGTTGAAAAAATGATAAAATATGACAGTTGGAAAAAATGACAGTTGGAAATAATGACAAAATATGACAGTTGGAAAAAATGATAAAATATGACAGTTGGAAAAAAATACAAAATATGTCAGTTGGAAAAAATGACAGTTGGAAATAATGACAAAATATGACAGTTGGAAAAAATGATAAAATATGATAGTTGTAAAAATGATAAAATATGACAGTTGGAAAAAATGACAGTTGGAAATAATGACAAAATATGACAGTTGGAAAAAATGTTAAAATTGACCAATTGTCCACAAACTTGCGCTTTTGACCAAAATCACGCTTTTTACCCAAAATTGCACTTTATGATCAAAATTGCCCATAATTGCTCAAAATCACAATTTTCGCCAAAAAATCACCCAAAACTGCTAAAAATTGCACTTTTTGCCCAAAATTGCCTAAAATCACACTTTTTGACCAAAATCACACTTTTTGCAAAAAATTGCACTTTATGACCAAAATTGCACTTTATGACCAAAAAAATCTCACTTCTTGGAAAAAATGAAAGTATGACAGTTGGAAGAAATGACAAAATATGACAGTTGGAAGAAATGAAAAAATATGACAGTTGGAAAAAATGATAAAATATGGCAGTTGGAAAAAATGACAGTTGGAAATAATGACAAAATATGACAGTTGGAAAAAATGATAAAATATGATAGTTGTAAAAAATGTTAAAATTGACCAATTGTCCACAAACTTGCGCTTTTTGACCAAAATCACGCTTTTTACCCAAAATTGCACTTTATGATCAAAATTGCCCATAATTGCTCAAAATCACAATTTTCGCCAAAAAATCACCCAAAACTGCTAAAAATTGCACTTTTTGCCCAAAATTGCCTAAAATCACACTTTTTGACCAAAATCACACTTTTTGCCCAAAATTGCACTTTATGACCAAAAAAATCTCACTTCTTGGAAAAAATGAAAGTATGACAGTTGGAAGAAATGACAAAATATGACAGTTGGAAGAAATGATAAAATATGACAGTTGGAAAAAATGACAGTTGGAAATAATGACAAAATATGACAGTTGGAAAAAATGATAAAATATGACAGTTGGAAGAAATTACAAAATATGACAGTTGGAAGAAATGAAAAAATATGACAGTTGGAAAAAATGATAAAATATGACAGTTGGAAAAAATGACAGTTGGAAATAATGACAAAATATGACAGTTGGAAAAAATGACAAAATATGACAGTTGTAAAAAATGTTAAAATTGACCAATTGTCCACAAACTTGCGCTTTTTGACCAAAATCACGCTTTTTACCCAAAATTGCACTTTATGATCAAAATTGCCCATAATTCCTCAAAATCACAATTTTCCCCAAAAAATCACCCAAAACTGCAAAAAATTGCACTTTTTGCCCAAAATTGGCTAAAATCACACTTTTTGACCAAAATCACACTTTTTGCCCAAAATTGCACTTTATGACCAAAATTGCACTTTATGACCAAAAAAATCTCACTTCTTGGAAAAAATGAAAGTATGACAGTTGGAAGAAATGAAAAAATATGACAGTTGGAAGAAATGAAAAAATATGACAGTTGAAAAAAATGATAAAATATGACAGTTGGAAAAAATGACAGTTGGAAATAATGACAAAATATGACAGTTGGAAAAAATGATAAAATATGATAGTTGTAAAAAATGTTAAAATTGACCAATTGTCCACAAACTTGCGCTTTTTGACCAAAATCACGCTTTTTATCCAAAATTGCACTTTATGATCAAAATTGCCCATAATTGCTCAAAATCACAATTTTCGCCAAAAAATCACCCAAAACTGCTAAAAATTGCACTTTTTGCCAAAAATTGCCTAAAATCACACTTTTTGACCAAAATCACACTTTTTGCCCAAAATTGCACTTTATGACCAAAATTGCACTTTATGACCAAAAAAAATCTCACTTCTTGGAAAAATGAAAGTATGACAGTTGGAAGAAATGACAAAATATGACAGCTGGAAGAAATGAAAAAATATGACAGTTTGAAAAAATGATAAAATATGACAGTTGGAAAAAAATACTAAATATGTCAGTTGGAAAAAATGACAGTTGGAAATAATGACAAAATATGACATTTGGAAAAAATGATAAAATATGACAGTTGGAAAAAATGACAGTTGGAAATAATGACAAAATATGACAGTTGGAAAAAATGTTAAAATTGACCAATTGTCCACAAACTTGCGCTTTTTGACCAAAATCACGCTTTTTATCCAAAATTGCACTTTATGATCAAAATTGCCCATAATTGCTCAAAATCACAATTTTCGCCAAAAAATCACCCAAAACTGCTAAAAATTGCACTTTTTGCCAAAAATTGCCTAAAATCACACTTTTTGACCAAAATCACACTTTTTGCCCAAAATTGCACTTTATGACCAAAATTGCACTTTATGACCAAAAAAAATCTCACTTCTTGGAAAAATGAAAGTATGACAGTTGGAAGAAATGACAAAATATGACAGCTGGAAGAAATGAAAAAATATGACAGTTTGAAAAAATGATAAAATATGACAGTTGGAAAAAAATACTAAATATGTCAGTTGGAAAAAATGACAGTTGGAAATAATGACAAAATATGACATTTGGAAAAAATGATAAAATATGACAGTTGGAAAAAATGACAGTTGGAAATAATGACAAAATATGACAGTTGGAAAAAATGTTAAAATTGACCAATTGTCCACAAACTTGCGCTTTTTGACCAAAATCACGCTTTTTATCCAAAATTGCACTTTATGATCAAAATTGCCCATAATTGCTCAAAATCACAATTTTCGCCAAAAAATCACCCAAAACTGCTAAAAATTGCACTTTTTGCCAAAAATTGCCTAAAATCACACTTTTTGACCAAAATCACACTTTTTGCCCAAAATTGCACTTTATGACCAAAATTGCACTTTATGACCAAAAAAATCTCACTTCTTGGAAAAATGAAAGTATGACAGTTGGAAGAAATGACAAAATATGACAGCTGGAAGAAATGAAAAAATATCACAGTTGGAAAAAATGATAAAATATGACAGTTGGAAAAAAATACAAAATATGTCAGTTGGAAAAAAATGACAGTTGGAAATAATGACAAAATATGACAGTTGGAAAAAATGATAAAATATGACAGTTGGAAAAAATGACAGTTGGAAATAATGACAAAATATGACAGTTGGAAAAAATGTTAAAATTGACCAATTGTCCACAAACTTGCGCTTTTTGACCAAAATCACGCTTTTTACCCAAAATTGCACTTTATGATCAAAATTGCCCATAATTGCTCAAAATCACAATTTTCGCCAAAAAATCACCCAAAACTGCTAAAAATTGCACTTTTTCCCCAAAATTGCCTAAAATCACACTTTTTGACCAAAATCACACTTTTTGACCAAAATTGCACTTTATGACCAAAATTGCACTTTATGACCAAAAAAATCTCACTTCTTGGAAAAAATGAAAGTATGACAGTTGGAAGAAATGACAAAATATGACAGTTGGAAGAAATGAAAAAATATGACAGTTGGAAAAAATGATAAAACATGGCAGTTGGAAAAAATGACAGTTGGAAATAATGACAAAATATGACAGTTGGAAAAAATGATAAAATATGATAGTTGTAAAAAATGTTAAAATTGACCAATTGTCCACAAACTTGCGCTTTTTGACCAAAATCACGCTTTTTACCCAAAATTGCACTTTATGATCAAAATTGCCCATAATTGCTCAAAATCACAATTTTCGCCAAAAAATCACCCAAAACTGCTAAAAATTGCACTTTTTGCCCAAAATTGCCTAAAATCACACTTTTTGACCAAAATCACACTTTTTGCCCAAAATTGCACCTTTATGACCAAAAAAATCTCACTTCTTGGAAAAAATGAAAGTATGACAGTTGGAAGAAATGACAAAATATGACAGTTGGAAGAAATGATAAAATATGACAGTTGAAAAAATGACAGTTGGAAATAATGACAAAATATGACAGTTGGAAAAAATGATAAAATATGACAGTTGGAAGAAATGACAAAATATGACAGTTGGAAGAAATGAAAAAATATGACAGTTGGAAAAAATGATAAAATATGACAGTTGGAAAAAATGACAGTTGGAAATAATGACAAAATATGACAGTTGGAAAAAATGACAAAATATGACAGTTGTAAAAAATGTTAAAATTGACCAATTGTCCACAAACTTGCGCTTTTTGACCAAAATCACGCTTTTTACCCAAAATTGCACTTTATGATCAAAATTGCCCATAATTGCTCAAAATCACAATTTTCGCCAAAAAATCACCCAAAACTGCTAAAAATTGCACTTTTTGCCCAAAATTGGCTAAAATCACACTTTTTGACCAAAATCACACTTTTTGCCCAAAATTGCACTTTATGACCAAAATTGCACTTTATGACCAAAAAAATCTCACTTCTTGGAAAAAATGAAAGTATGACAGTTGGAAGAAATGACAAAATATGACAGTTGGAAGAAATGAAAAAATATGACAGTTGAAAAAAATGATAAAATATGACAGTTGGAAAAAATGACAGTTGGAAATAATGACAAAATATGACAGTTGGAAAAAATGATAAAATATGATAGTTGTAAAAAATGTTAAAATTGACCAATTGTCCACAAACTTGCGCTTTTTGACCAAAATCACGCTTTTATCCAAAATTGCACTTTATGATCAAAATTGCCCATAATTGCTCAAAATCACAATTTTCGCCAAAAAATCACCCAAAACTGCTAAAAATTGCACTTTTTGCCAAAAATTGCCTAAAATCACACTTTTTGACCAAAATCACACTTTTTGCCCAAAATTGCACTTTATGACCAAAATTGCACTTTATGACCAAAAAAAATCTCACTTCTTGGAAAAATGAAAGTATGACAGTTGGAAGAAATGACAAAATATGACAGCTGGAAGAAATGAAAAAATATGACAGTTGGAAAAAATGATAAAATATGACAGTTGGAAAAAAATACAAAATATGTCAGTTGGAAAAAATGACAGTTGGAAATAATGACAAAATATGACAGTTGGAAAAAATGATAAAATATGACAGTTGGAAAAAATGACAGTTGGAAATAATAACAAAATATGACAGTTGGAAAAAATGTTAAAATTGACCAATTGTCCACAAACTTGCGCTTTTTGACCAAAATCACGCTTTTTACCCAAAATTGCACTTTATGATCAAAATTGCCCATAATTGCTCAAAATCACAATTTTCGCCAAAAAATCACCCAAAACTGCTAAAAATTGCACTTTTTGCCCAAAATTGCCTAAAATCACGCTTTTTGACCAAAATCACACTTTTTGCCCAAAATTGCACTTTATGACCAAAATTGCACTTTATGACCAAAAAAATCTCACTTCTTGGAAAAAATGAAAGTATGACAGTTGGAAGAAATGACAAAATATGACAGTTGGAAGAAATGAAAAAATATGACAGTTGAAAAAATGATAAAATATGACAGTTGGAAAAAATGACAGTTGGAAATAATGACAAAATATGACAGTTGGAAAAAATGATAAAATATGACAGTTGGAAAAAAATACAAAATATGTCAGTTGGAAAAAATGACAGTTGGAAATAATGACAAAATATGACAGTTGGAAAAAATGATAAAATATAATAGTTGTAAAAATGATAAAATATGACAGTTGGAAAAAATGACAGTTGGAAATAATGACAAAATATGACAGTTGGAAAAAATGTTAAAATTGACCAATTGTCCACAAACTTGCGCTTTTTGACCAAAATCACACTTTTTACCCAAAATTGCACTTTATGATCAAAATTGCCCATAATTGCTCAAAATCACAATTTTCGCCAAAAAATCACCCAAAACTGCTAAAAATTGCACTTTTTGCCCAAAATTGCCTAAAATCACACTTTTTGACCAAAATCACACTTTTTGCCCAAAATTGCACTTTATGACCAAAATTGCACTTTATGACCAAAAAAATCTCACTTCTTGGAAAAAATGAAAGTATGACAGTTGGAAGAAATGACAAAATATGACAGTTGGAAGAAATGAAAAAATATGACAGTTGGAAAAAATGATAAAACATGGCAGTTGGAAAAAATGACAGTTGGAAATAATGACAAAATATGACAGTTGGAAAAAATGATAAAATATGATAGTTGTAAAAAATGTTAAAATTGACCAATTGTCCACAAACTTGCGCTTTTTGACCAAAATCACGCTTTTTACCCAAAATTGCACTTTATGATCAAAATTGCCCATAATTGCTCAAAATCACAATTTTCGCCAAAAAATCACCCAAAACTGCTAAAAATTGCACTTTTTGCCCAAAATTGCCTAAAATCACACTTTTTGACCAAAATCACACTTTTTGCCCAAAATTGCACTTTATGACCAAAAAAATCTCACTTCTTGGAAAAAATGAAAGTATGACAGTTGGAAGAAATGACAAAATATGACAGTTGGAAGAAATGATAAAATATGACAGTTGGAAAAAATGACAGTTGGAAATAATGACAAAATATGACAGTTGGAAAAAATGATAAAATATGACAGTTGGAAGAAATTACAAAATATGACAGTTGGAAGAAATGAAAAAATATGACAGTTGGAAAAAATGATAAAATATGACAGTTGGAAAAAATGACAGTTGGAAATAATGACAAAATATGACAGTTGGAAAAAATGACAAAATATGACAGTTGTAAAAAATGTTAAAATTGACCAATTGTCCACAAACTTGCGCTTTTTGACCAAAATCACGCTTTTTACCCAAAATTGCACTTTATGATCAAAATTGCCCATAATTCCTCAAAATCACAATTTTCGCCAAAAAATCACCCAAAACTGCTAAAAATTGCACTTTTTGCCCAAAATTGGCTAAAATCACACTTTTTGACCAAAATCACACTTTTTGCCCAAAATTGCACTTTATGACCAAAATTGCACTTTATGACCAAAAAAATCTCACTTCTTGGAAAAAATGAAAGTATGACAGTTGGAAGAAATGAAAAAATATGACAGTTGGAAGAAATGAAAAAATATGACAGTTGAAAAAAATGATAAAATATGACAGTTGGAAAAAATGACAGTTGGAAATAATGACAAAATATGACAGTTGGAAAAAATGATAAAATATGATAGTTGTAAAAAATGTTAAAATTGACCAATTGTCCACAAACTTGCGCTTTTTGACCAAAATCACGCTTTTTATCCAAAATTGCACTTTATGATCAAAATTGCCCATAATTGCTCAAAATCACAATTTTCGCCAAAAAATCACCCAAAACTGCTAAAAATTGCACTTTTTGCCAAAAATTGCCTAAAATCACACTTTTTGACCAAAATCACACTTTTTGCCCAAAATTGCACTTTATGACCAAAATTGCACTTTATGACCAAAAAAAATCTCACTTCTTGGAAAAATGAAAGTATGACAGTTGGAAGAAATGACAAAATATGACAGCTGGAAGAAATGAAAAAATATGACAGTTTGAAAAAATGATAAAATATGACAGTTGGAAAAAAATACTAAATATGTCAGTTGGAAAAAATGACAGTTGGAAATAATGACAAAATATGACATTTGGAAAAAATGATAAAATATGACAGTTGGAAAAAATGACAGTTGGAAATAATGACAAAATATGACAGTTGGAAAAAATGTTAAAATTGACCAATTGTCCACAAACTTGCGCTTTTTGACCAAAATCACGCTTTTTATCCAAAATTGCACTTTATGATCAAAATTGCCCATAATTGCTCAAAATCACAATTTTCGCCAAAAAATCACCCAAAACTGCTAAAAATTGCACTTTTTGCCAAAAATTGCCTAAAATCACACTTTTTGACCAAAATCACACTTTTTGCCCAAAATTGCACTTTATGACCAAAATTGCACTTTATGACCAAAAAAATCTCACTTCTTGGAAAAATGAAAGTATGACAGTTGGAAGAAATGACAAAATATGACAGCTGGAAGAAATGAAAAAATATGACAGTTGGAAAAAATGATAAAATATGACAGTTGGAAAAAAATACAAAATATGTCAGTTGGAAAAAAATGACAGTTGGAAATAATGACAAAATATGACAGTTGGAAAAAATGATAAAATATGACAGTTGGAAAAAATGACAGTTGGAAATAATGACAAAATATGACAGTTGGAAAAAATGTTAAAATTGACCAATTGTCCACAAACTTGCGCTTTTTGACCAAAATCACGCTTTTTACCCAAAATTGCACTTTATGATCAAAATTGCCCATAATTGCTCAAAATCACAATTTTCGCCAAAAAATCACCCAAAACTGCTAAAAATTGCACTTTTTCCCCAAAATTGCCTAAAATCACACTTTTTGACCAAAATCACACTTTTTGACCAAAATTGCACTTTATGACCAAAATTGCACTTTATGACCAAAAAAATCTCACTTCTTGGAAAAAATGAAAGTATGACAGTTGGAAGAAATGACAAAATATGACAGTTGGAAGAAATGAAAAAATATGACAGTTGGAAAAAATGATAAAACATGGCAGTTGGAAAAAATGACAGTTGGAAATAATGACAAAATATGACAGTTGGAAAAAATGATAAAATATGATAGTTGTAAAAAATGTTAAAATTGACCAATTGTCCACAAACTTGCGCTTTTTGACCAAAATCACGCTTTTTACCCAAAATTGCACTTTATGATCAAAATTGCCCATAATTGCTCAAAATCACAATTTTCGCCAAAAAATCACCCAAAACTGCTAAAAATTGCACTTTTTGCCCAAAATTGCCTAAAATCACACTTTTTGACCAAAATCACACTTTTTGCCCAAAATTGCACTTTATGACCAAAAAAATCTCACTTCTTGGAAAAAATGAAAGTATGACAGTTGGAAGAAATGACAAAATATGACAGTTGGAAGAAATGATAAAATATGACAGTTGAAAAAATGACAGTTGGAAATAATGACAAAATATGACAGTTGGAAAAAATGATAAAATATGACAGTTGGAAGAAATGACAAAATATGACAGTTGGAAGAAATGAAAAAATATGACAGTTGGAAAAAATGATAAAATATGACAGTTGGAAAAAATGACAGTTGGAAATAATGAAAAAATATGACAGTTGGAAAAAATGACAAAATATGACAGTTGTAAAAAATGTTAAAATTGACCAATTGTCCACAAACTTGCGCTTTTTGACCAAAATCACGCTTTTTACCCAAAATTGCACTTTATGATCAAAATTGCCCATAATTGCTCAAAATCACAATTTTCGCCAAAAAATCACCCAAAACTGCTAAAAATTGCACTTTTTGCCCAAAATTGGCTAAAATCACACTTTTTGACCAAAATCACACTTTTTGCCCAAAATTGCACTTTATGACCAAAATTGCACTTTATGACCAAAAAAATCTCACTTCTTGGAAAAAATGAAAGTATGACAGTTGGAAGAAATGACAAAATATGACAGTTGGAAGAAATGAAAAAATATGACAGTTGAAAAAAATGATAAAATATGACAGTTGGAAAAAATGACAGTTGGAAATAATGACAAAATATGACAGTTGGAAAAAATGATAAAATATGATAGTTGTAAAAAATGTTAAAATTGACCAATTGTCCACAAACTTGCGCTTTTTGACCAAAATCACGCTTTTTATCCAAAATTGCACTTTATGATCAAAATTGCCCATAATTGCTCAAAATCACAATTTTCGCCAAAAAATCACCCAAAACTGCTAAAAATTGCACTTTTTGCCAAAAATTGCCTAAAATCACACTTTTTGACCAAAATCACACTTTTTGCCCAAAATTGCACTTTATGACCAAAATTGCACTTTATGACCAAAAAAAATCTCACTTCTTGGAAAAATGAAAGTATGACAGTTGGAAGAAATGACAAAATATGACAGCTGGAAGAAATGAAAAAATATGACAGTTGGAAAAAATGATAAAATATGACAGTTGGAAAAAAATACAAAATATGTCAGTTGGAAAAAATGACAGTTGGAAATAATGACAAAATATGACAGTTGTAAAAAATGATAAAATATGACAGTTGGAAAAAATGACAGTTGGAAATAATGACAAAATATGACAGTTGGAAAAAATGTTAAAATTGACCAATTGTCCACAAACTTGCGCTTTTTGACCAAAATCACGCTTTTTACCCAAAATTGCACTTTATGATCAAAATTGCCCATAATTGCTCAAAATCACAATTTTCGCCAAAAAATCACCCAAAACTGCTAAAAATTGCACTTTTTGCCCAAAATTGCCTAAAATCACACTTTTTGACCAAAATCACACTTTTTGCCCAAAATTGCACTTTATGACCAAAATTGCACTTTATGACCAAAAATATCTCACTTCTTGGAAAAAATGAAAGTATGACAGTTGGAAGAAATGACAAAATATGACAGTTGGAAGAAATGAAAAAATATGACAGTTGAAAAAATGATAAAATATGACAGTTGGAAAAAATGACAGTTGGAAATAATGACAAAATATGACAGTTGGAAAAAATGATAAAATATGACAGTTGGAAAAAAATACAAAATATGTCAGTTGGAAAAAATGACAGTTGGAAATAATGACAAAATATGACAGTTGGAAAAAATGATAAAATATGATAGTTGTAAAAATGATAAAATATGACAGTTGGAAAAAATGACAGTTGGAAATAATGACAAAATATGACAGTTGGAAAAATGTTAAAATTGACCAATTGTCCACAAACTTGCGCTTTTTGACCAAAATCACGCTTTTTACCCAAAATTGCACTTTATGATCAAAATTGCCCATAATTGCTCAAAATCACAATTTTCGCCAAAAAATCACCCAAAACTGCTAAAAATTGCACTTTTTGCCCAAAATTGCCTAAAATCACACTTTTTGACCAAAATCACACTTTTTGCCCAAAATTGCACTTTATGACCAAAATTGCACTTTATGACCAAAAAAATCTCACTTCTTGGAAAAAATGAAAGTATGACAGTTGGAAGAAATGACAAAATATGACAGTTGGAAGAAATGAAAAAATATGACAGTTGGAAAAAATGATAAAACATGGCAGTTGGAAAAAATGACAGTTGGAAATAATGACAAAATATGACAGTTGGAAAAAATGATAAAATATGATAGTTGTAAAAAATGTTAAAATTGACCAATTGTCCACAAACTTGCGCTTTTTGACCAAAATCACGCTTTTTACCCAAAATTGCACTTTATGATCAAAATTGCCCATAATTGCTCAAAATCACAATTTTCGCCAAAAAATCACCCAAAACTGCTAAAAATTGCACTTTTTGCCCAAAATTGCCTAAAATCACACTTTTTGACCAAAATCACGCTTTTTACCCAAAATTGCACTTTATGATCAAAATTGCCCATAATTGCTCAAAACCCAATTTTCGCCAAAAAATCACCCAAAACTGCTAAAAATTGCACTTTTTGACCAAAATTGCCTAAAATCACACTTTTTGACCAAAATCACACTTTTTGCCCAAAATTGCACTTTATGACCAAAATTACACTTTATGACCAAAAAAATCTCACTTCTTGGAAAAAATGAAAGTATGACAGTTGGAAGAAATGACAAAATATGACAGTTGGAAGAAATGAAAAAATATGACAGTTGGAAAAAATGATAAAACATGGCAGTTGGAAAAAATGACAGTTGGAAATAATGACAAAATATGACAGTTGGAAAAAATGATAAAATATGATAGTTGTAAAAAATGTTAAAATTGACCAATTGTCCACAAACTTGCGCTTTTTGACCAAAATCACGCTTTTTACCCAAAATTGCACTTTATGATCAAAATTGCCCATAATTGCTCAAAATCACAATTTTCGCCAAAAAATCACCCAAAACTGCTAAAAATTGCACTTTTTGCCCAAAATTGCCTAAAATCACAATTTTTGACCAAAATCACACTTTTTGCCCAAAATTGCACTTTATGACCAAAATTGCACTTTATGACCAAATAAATCTCACTTCTTGGAAAAAATGAAAGTATGACAGTTGGAAGAAATGACAAAATATGACAGTTGGAAGAAATGAAAAAATATGACAGTTGAAAAAAATGATAAAATATGACAGTTGGAAAAAATGACAGTTGGAAATAATGACAAAATATGACAGTTGGAAAAAATGATAAAATATGATAGTTGTAAAAAATGTTAAAATTGACCAATTGTCCACAAATTTGCGCTTTTTGACCAAAATCACGCTTTTTATCCAAAATTGCACTTTATGATCAAAATTGCCCATAATTGCTCAAAATCACAATTTTCGCCAAAAAATCACCCAAAACTGCTAAAAATTGCACTTTTTGCCAAAAATTGCCTAAAATCACACTTTTTGACCAAAATCACACTTTTTGCCATAAATTGCACTTTATGACCAAAATTGCACTTTATGACCAAAAAAAATCTCACTTCTTGGAAAAATGAAAGTATGAGAGTTGGAAGAAATGACAAAATATGACAGCTGGAAGAAATGAAAAAATATGACAGTTGGAAAAAATGATAAAATATGACAGTTGGAAAAAAATACAAAATATGTCAGTTGGAAAAAATGACAGTTGGAAATAATGACAAAATATGACAGTTGTAAAAAATGATAAAATATGACAGTTGGAAAAAATGACAGTTGGAAATAATGACAAAATATGACAGTTGGAAAAAATGTTAAAATTGACCAATTGTCCACAAACTTGCGCTTTTTGACCAAAATCACGCTTTTTACCCAAAATTGCACTTTATGATCAAAATTGCCCATAATTGCTCAAAATCACAATTTTCGCCAAAAAATCACCCAAAACTGCTAAAAATTGCACTTTTTGCCCAAAATTGCCTAAAATCACACTTTTTGACCAAAATCACACTTTTTGCCCAAAATTGCACTTTATGACCAAAATTGCACTTTATGACCAAAAAAATCTCACTTCTTGGAAAAAATGAAAGTATGACAGTTGGAAGAAATGACAAAATATGACAGTTGGAAGAAATGAAAAAATATGACAGTTGAAAAAAATGATAAAATATGACAGTTGGAAAAAATGACAGTTGGAAATAATGACAAAATATGACAGTTGGAAAAAATGATAAAATATGATAGTTGTAAAAAATGTTAAAATTGACCAATTGTCCACAAATTTGCGCTTTTTGACCAAAATCACGCTTTTTATCCAAAATTGCACTTTATGATCAAAATTGCCCATAATTGCTCAAAATCACAATTTTCGCCAAAAAATCACCCAAAACTGCTAAAAATTGCACTTTTTGCCAAAAATTGCCTAAAATCACACTTTTTGACCAAAATCACACTTTTTGCCCAAAATTGCACTTTATGACCAAAATTGCACTTTATGACCAAAAAAAATCTCACTTCTTGGAAAAATGAAAGTATGACAGTTGGAAGAAATGACAAAATATGACAGTTGGAAGAAATGAAAAAATATGACAGTTGGAAAAAATGATAAAATATGACAGTTGGAAAAAAATACAAAATATGTCAGTTGGAAAAAATGACAGTTGGAAATAATGACAAAATATGACAGTTGGAAAAAATGATAAAATATGACAGTTGGAAAAAATGACAGTTGGAAATAATGACAAAATATGACAGTTGGAAAAAATGTTAAAATTGACCAATTGTCCACAAACTTGCGCTTTTTGACCAAAATCACGCTTTTTACCCAAAATTGCACTTTATGATCAAAATTGCCCATAATTGCTCAAAATCACAATTTTCGCCAAAAAATCACCCAAAACTGCTAAAAATTGCACTTTTTGCCCAAAATTGCCTAAAATCACACTTTTTGACCAAAATCACACTTTTTGCCCAAAATTGCACTTTATGACCAAAATTGCACTTTATGACCAAAAAAATCTCACTTCTTGGAAAAAATGAAAGTATGACAGTTGGAAGAAATGACAAAATATGACAGTTGGAAGAAATGAAAAAATATGACAGTTGAAAAAATGATAAAATATGACAGTTGGAAAAAATGACAGTTGGAAATAATGACAAAATATGACAGTTGGAAAAAATGATAAAATATGATAGTTGTAAAAATGATAAAATATGACAGTTGGAAAAAATGACAGTTGGAAATAATGACAAAATATGACAGTTGGAAAAAATGATAAAATATGATAGTTGTAAAAAATGTTAAAATTGACCAATTGTCCACAAATTTGCGCTTTTTGACCAAAATCACGCTTTTTATCCAAAATTGCACTTTATGATCAAAATTGCCCATAATTGCTCAAAATCACAATTTTCGCCAAAAAATCACCCAAAACTGCTAAAAATTGCACTTTTTGCCAAAAATTGCCTAAAATCACACTTTTTGACCAAAATCACACTTTTTGCCATAAATTGCACTTTATGACCAAAATTGCACTTTATGACCAAAAAAAATCTCACTTCTTGGAAAAATGAAAGTATGAGAGTTGGAAGAAATGACAAAATATGACAGCTGGAAGAAATGAAAAAATATGACAGTTGGAAAAAATGATAAAATATGACAGTTGGAAAAAAATACAAAATATGTCAGTTGGAAAAAATGACAGTTGGAAATAATGACAAAATATGACAGTTGTAAAAAATGATAAAATATGACAGTTGGAAAAAATGACAGTTGGAAATAATGACAAAATATGACAGTTGGAAAAAATGTTAAAATTGACCAATTGTCCACAAACTTGCGCTTTTTGACCAAAATCACGCTTTTTACCCAAAATTGCACTTTATGATCAAAATTGCCCATAATTGCTCAAAATCACAATTTTCGCCAAAAAGAAGAAATGATAAAATATGACAGTTGGAAAAAAAATGACAGTTGGAAATAATGACAAAATATGACAGTTGGAAAAAATGATAAAATATGACAGTTGGAAGAAATGACAAAATATGACAGTTGGAAGAAATGAAAAAATATGACAGTTGGAAAAAATGATAAAATATGACAGTTGGAAAAAATGACAGTTGGAAATAATGACAAAATATGACAGTTGGAAAAAATGACAAAATATGACAGTTGTAAAAAATGTTAAAATTGACCAATTGTCCACAAACTTGCGCTTTTTGGCCAAAATCACGCTTTTTACCCAAAATTGCACTTTATGATCAAAATTGCCCATAATTCCTCAAAATCACAATTTTCACCAAAAAATCACCCAAAACTGCTAAAAATTGCACTTTTTGCCCAAAATTGGCTAAAATCACACTTTTTGACCAAAATCACACTTTTTGCCCAAAATTGCACTTTATGACCAAAATTGCACTTTATGACCAAAAAAATCTCACTTCTTGGAAAAAATGAAAGTATGACAGTTGGAAGAAATGACAAAATATGACAGTTGGAAGAAATGAAAAAATATGACAGTTGAAAAAAATGATAAAATATGACAGTTGGAAAAAATGACAGTTGGAAATAATGACAAAATATGACAGTTGGAAAAAATGATAAAATATGATAGTTGTAAAAAATGTTAAAATTGACCAATTGTCCACAAACTTGCGCTTTTTGACCAAAATCACGCTTTTTATCCAAAATTGCACTTTATGATCAAAATTGCCCATAATTGCTCAAAATCACAATTTTCGCCAAAAAATCACCCAAAACTGCTAAAAATTGCACTTTTTGCCAAAAATTGCCTAAAATCACACTTTTTGACCAAAATCACACTTTTTGCCCAAAATTGCACTTTATGACCAAAATTGCACTTTATGACCAAAAAAAATCTCACTTCTTGGAAAAATGAAAGTATGACAGTTGGAAGAAATGACAAAATATGACAGCTGGAAGAAATGAAAAAATATGACAGTTGGAAAAAATGATAAAATATGACAGTTGGAAAAAAATACAAAATATGTCAGTTGGAAAAAATGACAGTTGGAAATAATGACAAAATATGACAGTTGGAAGAAATGACAAAATATGACAGTTGGAAGAAATGAAAAAATATGACAGTTGGAAAAAATGATAAAACTTGGCAGTTGGAAAAAATGACAGTTGGAAATAATGACAAAATATGACAGTTGGAAAAAATGATAAAATATGATAGTTGTAAAAAATGTTAAAATTGACCAATTGTCCACAAACTTGCGCTTTTTGACCAAAATCACGCTTTTTACCCAAAATTGCACTTTATGATCAAAATTGCCCATAATTGCTCAAAATCACAATTTTCGCCAAAAAATCACCCAAAACTGCTAAAAATTGCACTTTTTGCCCAAAATTGCCTAAAATCACACTTTTTGACCAAAATCACACTTTTTGCCCAAAATTGCACTTTATGACCAAAAAAATCTCACTTCTTGGAAAAAATGAAAGTATGACAGTTGGAAGAAATGACAAAATATGACAGTTGGAAGAAATGATAAAATATGACAGTTGGAAAAAAAATGACAGTTGGAAATAATGACAAAATATGACAGTTGGAAAAAATGATAAAATATGACAGTTGGAAGAAATGACAAAATATGACAGTTGGAAGAAATGAAAAAAATATGACAGTTGGAAAAAATGATAAAATATGACAGTTGGAAAAAATGACAGTTGGAAATAATGACAAAATATGACAGTTGGAAAAAATGACAAAATATGACAGTTGTAAAAAATGTTAAAATTGACCAATTGTCCACAAACTTGCGCTTTTTGACCAAAATCACGCTTTTTACCCAAAATTGCACTTTATGATCAAAATTGCCCATAATTCCTCAAAATCACAATTTTCACCAAAAAATCACCCAAAACTGCTAAAAATTGCCCTTTTTGCCCAAAATTGGCTAAAATCACACTTTTTGACCAAAATCACACTTTTTGCCCAAAATTGCACTTTATGACCAAAATTGCACTTTATGACCAAAAAAATCTCACTTCTTGGAAAAAATGAAAGTATGACAGTTGGAAGAAATGACAAAATATGACAGTTGGAAGAAATGAAAAAATATGACAGTTGAAAAAAATGATAAAATATGACAGTTGGAAAAAATGACAGTTGGAAATAATGACAAAATATGACAGTTGGAAAAAATGATAAAATATGATAGTTGTAAAAAATGTTAAAATTGACCAATTGTCCACAAACTTGCGCTTTTTGACCAAAATCACGCTTTTTATCCAAAATTGCACTTTATGATCAAAATTGCCCATAATTGCTCAAAATCACAATTTTCGCCAAAAAATCACCCAAAACTGCTAAAAATTGCACTTTTTGCCAAAAATTGCCTAAAATCACACTTTTTGACCAAAATCACACTTTTTGCCCAAAATTGCACTTTATGACCAAAATTGCACTTTATGACCAAAAAAAATCTCACTTCTTGGAAAAATGAAAGTATGACAGTTGGAAGAAATGACAAAATATGACAGCTGGAAGAAATGAAAAAATATGACAGTTGGAAAAAATGATAAAATATGACAGTTGGAAAAAAATACTAAATATGTCAGTTGGAAAAAATGACAGTTGGAAATAATGACAAAATATGACAGTTGGAAAAAATGATAAAATATGACAGTTGGAAAAAATGACAGTTGGAAATAATGACAAAATATGACAGTTGGAAAAAATGTTAAAATTGACCAATTGTCCACAAACTTGCGCTTTTTGACCAAAATCACGCTTTTTATCCAAAATTGCACTTTATGATCAAAATTGCCCATAATTGCTCAAAATCACAATTTTCGCCAAAAAATCACCCAAAACTGCTAAAAATTGCACTTTTTGCCCAAAATTGCCTAAAATCACACTTTTTGACCAAAATCACACTTTTTGCCCAAAATTGCACTTTATGACCAAAATTGCACTTTATGACCAAAAAAATCTCACTTCTTGGAAAAAATGAAAGTATGACAGTTGGAAGAAATGACAAAATATGACAGTTGGAAGAAATGAAAAAATATGACAGTTGGAAAAAATGATAAAACATGGCAGTTGGAAAAAATGACAGTTGGAAATAATGACAAAATATGACAGTTGGAAAAAATGATAAAATATGATAGTTGTAAAAAATGTTAAAATTGACCAATTGTCCACAAACTTGCGCTTTTTGACCAAAATCACGCTTTTTACCCAAAATTGCACTTTATGATCAAAATTGCCCATAATTGCTCAAAATCACAATTTTCGCCAAAAAATCACCCAAAACTGCTAAAAATTGCACTTTTTGCCCAAAATTGCCTAAAATCACACTTTTTGACCAAAATCACACTTTTTGCCCAAAATTGCACTTTATGACCAAAAAAATCTCACTTCTTGGAAAAAATGAAAGTATGACAGTTGGAAGAAATGACAAAATATGACAGTTGGAAGAAATGATAAAATATGACAGTTGGAAAAAATGACAGTTGGAAATAATGACAAAATATGACAGTTGGAAAAAATGATAAAATATGACAGTTGGAAGAAATTACAAAATATGACAGTTGGAAGAAATGAAAAAATATGACAGTTGGAAAAAATGATAAAATATGACAGTTGGAAAAAATGACAGTTGGAAATAATGACAAAATATGACAGTTGGAAAAAATGACAAAATATGACAGTTGTAAAAAATGTTAAAATTGACCAATTGTCCACAAACTTGCGCTTTTTGACCAAAATCACGCTTTTTACCCAAAATTGCACTTTATGATCAAAATTGCCCATAATTCCTCAAAATCACAATTTTCGCCAAAAAATCACCCAAAACTGCTAAAAATTGCACTTTTTGCCCAAAATTGGCTAAAATCACACTTTTTGACCAAAATCACACTTTTTGCCCAAAATTGCACTTTATGACCAAAATTGCACTTTATGACCAAAAAAATCTCACTTCTTGGAAAAAATGAAAGTATGACAGTTGGAAGAAATGAAAAAATATGACAGTTGGAAGAAATGAAAAAATATGACAGTTGAAAAAAATGATAAAATATGACAGTTGGAAAAAATGACAGTTGGAAATAATGACAAAATATGACAGTTGGAAAAAATGATAAAATATGATAGTTGTAAAAAATGTTAAAATTGACCAATTGTCCACAAACTTGCGCTTTTTGACCAAAATCACGCTTTTTATCCAAAATTGCACTTTATGATCAAAATTGCCCATAATTGCTCAAAATCACAATTTTCGCCAAAAAATCACCCAAAACTGCTAAAAATTGCACTTTTTGCCAAAAATTGCCTAAAATCACACTTTTTGACCAAAATCACACTTTTTGCCCAAAATTGCACTTTATGACCAAAATTGCACTTTATGACCAAAAAAAATCTCACTTCTTGGAAAAATGAAAGTATGACAGTTGGAAGAAATGACAAAATATGACAGCTGGAAGAAATGAAAAAATATGACAGTTTGAAAAAATGATAAAATATGACAGTTGGAAAAAAATACTAAATATGTCAGTTGGAAAAAATGACAGTTGGAAATAATGACAAAATATGACATTTGGAAAAAATGATAAAATATGACAGTTGGAAAAAATGACAGTTGGAAATAATGACAAAATATGACAGTTGGAAAAAATGTTAAAATTGACCAATTGTCCACAAACTTGCGCTTTTTGACCAAAATCACGCTTTTTATCCAAAATTGCACTTTATGATCAAAATTGCCCATAATTGCTCAAAATCACAATTTTCGCCAAAAAATCACCCAAAACTGCTAAAAATTGCACTTTTTGCCAAAAATTGCCTAAAATCACACTTTTTGACCAAAATCACACTTTTTGCCCAAAATTGCACTTTATGACCAAAATTGCACTTTATGACCAAAAAAATCTCACTTCTTGGAAAAATGAAAGTATGACAGTTGGAAGAAATGACAAAATATGACAGCTGGAAGAAATGAAAAAATATGACAGTTGGAAAAAATGATAAAATATGACAGTTGGAAAAAAATACAAAATATGTCAGTTGGAAAAAAATGACAGTTGGAAATAATGACAAAATATGACAGTTGGAAAAAATGATAAAATATGACAGTTGGAAAAAATGACAGTTGGAAATAATGACAAAATATGACAGTTGGAAAAAATGTTAAAATTGACCAATTGTCCACAAACTTGCGCTTTTTGACCAAAATCACGCTTTTTACCCAAAATTGCACTTTATGATCAAAATTGCCCATAATTGCTCAAAATCACAATTTTCGCCAAAAAATCACCCAAAACTGCTAAAAATTGCACTTTTTCCCCAAAATTGCCTAAAATCACACTTTTTGACCAAAATCACACTTTTTGACCAAAATTGCACTTTATGACCAAAATTGCACTTTATGACCAAAAAAATCTCACTTCTTGGAAAAAATGAAAGTATGACAGTTGGAAGAAATGACAAAATATGACAGTTGGAAGAAATGAAAAAATATGACAGTTGGAAAAAATGATAAAACATGGCAGTTGGAAAAAATGACAGTTGGAAATAATGACAAAATATGACAGTTGGAAAAAATGATAAAATATGATAGTTGTAAAAAATGTTAAAATTGACCAATTGTCCACAAACTTGCGCTTTTTGACCAAAATCACGCTTTTTACCCAAAATTGCACTTTATGATCAAAATTGCCCATAATTGCTCAAAATCACAATTTTCGCCAAAAAATCACCCAAAACTGCTAAAAATTGCACTTTTTGCCCAAAATTGCCTAAAATCACACTTTTTGACCAAAATCACACTTTTTGCCCAAAATTGCACTTTATGACCAAAAAAATCTCACTTCTTGGAAAAAATGAAAGTATGACAGTTGGAAGAAATGACAAAATATGACAGTTGGAAGAAATGATAAAATATGACAGTTGAAAAAATGACAGTTGGAAATAATGACAAAATATGACAGTTGGAAAAAATGATAAAATATGACAGTTGGAAGAAATGACAAAATATGACAGTTGGAAGAAATGAAAAAATATGACAGTTGGAAAAAATGATAAAATATGACAGTTGGAAAAAATGACAGTTGGAAATAATGAAAAAATATGACAGTTGGAAAAAATGACAAAATATGACAGTTGTAAAAAATGTTAAAATTGACCAATTGTCCACAAACTTGCGCTTTTTGACCAAAATCACGCTTTTTACCCAAAATTGCACTTTATGATCAAAATTGCCCATAATTGCTCAAAATCACAATTTTCGCCAAAAAATCACCCAAAACTGCTAAAAATTGCACTTTTTGCCCAAAATTGGCTAAAATCACACTTTTTGACCAAAATCACACTTTTTGACCAAAATTGCACTTTATGACCAAAATTGCACTTTATGACCAAAAAAATCTCACTTCTTGGAAAAAATGAAAGTATGACAGTTGGAAGAAATGACAAAATATGACAGTTGGAAGAAATGAAAAAATATGACAGTTGAAAAAAATGATAAAATATGACAGTTGGAAAAAATGACAGTTGGAAATAATGACAAAATATGACAGTTGGAAAAAATGATAAAATATGATAGTTGTAAAAAATGTTAAAATTGACCAATTGTCCACAAACTTGCGCTTTTTGACCAAAATCACGCTTTTTATCCAAAATTGCACTTTATGATCAAAATTGCCCATAATTGCTCAAAATCACAATTTTCGCCAAAAAATCACCCAAAACTGCTAAAAATTGCACTTTTTGCCAAAAATTGCCTAAAATCACACTTTTTGACCAAAATCACACTTTTTGCCCAAAATTGCACTTTATGACCAAAATTGCACTTTATGACCAAAAAAAATCTCACTTCTTGGAAAAATGAAAGTATGACAGTTGGAAGAAATGACAAAATATGACAGCTGGAAGAAATGAAAAAATATGACAGTTGGAAAAAATGATAAAATATGACAGTTGGAAAAAAATACAAAATATGTCAGTTGGAAAAAATGACAGTTGGAAATAATGACAAAATATGACAGTTGGAAAAAATGATAAAATATGACAGTTGGAAAAAATGACAGTTGGAAATAATGACAAAATATGACAGTTGGAAAAAATGTTAAAATTGACCAATTGTCCACAAACTTGCGCTTTTTGACCAAAATCACGCTTTTTACCCAAAATTGCACTTTATGATCAAAATTGCCCATAATTGCTCAAAATCACAATTTTCGCCAAAAAATCACCCAAAACTGCTAAAAATTGCACTTTTTGCCCAAAATTGCCTAAAATCACACTTTTTGACCAAAATCACACTTTTTGCCCAAAATTGCACTTTATGACCAAAATTGCACTTTATGACCAAAAATATCTCACTTCTTGGAAAAAATGAAAGTATGACAGTTGGAAGAAATGACAAAATATGACAGTTGGAAGAAATGAAAAAATATGACAGTTGAAAAAATGATAAAATATGACAGTTGGAAAAAATGACAGTTGGAAATAATGACAAAATATGACAGTTGGAAAAAATGATAAAATATGACAGTTGGAAAAAAATACAAAATATGTCAGTTGGAAAAAATGACAGTTGGAAATAATGACAAAATATGACAGTTGGAAAAAATGATAAAATATGATAGTTGTAAAAATGATAAAATATGACAGTTGGAAAAAATGACAGTTGGAAATAATGACAAAATATGACAGTTGGAAAAATGTTAAAATTGACCAATTGTCCACAAACTTGCGCTTTTTGACCAAAATCACGCTTTTTACCCAAAATTGCACTTTATGATCAAAATTGCCCATAATTGCTCAAAATCACAATTTTCGCCAAAAAATCACCCAAAACTGCTAAAAATTGCACTTTTTGCCCAAAATTGCCTAAAATCACACTTTTTGACCAAAATCACACTTTTTGCCCAAAATTGCACTTTATGACCAAAATTGCACTTTATGACCAAAAAAATCTCACTTCTTGGAAAAAATGAAAGTATGACAGTTGGAAGAAATGACAAAATATGACAGTTGGAAGAAATGAAAAAATATGACAGTTGGAAAAAATGATAAAACATGGCAGTTGGAAAAAATGACAGTTGGAAATAATGACAAAATATGACAGTTGGAAAAAATGATAAAATATGATAGTTGTAAAAAATGTTAAAATTGACCAATTGTCCACAAACTTGCGCTTTTTGACCAAAATCACGCTTTTTACCCAAAATTGCACTTTATGATCAAAATTGCCCATAATTGCTCAAAATCACAATTTTCGCCAAAAAATCACCCAAAACTGCTAAAAATTGCACTTTTTGCCCAAAATTGCCTAAAATCACACTTTTTGACCAAAATCACGCTTTTTACCCAAAATTGCACTTTATGATCAAAATTGCCCATAATTGCTCAAAACCCAATTTTCGCCAAAAAATCACCCAAAACTGCTAAAAATTGCACTTTTTGACCAAAATTGCCTAAAATCACACTTTTTGACCAAAATCACACTTTTTGCCCAAAATTGCACTTTATGACCAAAATTACACTTTATGACCAAAAAAATCTCACTTCTTGGAAAAAATGAAAGTATGACAGTTGGAAGAAATGACAAAATATGACAGTTGGAAGAAATGAAAAAATATGACAGTTGGAAAAAATGATAAAACATGGCAGTTGGAAAAAATGACAGTTGGAAATAATGACAAAATATGACAGTTGGAAAAAATGATAAAATATGATAGTTGTAAAAAATGTTAAAATTGACCAATTGTCCACAAACTTGCGCTTTTTGACCAAAATCACGCTTTTTACCCAAAATTGCACTTTATGATCAAAATTGCCCATAATTGCTCAAAATCACAATTTTCGCCAAAAAATCACCCAAAACTGCTAAAAATTGCACTTTTTGCCCAAAATTGCCTAAAATCACAATTTTTGACCAAAATCACACTTTTTGCCCAAAATTGCACTTTATGACCAAAATTGCACTTTATGACCAAATAAATCTCACTTCTTGGAAAAAATGAAAGTATGACAGTTGGAAGAAATGACAAAATATGACAGTTGGAAGAAATGAAAAAATATGACAGTTGAAAAAAATGATAAAATATGACAGTTGGAAAAAATGACAGTTGGAAATAATGACAAAATATGACAGTTGGAAAAAATGATAAAATATGATAGTTGTAAAAAATGTTAAAATTGACCAATTGTCCACAAATTTGCGCTTTTTGACCAAAATCACGCTTTTTATCCAAAATTGCACTTTATGATCAAAATTGCCCATAATTGCTCAAAATCACAATTTTCGCCAAAAAATCACCCAAAACTGCTAAAAATTGCACTTTTTGCCAAAAATTGCCTAAAATCACACTTTTTGACCAAAATCACACTTTTTGCCATAAATTGCACTTTATGACCAAAATTGCACTTTATGACCAAAAAAAATCTCACTTCTTGGAAAAATGAAAGTATGAGAGTTGGAAGAAATGACAAAATATGACAGCTGGAAGAAATGAAAAAATATGACAGTTGGAAAAAATGATAAAATATGACAGTTGGAAAAAAATACAAAATATGTCAGTTGGAAAAAATGACAGTTGGAAATAATGACAAAATATGACAGTTGTAAAAAATGATAAAATATGACAGTTGGAAAAAATGACAGTTGGAAATAATGACAAAATATGACAGTTGGAAAAAATGTTAAAATTGACCAATTGTCCACAAACTTGCGCTTTTTGACCAAAATCACGCTTTTTACCCAAAATTGCACTTTATGATCAAAATTGCCCATAATTGCTCAAAATCACAATTTTCGCCAAAAAATCACCCAAAACTGCTAAAAATTGCACTTTTTGCCCAAAATTGCCTAAAATCACACTTTTTGACCAAAATCACACTTTTTGCCCAAAATTGCACTTTATGACCAAAATTGCACTTTATGACCAAAAAAATCTCACTTCTTGGAAAAAATGAAAGTATGACAGTTGGAAGAAATGACAAAATATGACAGTTGGAAGAAATGAAAAAATATGACAGTTGAAAAAAATGATAAAATATGACAGTTGGAAAAAATGACAGTTGGAAATAATGACAAAATATGACAGTTGGAAAAAATGATAAAATATGATAGTTGTAAAAAATGTTAAAATTGACCAATTGTCCACAAATTTGCGCTTTTTGACCAAAATCACGCTTTTTATCCAAAATTGCACTTTATGATCAAAATTGCCCATAATTGCTCAAAATCACAATTTTTGCCAAAAAATCACCCAAAACTGCTAAAAATTGCACTTTTTGCCAAAAATTGCCTAAAATCACACTTTTTGACCAAAATCACACTTTTTGCCCAAAATTGCACTTTATGACCAAAATTGCACTTTATGACCAAAAAAAATCTCACTTCTTGGAAAAATGAAAGTATGACAGTTGGAAGAAATGACAAAATATGACAGTTGGAAGAAATGAAAAAATATGACAGTTGGAAAAAATGATAAAATATGACAGTTGGAAAAAAATACAAAATATGTCAGTTGGAAAAAATGACAGTTGGAAATAATGACAAAATATGACAGTTGGAAAAAATGATAAAATATGACAGTTGGAAAAAATGACAGTTGGAAATAATGACAAAATATGACAGTTGGAAAAAATGTTAAAATTGACCAATTGTCCACAAACTTGCGCTTTTTGACTAAAATCACGCTTTTTACCCAAAATTGCACTTTATGATCAAAATTGCCCATAATTGCTCAAAATCACAATTTTCGCCAAAAAATCACCCAAAACTGCTAAAAATTGCACTTTTTGCCCAAAATTGCCTAAAATCACACTTTTTGACCAAAATCACACTTTTTGCCCAAAATTGCACTTTATGACCAAAATTGCACTTTATGACCAAAAAAATCTCACTTCTTGGAAAAAATGAAAGTATGACAGTTGGAAGAAATGACAAAATATGACAGTTGGAAGAAATGAAAAAATATGACAGTTGAAAAAAATGATAAAATATGACAGTTGGAAAAAATGACAGTTGGAAATAATGACAAAATATGACAGTTGGAAAAAATGATAAAATATGATAGTTGTAAAAAATGTTAAAATTGACCAATTGTCCACAAATTTGCGCTTTTTGACCAAAATCACGCTTTTTATCCAAAATTGCACTTTATGATCAAAATTGCCCATAATTGCTCAAAATCACAATTTTCGCCAAAAAATCACCCAAAACTGCTAAAAATTGCACTTTTTGCCAAAAATTGCCTAAAATCACACTTTTTGACCAAAATCACACTTTTTGCCATAAATTGCACTTTATGACCAAAATTGCACTTTATGACCAAAAAAAATCTCACTTCTTGGAAAAATGAAAGTATGACAGTTGGAAGAAATGACAAAATATGACAGTTGGAAGAAATGAAAAAATATGACAGTTGGAAAAAATGATAAAATATGACAGTTGGAAAAAAATACAAAATATGTCAGTTGGAAAAAATGACAGTTGGAAATAATGACAAAATATGACAGTTGGAAAAAATGATAAAATATGACAGTTGGAAAAAATGACAGTTGGAAATAATGACAAAATATGACAGTTGGAAAAAATGTTAAAATTGACCAATTGTCCACAAACTTGCGCTTTTTGACCAAAATCACGCTTTTTACCCAAAATTGCACTTTATGATCAAAATTGCCCATAATTGCTCAAAATCACAATTTTCGCCAAAAAATCACCCAAAACTGCTAAAAATTGCACTTTTTGCCCAAAATTGCCTAAAATCACACTTTTTGACCAAAATCACACTTTTTGCCCAAAATTGCACTTTATGACCAAAATTGCACTTTATGACCAAAAAAATCTCACTTCTTGGAAAAAATGAAAGTATGACAGTTGGAAGAAATGACAAAATATGACAGTTGGAAGAAATGAAAAAATATGACAGTTGAAAAAAATGATAAAATATGACAGTTGGAAAAAATGACAGTTGGAAATAATGACAAAATATGACAGTTGGAAAAAATGATAAAATATGATAGTTGTAAAAAATGTTAAAATTGACCAATTGTCCACAAATTTGCGCTTTTTGACCAAAATCACGCTTTTTATCCAAAATTGCACTTTATGATCAAAATTGCCCATAATTGCTCAAAATCACAATTTTCGCCAAAAAATCACCCAAAACTGCTAAAAATTGCACTTTTTGCCAAAAATTGCCTAAAATCACACTTTTTGACCAAAATCACACTTTTTGCCATAAATTGCACTTTATGACCAAAATTGCACTTTATGACCAAAAAAAAATCTCACTTCTTGGAAAAATGAAAGTATGAGAGTTGGAAGAAATGACAAAATATGACAGCTGGAAGAAATGAAAAAATATGACAGTTGGAAAAAATGATAAAATATGACAGTTGGAAAAAAATACAAAATATGTCAGTTGGAAAAAATGACAGTTGGAAATAATGACAAAATATGACAGTTGTAAAAAATGATAAAATATGACAGTTGGAAAAAATGACAGTTGGAAATAATGACAAAATATGACAGTTGGAAAAAATGTTAAAATTGACCAATTGTCCACAAACTTGCGCTTTTTGACCAAAATCACGCTTTTTACCCAAAATTGCACTTTATGATCAAAATTGCCCATAATTGCTCAAAATCACAATTTTCGCCAAAAAATCACCCAAAACTGCTAAAAATTGCACTTTTTGCCCAAAATTGCCTAAAATCACACTTTTTGACCAAAATCACACTTTTTGCCCAAAATTGCACTTTATGACCAAAATTGCACTTTATGACCAAAAAAATCTCACTTCTTGGAAAAAATGAAAGTATGACAGTTGGAAGAAATGACAAAATATGACAGTTGGAAGAAATGAAAAAATATGACAGTTGAAAAAAATGATAAAATATGACAGTTGGAAAAAATGACAGTTGGAAATAATGACAAAATATGACAGTTGGAAAAAATGATAAAATATGATAGTTGTAAAAAATGTTAAAATTGACCAATTGTCCACAAATTTGCGCTTTTTGACCAAAATCACGCTTTTTATCCAAAATTGCACTTTATGATCAAAATTGCCCATAATTGCTCAAAATCACAATTTTCGCCAAAAAATCACCCAAAACTGCTAAAAATTGCACTTTTTGCCAAAAATTGCCTAAAATCACACTTTTTGACCAAAATCACACTTTTTGCCATAAATTGCACTTTATGACCAAAATTGCACTTTATGACCAAAAAAAATCTCACTTCTTGGAAAAATGAAAGTATGAGAGTTGGAAGAAATGACAAAATATGACAGCTGGAAGAAATGAAAAAATATGACAGTTGGAAAAAATGATAAAATATGACAGTTGGAAAAAAATACAAAATATGTCAGTTGGAAAAAATGACAGTTGGAAATAATGACAAAATATGACAGTTGTAAAAAATGATAAAATATGACAGTTGGAAAAAATGACAGTTGGAAATAATGACAAAATATGACAGTTGGAAAAAATGTTAAAATTGACCAATTGTCCACAAACTTGCGCTTTTTGACCAAAATCACGCTTTTTACCCAAAATTGCACTTTATGATCAAAATTGCCCATAATTGCTCAAAATCACAATTTTCGCCAAAAAATCACCCAAAACTGCTAAAAATTGCACTTTTTGCCCAAAATTGCCTAAAATCACACTTTTTGACCAAAATCACACTTTTTGCCCAAAATTGCACTTTATGACCAAAATTGCACTTTATGACCAAAAAAATCTCACTTCTTGGAAAAAATGAAAGTATGACAGTTGGAAGAAATGACAAAATATGACAGTTGGAAGAAATGAAAAAATATGACAGTTGAAAAAAATGATAAAATATGACAGTTGGAAAAAATGACAGTTGGAAATAATGACAAAATATGACAGTTGGAAAAAATGATAAAATATGATAGTTGTAAAAAATGTTAAAATTGACCAATTGTCCACAAATTTGCGCTTTTTGACCAAAATCACGCTTTTTATCCAAAATTGCACTTTATGATCAAAATTGCCCATAATTGCTCAAAATCACAATTTTCGCCAAAAAATCACCCAAAACTGCTAAAAATTGCACTTTTTGCCAAAAATTGCCTAAAATCACACTTTTTGACCAAAATCACACTTTTTGCCATAAATTGCACTTTATGACCAAAATTGCACTTTATGACCAAAAAAAATCTCACTTCTTGGAAAAATGAAAGTATGACAGTTGGAAGAAATGACAAAATATGACAGTTGGAAGAAATGAAAAAATATGACAGTTGGAAAAAATGATAAAATATGACAGTTGGAAAAAAATACAAAATATGTCAGTTGGAAAAAATGACAGTTGGAAATAATGACAAAATATGACAGTTGGAAAAAATGATAAAATATGACAGTTGGAAAAAATGACAGTTGGAAATAATGACAAAATATGACAGTTGGAAAAAATGTTAAAATTGACCAATTGTCCACAAACTTGCGCTTTTTGACCAAAATCACGCTTTTTACCCAAAATTGCACTTTATGATCAAAATTGCCCATAATTGCTCAAAATCACAATTTTCGCCAAAAAATCACCCAAAACTGCTAAAAATTGCACTTTTTGCCCAAAATTGCCTAAAATCACACTTTTTGACCAAAATCACACTTTTTGCCCAAAATTGCACTTTATGACCAAAATTGCACTTTATGACCAAAAAAATCTCACTTCTTGGAAAAAATGAAAGTATGACAGTTGGAAGAAATGACAAAATATGACAGTTGGAAGAAATGAAAAAATATGACAGTTGAAAAAAATGATAAAATATGACAGTTGGAAAAAATGACAGTTGGAAATAATGACAAAATATGACAGTTGGAAAAAATGATAAAATATGATAGTTGTAAAAAATGTTAAAATTGACCAATTGTCCACAAATTTGCGCTTTTTGACCAAAATCACGCTTTTTATCCAAAATTGCACTTTATGATCAAAATTGCCCATAATTGCTCAAAATCACAATTTTCGCCAAAAAATCACCCAAAACTGCTAAAAATTGCACTTTTTGCCAAAAATTGCCTAAAATCACACTTTTTGACCAAAATCACACTTTTTGCCATAAATTGCACTTTATGACCAAAATTGCACTTTATGACCAAAAAAAAATCTCACTTCTTGGAAAAATGAAAGTATGAGAGTTGGAAGAAATGACAAAATATGACAGCTGGAAGAAATGAAAAAATATGACAGTTGGAAAAAATGATAAAATATGACAGTTGGAAAAAAATACAAAATATGTCAGTTGGAAAAAATGACAGTTGGAAATAATGACAAAATATGACAGTTGTAAAAAATGATAAAATATGACAGTTGGAAAAAATGACAGTTGGAAATAATGACAAAATATGACAGTTGGAAAAAATGTTAAAATTGACCAATTGTCCACAAACTTGCGCTTTTTGACCAAAATCACGCTTTTTACCCAAAATTGCACTTTATGATCAAAATTGCCCATAATTGCTCAAAATCACAATTTTCGCCAAAAAATCACCCAAAACTGCTAAAAATTGCACTTTTTGCCCAAAATTGCCTAAAATCACACTTTTTGACCAAAATCACACTTTTTGCCCAAAATTGCACTTTATGACCAAAATTGCACTTTATGACCAAAAAAATCTCACTTCTTGGAAAAAATGAAAGTATGACAGTTGGAAGAAATGACAAAATATGACAGTTGGAAGAAATGAAAAAATATGACAGTTGAAAAAAATGATAAAATATGACAGTTGGAAAAAATGACAGTTGGAAATAATGACAAAATATGACAGTTGGAAAAAATGATAAAATATGATAGTTGTAAAAAATGTTAAAATTGACCAATTGTCCACAAATTTGCGCTTTTTGACTAAAATCACGCTTTTTATCCAAAATTGCACTTTATGATCAAAATTGCCCATAATTGCTCAAAATCACAATTTTCGCCAAAAAATCACCCAAAACTGCTAAAAATTGCACTTTTTGCCAAAAATTGCCTAAAATCACACTTTTTGACCAAAATCACACTTTTTGCCATAAATTGCACTTTATGACCAAAATTGCACTTTATGACCAAAAAAAATCTCACTTCTTGGAAAAATGAAAGTATGAGAGTTGGAAGAAATGACAAAATATGACAGCTGGAAGAAATGAAAAAATATGACAGTTGGAAAAAATGATAAAATATGACAGTTGGAAAAAAATACAAAATATGTCAGTTGGAAAAAATGACAGTTGGAAATAATGACAAAATATGACAGTTGTAAAAAATGATAAAATATGACAGTTGGAAAAAATGACAGTTGGAAATAATGACAAAATATGACAGTTGGAAAAAATGTTAAAATTGACCAATTGTCCACAAACTTGCGCTTTTTGACCAAAATCACGCTTTTTACCCAAAATTGCACTTTATGATCAAAATTGCCCATAATTGCTCAAAATCACAATTTTCGCCAAAAAATCACCCAAAACTGCTAAAAATTGCACTTTTTGCCCAAAATTGCCTAAAATCACACTTTTTGACCAAAATCACACTTTTTGCCCAAAATTGCACTTTATGACCAAAATTGCACTTTATGACCAAAAAAATCTCACTTCTTGGAAAAAATGAAAGTATGACAGTTGGAAGAAATGACAAAATATGACAGTTGGAAGAAATGAAAAAATATGACAGTTGAAAAAAATGATAAAATATGACAGTTGGAAAAAATGACAGTTGGAAATAATGACAAAATATGACAGTTGGAAAAAATGATAAAATATGATAGTTGTAAAAAATGTTAAAATTGACCAATTGTCCACAAATTTGCGCTTTTTGACCAAAATCACGCTTTTTATCCAAAATTGCACTTTATGATCAAAATTGCCCATAATTGCTCAAAATCACAATTTTCGCCAAAAAATCACCCAAAAACTGCTAAAAATTGCACTTTTTGCCCAAAATTGCCTAAAATCACACTTTTTGACCAAAATCACACTTTTTGCCCAAAATTGCACTTTATGACCAAAATTGCACTTTATGACCAAAAAAATCTCACTTCTTGGAAAAAATGAAAGTATGACAGTTGGAAGAAATGACAAAATATGACAGTTGGAAGAAATGAAAAAATATGACAGTTGAAAAAAATGATAAAATATGACAGTTGGAAAAAATGACAGTTGGAAATAATGACAAAATATGACAGTTGGAAAAAATGATAAAATATGATAGTTGTAAAAAATGTTAAAATTGACCAATTGTCCACAAATTTGCGCTTTTTGACCAAAATCACGCTTTTTATCCAAAATTGCACTTTATGATCAAAATTGCCCATAATTGCTCAAAATCACAATTTTCGCCAAAAAATCACCCAAAAACTGCTAAAAATTGCACTTTTTGCCAAAAATTGCCTAAAATCACACTTTTTGACCAAAATCACACTTTTTGCCCAAAATTGCACTTTATGACCAAAATTGCACTTTATGACCAAAAAAAATCTCACTTCTTGGAAAAATGAAAGTATGACAGTTGGAAGAAATGACAAAATATGACAGTTGGAAGAAATGAAAAAATATGACAGTTGGAAAAAATGATAAAATATGACAGTTGGAAAAAAATACAAAATATGTCAGTTGGAAAAAATGACAGTTGGAAATAATGACAAAATATGACAGTTGGAAAAAATGATAAAATATGACAGTTGGAAAAAATGACAGTTGGAAATAATGACAAAATATGACAGTTGGAAAAAATGTTAAAATTGACCAATTGTCCACAAACTTGCGCTTTTTGACCAAAATCACGCTTTTTACCCAAAATTGCACTTTATGATCAAAATTGCCCATAATTGCTCAAAATCACAATTTTCGCCAAAAAATCACCCAAAACTGCTAAAAATTGCACTTTTTGCCCAAAATTGCCTAAAATCACACTTTTTGACCAAAATCACACTTTTTGCCCAAAATTGCACTTTATGACCAAAATTGCACTTTATGACCAAAAAAATCTCACTTCTTGGAAAAAATGAAAGTATGACAGTTGGAAGAAATGACAAAATATGACAGTTGGAAGAAATGAAAAAATATGACAGTTGAAAAAAATGATAAAATATGACAGTTGGAAAAAATGACAGTTGGAAATAATGACAAAATATGACAGTTGGAAAAAATGATAAAATATGATAGTTGTAAAAAATGTTAAAATTGACCAATTGTCCACAAATTTGCGCTTTTTGACCAAAATCACGCTTTTTATCCAAAATTGCACTTTATGATCAAAATTGCCCATAATTGCTCAAAATCACAATTTTCGCCAAAAAATCACCCAAAACTGCTAAAAATTGCACTTTTTGCCAAAAATTGCCTAAAATCACACTTTTTGACCAAAATCACACTTTTTGCCATAAATTGCACTTTATGACCAAAATTGCACTTTATGACCAAAAAAAATCTCATTTCTTGGAAAAATGAAAGTATGAGAGTTGGAAGAAATGACAAAATATGACAGCTGGAAGAAATGAAAAAATATGACAGTTGGAAAAAATGATAAAATATGACAGTTGGAAAAAAATACAAAATATGTCAGTTGGAAAAAATGACAGTTGGAAATAATGACAAAATATGACAGTTGTAAAAAATGATAAAATATGACAGTTGGAAAAAATGACAGTTGGAAATAATGACAAAATATGACAGTTGGAAAAAATGTTAAAATTGACCAATTGTCCACAAACTTGCGCTTTTTGACCAAAATCACGCTTTTTACCCAAAATTGCACTTTATGATCAAAATTGCCCATAATTGCTCAAAATCACAATTTTCGCCAAAAAATCACCCAAAACTGCTAAAAATTGCACTTTTTGCCCAAAATTGCCTAAAATCACACTTTTTGACCAAAATCACACTTTTTGCCCAAAATTGCACTTTATGACCAAAATTGCACTTTATGACCAAAAAAATCTCACTTCTTGGAAAAAATGAAAGTATGACAGTTGGAAGAAATGACAAAATATGACAGTTGGAAGAAATGAAAAAATATGACAGTTGAAAAAAATGATAAAATATGACAGTTGGAAAAAATGACAGTTGGAAATAATGACAAAATATGACAGTTGGAAAAAATGATAAAATATGATAGTTGTAAAAAATGTTAAAATTGACCAATTGTCCACAAATTTGCGCTTTTTGACCAAAATCACGCTTTTTATCCAAAATTGCACTTTATGATCAAAATTGCCCATAATTGCTCAAAATCACAATTTTCGCCAAAAAATCACCCAAAACTGCTAAAAATTGCACTTTTTGCCAAAAATTGCCTAAAATCACACTTTTTGACCAAAATCACACTTTTTGCCCAAAATTGCACTTTATGACCAAAATTGCACTTTATGACCAAAAAAATCTCACTTCTTGGAAAAATGAAAGTATGACAGTTGGAAGAAATGACAAAATATGACAGTTGGAAGAAATGAAAAAATATGACAGTTGGAAAAAATGATAAAATATGACAGTTGGAAAAAAATACAAAATATGTCAGTTGGAAAAAATGACAGTTGGAAATAATGACAAAATATGACAGTTGGAAAAAATGATAAAATATGACAGTTGGAAAAAATGACAGTTGGAAATGACAAAATATGACAGTTGGAAAAAATGTTAAAATTGACCAATTGTCCACAAACTTGCGCTTTTTGACCAAAATCACGCTTTTTACCCAAAATTGCACTTTATGATCAAAATTGCCCATAATTGCTCAAAATCACAATTTTCGCCAAAAAATCACCCAAAACTGCTAAAAATTGCACTTTTTGCCCAAAATTGCCTAAAATCACACTTTTTGACCAAAATCACACTTTTTGCCCAAAATTGCACTTTATGACCAAAATTGCACTTTATGACCAAAAAAATCTCACTTCTTGGAAAAAATGAAAGTATGACAGTTGGAAGAAATGACAAAATATGACAGTTGGAAGAAATGAAAAAATATGACAGTTGAAAAAATGATAAAATATGACAGTTGGAAAAAATGACAGTTGGAAATAATGACAAAATATGACAGTTGGAAAAAATGATAAAATATGATAGTTGTAAAAATGATAAAATATGACAGTTGGAAAAAATGACAGTTGGAAATAATGACAAAATATGACAGTTGGAAAAAATGATAAAATATGATAGTTGTAAAAAATGTTAAAATTGACCAATTGTCCACAAATTTGCGCTTTTTGACCAAAATCACGCTTTTTATCCAAAATTGCACTTTATGATCAAAATTGCCCATAATTGCTCAAAATCACAATTTTCGCCAAAAAATCACCCAAAACTGCTAAAAATTGCACTTTTTGCCAAAAATTGCCTAAAATCACACTTTTTGACCAAAATCACACTTTTTGCCATAAATTGCACTTTATGACCAAAATTGCACTTTATGACCAAAAAAAATCTCACTTCTTGGAAAAATGAAAGTATGAGAGTTGGAAGAAATGACAAAATATGACAGCTGGAAGAAATGAAAAAATATGACAGTTGGAAAAAATGATAAAATATGACAGTTGGAAAAAAATACAAAATATGTCAGTTGGAAAAAATGACAGTTGGAAATAATGACAAAATATGACAGTTGTAAAAAATGATAAAATATGACAGTTGGAAAAAATGACAGTTGGAAATATTGACAAAATATGACAGTTGGAAAAAATGTTAAAATTGACCAATTGTCCACAAACTTGCGCTTTTTGACCAAAATCACGCTTTTTACCCAAAATTGCACTTTATGATCAAAATTGCCCATAATTGCTCAAAATCACAATTTTCGCCAAAAAATCACCCAAAACTGCTAAAAATTGCACTTTTTGCCCAAAATTGCCTAAAATCACACTTTTTGACCAAAATCACACTTTTTGCCCAAAATTGCACTTTATGACCAAAATTGCACTTTATGACCAAAAAAATCTCACTTCTTGGAAAAAATGAAAGTATGACAGTTGGAAGAAATGACAAAATATGACAGTTGGAAGAAATGAAAAAATATGACAGTTGAAAAAAATGATAAAATATGACAGTTGGAAAAAATGACAGTTGGAAATAATGACAAAATATGACAGTTGGAAAAAATGATAAAATATGATAGTTGTAAAAAATGTTAAAATTGACCAATTGTCCACAAATTTGCGCTTTTTGACCAAAATCACGCTTTTTATCCAAAATTGCACTTTATGATCAAAATTGCCCATAATTGCTCAAAATCACAATTTTCGCCAAAAAATCACCCAAAACTGCTAAAAATTGCACTTTTTGCCAAAAATTGCCTAAAATCACACTTTTTGACCAAAATCACACTTTTTGCCCAAAATTGCACTTTATGACCAAAATTGCACTTTATGACCAAAAAAATCTCACTTCTTGGAAAAATGAAAGTATGACAGTTGGAAGAAATGACAAAATATGACAGTTGGAAGAAATGAAAAAATATGACAGTTGGAAAAAATGATAAAATATGACAGTTGGAAAAAAATACAAAATATGTCAGTTGGAAAAAATGACAGTTGGAAATAATGACAAAATATGACAGTTGGAAAAAATGATAAAATATGACAGTTGGAAAAAATGACAGTTGGAAATAATGACAAAATATGACAGTTGGAAAAAATGTTAAAATTGACCAATTGTCCACAAACTTGCGCTTTTTGACCAAAATCACGCTTTTTACCCAAAATTGCACTTTATGATCAAAATTGCCCATAATTGCTCAAAATCACAATTTTCGCCAAAAAATCACCCAAAACTGCTAAAAATTGCACTTTTTGCCCAAAATTGCCTAAAATCACACTTTTTGACCAAAATCACACTTTTTGCCCAAAATTGCACTTTATGACCAAAATTGCACTTTATGACCAAAAAAATCTCACTTCTTGGAAAAAATGAAAGTATGACAGTTGGAAGAAATGACAAAATATGACAGTTGGAAGAAATGAAAAAATATGACAGTTGAAAAAATGATAAAATATGACAGTTGGAAAAAATGACAGTTGGAAATAATGACAAAATATGACAGTTGGAAAAAATGATAAAATATGATAGTTGTAAAAATGATAAAATATGACAGTTGGAAAAAATGACAGTTGGAAATAATGACAAAATATGACAGTTGGAAAAAATGTTAAAATTGACCAATTGTCCACAAACTTGCGCTTTTTGACCAAAATCACGCTTTTTACCCAAAATTGCACTTTATGATCAAAATTGCCCATAATTGCTCAAAATCACAATTTTCGCCAAAAAATCACCCAAAACTGCTAAAAATTGCACTTTTTGCCCAAAATTGCCTAAAATCACACTTTTTGACCAAAATCACACTTTTTGCCCAAAATTGCACTTTATGACCAAAATTGCACTTTATGACCAAAAAAATCTCACTTCTTGGAAAAAATGAAAGTATGACAGTTGGAAGAAATGACAAAATATGACAGTTGGAAGAAATGAAAAAAATATGACAGTTGGAAAAAATGATAAAACATGGCAGTTGGAAAAAATGACAGTTGGAAATAATGACAAAATATGACAGTTGGAAAAAATGATAAAATATGACAGTTGTAAAAAATGTTAAAATTGACCAATTGTCCACAAACTTGCGCTTTTTGACCAAAATCACGCTTTTTACCCAAAATTGCACTTTATGATCAAAATTGCCCATAATTGCTCAAAATCACAATTTTCGCCAAAAAATCACCCAAAACTGCTAAAAATTGCACTTTTTGCCCAAAATTGCCTAAAATCACACTTTTTGACCAAAATCACACTTTTTGCAAAAATTGCACTTTATGACGAAAAAAATCTCACTTCTTGGAAAAAATGAAAGTATGACAGTTGAAAGAAATGACAAAATATGACAGTTGGAATAAATGATAAAATATGACAGTTGGAAAAAATGACAGTTGGAAATAATGACAAAATATGACAGTTGGAAAAAATGATAAAATATGACAGTTGGAAGAAATGACAAAATATGACAGTTGGAAGAAATGAAAAAATATGACAGTTGGAAAAAATGATAAAATATGACAGTTGGAAAAAATGACAGTTGGAAATAATGACAAAATATGACAGTTGGAAAAAATGACAAAATATGACAGTTGTAAAAAATGTTAAAATTGACCAATTGTCCACAAACTTGCGCTTTTTGACCAAAATCACGCTTTTTACCCAAAATTGCACTTTATGATCAAAATTGCCCATAATTGCTCAAAATCACAATTTTCGCCAAAAAATCACCCAAAACTGCTAAAAATTGCACTTTTTGCCCAAAATTGGCTAAAATCACACTTTTTGACCAAAATCACACTTTTTGCCCAAAATTGCACTTTATGACCAAAATTGCACTTTATGACCAAAAAAATCTCACTTCTTGGAAAAAATGAAAGTATGACAGTTGGAAGAAATGACAAAATATGACAGTTGGAAGAAATGAAAAAATATGACAGTTGGAAAAAATGATAAAATATGACAGTTGGAAAAAATGACAGTTGGAAATAATGACAAAATATGACAGTTGGAAAAAATGATAAAATATGATAGTTGTAAAAAATGTTAAAATTGACCAATTGTCCACAAACTTGCGCTTTTTGACCAAAATCACGCTTTTTATCCAAAATTGCACTTTATGATCAAAATTGCCCATAATTGCTCAAAATCACAATTTTCGCCAAAAAATCACCCAAAACTGCTAAAAATTGCACTTTTTTGCCAAAAATTGCCTAAAATCACACTTTTTGACCAAAATCACACTTTTTGCCCAAAATTGCACTTTATGACCAAAATTGCACTTTATGACCAAAAAAAATCTCACTTCTTGGAAAAATGAAAGTATGACAGTTGGAAGAAATGACAAAATATGACAGCTGGAAGAAATGAAAAAATATGACAGTTGGAAAAAATGATAAAATATGACAGTTGGAAAAAAATACAAAATATGTCAGTTGGAAAAAATGACAGTTGGAAATAATGACAAAATATGACAGTTGGAAAAAATGATAAAATATGACAGTTGGAAAAAATGACAGTTGGAAATAATGACAAAATATGACAGTTGGAAAAAATGATAAAATATGACAGTTGGAAAAAAATACAAAATATGTCAGTTGGAAAAAATGACAGTTGGAAATAATGACAAAATATGACAGTTGGAAAAAATGATAAAATATGATAGTTGTAAAAATGATAAAATATGACAGTTGGAAAAAATGACAGTTGGAAATAATGACAAAATATGACAGTTGGAAAAAATGTTAAAATTGACCAATTGTCCACAAACTTGCGCTTTTTGACCAAAATCACGCTTTTTACCCAAAATTGCACTTTATGATCAAAATTGCCCATAATTCCTCAAAATCACAATTTTCACCAAAAAATCACCCAAAACTGCTAAAAATTGCACTTTTTCCCCAAAATTGCCTAAAATCACACTTTTTGACCAAAATCACACTTTTTGCCCAAAATTGCACTTTATGACCAAAATTGCACTTTATGACCAAAAAAATCTCACTTCTTGGAAAAAATGAAAGTATGACAGTTGGAAGAAATGACAAAATATGACAGTTGGAAGAAATGAAAAAATATGACAGTTGGAAAAAATGATAAAACATGGCAGTTGGAAAAAATGACAGTTGGAAATAATGACAAAATATGACAGTTGGAAAAAATGATAAAATATGATAGTTGTAAAAAATGTTAAAATTGACCAATTGTCCACAAACTTGCGCTTTTTGACCAAAATCACGCTTTTTACCCAAAATTGCACTTTATGATCAAAATTGCCCATAATTGCTCAAAATCACAATTTTTGCCAAAAAATCACCCAAAACTGCTAAAAATTGCACTTTTTGCCCAAAATTGCCTAAAATCACACTTTTTGACCAAAATCACACTTTTTGCCCAAAATTGCACTTTATGACCAAAAAAATCTCACTTCTTGGAAAAAATGAAAGTATGACAGTTGGAAGAAATGACAAAATATGACAGTTGGAAGAAATGATAAAATATGACAGTTGGAAAAAAAATGACAGTTGGAAATAATGACAAAATATGACAGTTGGAAAAAATGATAAAATATGACAGTTGGAAGAAATGACAAAATATGACAGTTGGAAGAAATGAAAAAATATGACAGTTGGAAAAAATGATAAAATATGACAGTTGGAAAAAATGACAGTTGGAAATAATGACAAAATATGACAGTTGGAAAAAATGACAAAATATGACAGTTGTAAAAAATGTTAAAATTGACCAATTGTCCACAAACTTGCGCTTTTTGGCCAAAATCACGCTTTTTACCCAAAATTGCACTTTATGATCAAAATTGCCCATAATTCCTCAAAATCACAATTTTCACCAAAAAATCACCCAAAACTGCTAAAAATTGCACTTTTTGCCCAAAATTGGCTAAAATCACACTTTTTGACCAAAATCACACTTTTTGCCCAAAATTGCACTTTATGACCAAAATTGCACTTTATGACCAAAAAAATCTCACTTCTTGGAAAAAATGAAAGTATGACAGTTGGAAGAAATGACAAAATATGACAGTTGGAAGAAATGAAAAAATATGACAGTTGAAAAAAATGATAAAATATGACAGTTGGAAAAAATGACAGTTGGAAATAATGACAAAATATGACAGTTGGAAAAAATGATAAAATATGATAGTTGTAAAAAATGTTAAAATTGACCAATTGTCCACAAACTTGCGCTTTTTGACCAAAATCACGCTTTTTATCCAAAATTGCACTTTATGATCAAAATTGCCCATAATTGCTCAAAATCACAATTTTCGCCAAAAAATCACCCAAAACTGCTAAAAATTGCACTTTTTGCCAAAAATTGCCTAAAATCACACTTTTTGACCAAAATCACACTTTTTGCCCAAAATTGCACTTTATGACCAAAATTGCACTTTATGACCAAAAAAAATCTCACTTCTTGGAAAAATGAAAGTATGACAGTTGGAAGAAATGACAAAATATGACAGCTGGAAGAAATGAAAAAATATGACAGTTGGAAAAAATGATAAAATATGACAGTTGGAAAAAAATACAAAATATGTCAGTTGGAAAAAATGACAGTTGGAAATAATGACAAAATATGACAGTTGGAAGAAATGACAAAATATGACAGTTGGAAGAAATGAAAAAATATGACAGTTGGAAAAAATGATAAAACATGGCAGTTGGAAAAAATGACAGTTGGAAATAATGACAAAATATGACAGTTGGAAAAAATGATAAAATATGATAGTTGTAAAAAATGTTAAAATTGACCAATTGTCCACAAACTTGCGCTTTTTGACCAAAATCACGCTTTTTACCCAAAATTGCACTTTATGATCAAAATTGCCCATAATTGCTCAAAATCACAATTTTCGCCAAAAAATCACCCAAAACTGCTAAAAATTGCACTTTTTGCCCAAAATTGCCTAAAATCACACTTTTTGACCAAAATCACACTTTTTGCCCAAAATTGCACTTTATGACCAAAAACATCTCACTTCTTGGAAAAAATGAAAGTATGACAGTTGGAAGAAATGACAAAATATGACAGTTGGAAGAAATGATAAAATATGACAGTTGGAAAAAAAATGACAGTTGGAAATAATGACAAAATATGACAGTTGGAAAAAATGATAAAATATGACAGTTGGAAGAAATGACAAAATATGACAGTTGGAAGAAATGAAAAAATATGACAGTTGGAAAAAATGATAAAATATGACAGTTGGAAAAAATGACAGTTGGAAATAATGACAAAATATGACAGTTGGAAAAAATGACAAAATATGACAGTTGTAAAAAATGTTAAAATTGACCAATTGTCCACAAACTTGCGCTTTTTGACCAAAATCACGCTTTTTACCCAAAATTGCACTTTATGATCAAAATTGCCCATAATTCCTCAAAATCACAATTTTCACCAAAAAATCACCCAAAACTGCTAAAAATTGCCCTTTTTGCCCAAAATTGGCTAAAATCACACTTTTTGACCAAAATCACACTTTTTGCCCAAAATTGCACTTTATGACCAAAATTGCACTTTATGACCAAAAAAATCTCACTTCTTGGAAAAAATGAAAGTATGACAGTTGGAAGAAATGACAAAATATGACAGTTGGAAGAAATGAAAAAATATGACAGTTGAAAAAAATGATAAAATATGACAGTTGGAAAAAATGACAGTTGGAAATAATGACAAAATATGACAGTTGGAAAAAATGATAAAATATGATAGTTGTAAAAAATGTTAAAATTGACCAATTGTCCACAAACTTGCGCTTTTTGACCAAAATCACGCTTTTTATCCAAAATTGCACTTTATGATCAAAATTGCCCATAATTGCTCAAAATCACAATTTTCGCCAAAAAATCACCCAAAACTGCTAAAAATTGCACTTTTTGCCAAAAATTGCCTAAAATCACACTTTTTGACCAAAATCACACTTTTTGCCCAAAATTGCACTTTATGACCAAAATTGCACTTTATGACCAAAAAAAATCTCACTTCTTGGAAAAATGAAAGTATGACAGTTGGAAGAAATGACAAAATATGACAGATGGAAGAAATGAAAAAATATGACAGTTGGAAAAAATGATAAAATATGACAGTTGGAAAAAAATACTAAATATGTCAGTTGGAAAAAATGACAGTTGGAAATAATGACAAAATATGACAGTTGGAAAAAATGATAAAATATGACAGTTGGAAAAAATGACAGTTGGAAATAATGACAAAATATGACAGTTGGAAAAAATGTTAAAATTGACCAATTGTCCACAAACTTGCGCTTTTTGACCAAAATCACGCTTTTTACCCAAAATTGCACTTTATGATCAAAATTGCCCATAATTGCTCAAAATCACAATTTTCGCCAAAAAATCACCCAAAACTGCTAAAAATTGCCCTTTTTGCCCAAAATTGGCTAAAATCACACTTTTTGACCAAAATCACACTTTTTGCCCAAAATTGCACTTTATGACCAAAATTGCACTTTATGACCAAAAAAATCTCACTTCTTGGAAAAAATGAAAGTATGACAGTTGGAAGAAATGACAAAATATGACAGTTGGAAGAAATGAAAAAATATGACAGTTGGAAAAAATGATAAAACATGGCAGTTGGAAAAAATGACAGATGGAAATAATGACAAAATATGACAGTTGGAAAAAATGATAAAATATGATAGTTGTAAAAAATGTTAAAATTGACCAATTGTCCACAAACCTGCGCTTTTTGACCAAAATCACGCTTTTTACCCAAAATTGCACTTTATGATCAAAATTGCCCATAATTGCTCAAAATCCCAATTTTTGCCAAAAAATCACCCAAAACTGCTAAAAATTGCACTTTTTGCCCAAAATTGCCTAAAATCACACTTTTTGACCAAAATCACACTTTTTGCCCAAAATTGCACTTTATGACCAAAAAAATCTCACTTCTTGGAAAAAATGAAAGTATGACAGTTGGAAGAAATGACAAAATATGACAGTTGGAAGAAATGATAAAATATGACAGTTGGAAAAAATGACAGTTGGAAATAATGACAAAATATGACAGTTGGAAAAAATGATAAAATATGACAGTTGGAAGAAATGACAAAATATGACAGTTGGAAGAAATGAAAAAATATGACAGTTGGAAAAAATGATAAAATATGACAGTTGGAAAAAATGACAGTTGGAAATAATGACAAAATATGACAGTTGGAAAAAATGACAAAATATGACAGTTGTAAAAAATGTTAAAATTGACCAATTGTCCACAAACTTGCGCTTTTTGACCAAAATCACGCTTTTTACCCAAAATTGCACTTTATGATCAAAATTGCCCATAATTGCTCAAAATCACAATTTTCGCCAAAAAATCACCCAAAACTGCTAAAAATTGCACTTTTTGCCCAAAATTGGCTAAAATCACACTTTTTGACCAAAATCACACTTTTTGCCCAAAATTGCACTTTATGACCAAAATTGCACTTTATGACCAAAAAAATCTCACTTCTTGGAAAAAATGAAAGTATGACAGTTGGAAGAAATGACAAAATATGACAGTTGGAAGAAATGAAAAAATATGACAGTTGAAAAAAATGATAAAATATGACAGTTGGAAAAAATGACAGTTGGAAATAATGACAAAATATGACAGTTGGAAAAAATGATAAAATATGATAGTTGTAAAAAATGTTAAAATTGACCAATTGTCCACAAACTTGCGCTTTTTGACCAAAATCACGCTTTTTACCCAAAATTGCACTTTATGATCAAAATTGCCCATAATTGCTCAAAATCACAATTTTTGCCAAAAAATCACCCAAAACTGCTAAAAATTGCATTTTTTGCCCAAAATTGCCTAAAATCACACTTTTTGACCAAAATCACACTTTTTGCCCAAAATTGCACTTTATGACCAAAAAAATCTCACTTCTTGGAAAAAATGAAAGTATGACAGTTGGAAGAAATGACAAAATATGACAGTTGGAAGAAATGATAAAATATGACAGTTGGAAAAATTGACAGTTGGAAATAATGACAAAATATGACAGTTGGAAAAAATGATAAAATATGACAGTTGGAAGAAATGACAAAATATGACAGTTGGAAGAAATGAAAAAATATGACAGTTGGAAAAAATGATAAAATATGACAGTTGGAAAAAATGACAGTTGGAAATAATGACAAAATATGACAGTTGGAAAAAATGACAAAATATGACAGTTGTAAAAAATGTTAAAATTGACCAATTGTCCACAAACTTGCGCTTTTTGACCAAAATCACGCTTTTTACCCAAAATTGCACTTTATGATCAAAATTGCCCATAATTGCTCAAAATCACAATTTTCGCCAAAAAATCACCCAAAACTGCTAAAAATTGCACTTTTTGCCCAAAATTGGCTAAAATCACACTTTTTGACCAAAATCACACTTTTTGCCCAAAATTGCACTTTATGACCAAAATTGCACTTTATGACCAAAAAAATCTCACTTCTTGGAAAAAATGAAAGTATGACAGTTGGAAGAAATGAAAAAATATGACAGTTGGAAGAAATGAAAAAATATGACAGTTGAAAAAAATGATAAAATATGACAGTTGGAAAAAATGACAGTTGGAAATAATGACAAAATATGACAGTTGGAAAAAATGATAAAATATGATAGTTGTAAAAAATGTTAAAATTGACCAATTGTCCACAAACTTGCGCTTTTTGACCAAAATCACGCTTTTTATCCAAAATTGCACTTTATGATCAAAATTGCCCATAATTGCTCAAAATCACAATTTTCGCCAAAAATCACCCAAAACTGCTAAAAATTGCACTTTTTGCCAAAAATTGCCTAAAATCACACTTTTTGACCAAAATCACACTTTTTGCCCAAAATTGCACTTTATGACCAAAATTGCACTTTATGACCAAAAAAAATCTCACTTCTTGGAAAAATGAAAGTATGACAGTTGGAAGAAATGACAAAATATGACAGCTGGAAGAAATGAAAAAATATGACAGTTGGAAAAAATGATAAAATATGACAGTTGGAAAAAAATACAAAATATGTCAGTTGGAAAAAATGACAGTTGGAAATAATGACAAAATATGACAGTTGGAAAAATGATAAAATATGACAGTTGGAAAAAATGACAGTTGGAAATAATGACAAAATATGACAGTTGGAAAAAATGTTAAAATTGACCAATTGTCCACAAACTTGCGCTTTTTGACCAAAATCACGCTTTTTACCCAAAATTGCACTTTATGATCAAAATTGCCCATAATTGCTCAAAATCACAATTTTCGCCAAAAAATCACCCAAAACTGCTAAAAATTGCACTTTTTGCCCAAAATTGCCTAAAATCACACTTTTTGACCAAAATCACACTTTTTGCCCAAAATTGCACTTTATGACCAAAATTGCACTTTATGACCAAAAATATCTCACTTCTTGGAAAAAATGAAAGTATGACAGTTGGAAGAAATGACAAAATATGACAGTTGGAAGAAATGAAAAAATATGACAGTTGAAAAAATGATAAAATATGACAGTTGGAAAAAATGACAGTTGGAAATAATGACAAAATATGACAGTTGGAAAAAATGATAAAATATGACAGTTGGAAAAAAATACAAAATATGTCAGTTGGAAAAAATGACAGTTGGAAATAATGACAAAATATGACAGTTGGAAAAAATGATAAAATATGATAGTTGTAAAAATGATAAAATATGACAGTTGGAAAAAATGACAGTTGGAAATAATGACAAAATATGACAGTTGGAAAAAATGTTAAAATTGACCAATTGTCCACAAACTTGCGCTTTTTGACCAAAATCACGCTTTTTACCCAAAATTGCACTTTATGATCAAAATTGCCCATAATTGCTCAAAATCACAATTTTCGCCAAAAAATCACCCAAAACTGCTAAAAATTGCACTTTTTGCCCAAAATTGCCTAAAATCACACTTTTTGACCAAAATCACACTTTTTGCCCAAAATTGCACTTTATGACCAAAATTGCACTTTATGACCAAAAAAATCTCACTTCTTGGAAAAAATGAAAGTATGACAGTTGGAAGAAATGACAAAATATGACAGTTGGAAGAAATGAAAAAATATGACAGTTGAAAAAAATGATAAAATATGACAGTTGGAAAAAATGACAGTTGGAAATAATGACAAAATATGACAGTTGGAAAAAATGATAAAATATGATAGTTGTAAAAAATGTTAAAATTGACCAATTGTCCACAAACTTGCGCTTTTTGACCAAAATCACGCTTTTTATCCAAAATTGCACTTTATGATCAAAATTGCCCATAATTGCTCAAAATCACAATTTTCGCCAAAAAATCACCCAAAACTGCTAAAAATTGCACTTTTTGCCAAAAATTGCCTAAAATCACACTTTTTGACCAAAATCACACTTTTTGCCCAAAATTGCACTTTATGACCAAAATTGCACTTTATGACCAAAAAAAATCTCACTTCTTGGAAAAATGAAAGTATGACAGTTGGAAGAAATGACAAAATATGACAGCTGGAAGAAATGAAAAAATATGACAGTTGGAAAAAATGATAAAATATGACAGTTGGAAAAAAATACAAAATATGTCAGTTGGAAAAAAATGACAGTTGGAAATAATGACAAAATATGACAGTTGGAAAAAATGATAAAATATGACAGTTGGAAAAAATGACAGTTGGAAATAATGACAAAATATGACAGTTGGAAAAAATGTTAAAATTAACCAATTGTCCACAAACTTGCGCTTTTTGACCAAAATCACGCTTTTTCCCCAAAATTGCACTTTATGATCAAAATTGCCCATAATTGCTCAAAATCACAATTTTCGCCAAAAAATCACCCAAAACTGCTAAAAATTGCACTTTTTCCCCAAAATTGCCTAAAATCACACTTTTTGCCCAAAATCACACTTTTTGCCCAAAATTGCACTCTATGACCAAAAAAATCTCACTTCTTGGAAAAAATGAAAGTATGACAGTTGGAAGAAATGACAAAATATGACAGTTGGAAGAAATGAAAAAATATGACAGTTGGAAAAAATGATAAAACATGGCAGTTGGAAAAAATGACAGTTGGAAATAATGACAAAATATGACAGTTGGAAAAAATGATAAAATATGATAGTTGTAAAAAATGTTAAAATTGACCAATTGTCCACAAACTTGCGCTTTTTGACCAAAATCACGCTTTTTACCCAAAATTGCACTTTATGATCAAAATTGCCCATAATTGCTCAAAATCACAATTTTCGCCAAAAAATCACCCAAAACTGCTAAAAATTGCACTTTTTGCCCAAAATTGCCTAAAATCACACTTTTTGACCAAAATCACACTTTTTGCCCAAAATTGCACTTTATGACCAAAAAAATCTCACTTCTTGGAAAAAATGAAAGTATGACAGTTGGAAGAAATGACAAAATATGACAGTTGGAAGAAATGATAAAATATGACAGTTGGAAAAAATGACAGTTGGAAATAATGACAAAATATGACAGTTGGAAAAAATGATAAAATATGACAGTTGGAAGAAATGACAAAATATGACAGTTGGAAGAAATGAAAAAATATGACAGTTGGAAAAAATGATAAAATATGACAGTTGGAAAAAATGACAGTTGGAAATAATGACAAAATATGACAGTTGGAAAAAATGACAAAATATGACAGTTGTAAAAAATGTTAAAATTGACCAATTGTCCACAAACTTGCGCTTTTTGACCAAAATCACGCTTTTTACCCAAAATTGCACTTTATGATCAAAATTGCCCATAATTGCTCAAAATCACAATTTTCGCCAAAAAATCACCCAAAACTGCTAAAAATTGCACTTTTTGCCCAAAATTGGCTAAAATCACACTTTTTGACCAAAATCACACTTTTTGCCCAAAATTGCACTTTATGACCAAAATTGCACTTTATGACCAAAAAAATCTCACTTCTTGGAAAAAATGAAAGTATGACAGTTGGAAGAAATGACAAAATATGACAGTTGGAAGAAATGAAAAAATATGACAGTTGAAAAAAATGATAAAATATGACAGTTGGAAAAAATGACAGTTGGAAATAATGACAAAATATGACAGTTGGAAAAAATGATAAAATATGATAGTTGTAAAAAATGTTAAAATTGACCAATTGTCCACAAACTTGCGCTTTTTGACCAAAATCACGCTTTTTATCCAAAATTGCACTTTATGATCAAAATTGCCCATAATTGCTCAAAATCACAATTTTCGCCAAAAAATCACCCAAAACTGCTAAAAATTGCACTTTTTGCCCAAAATTGCCTAAAATTACACTTTTTGACCAAAATCACACTTTTTGCCCAAAATTGCACTTTATGACCAAAATTGCACTTTATGACCAAAAAAAATCTCACTTCTTGGAAAAATGAAAGTATGACAGTTGGAAGAAATGACAAAATATGACAGCTGGAAGAAATGAAAAAATATGACAGTTGGAAAAAATGATAAAATATGACAGTTGGAAAAAAATACAAAATATGTCAGTTGGAAAAAATGACAGTTGGAAATAATGACAAAATATGACAGTTGGAAAAAATGATAAAATATGACAGTTGGAAAAAATGACAGTTGGAAATAATGACAAAATATGACAGTTGGAAAAAATGTTAAAATTGACCAATTGTCCACAAACTTGCGCTTTTTGACCAAAATCACGCTTTTTACCCAAAATTGCACTTTATGATCAAAATTGCCCATAATTGCTCAAAATCACAATTTTCGCCAAAAAATCACCCAAAACTGCTAAAAATTGCACTTTTTGCCCAAAATTGCCTAAAATCACACTTTTTGACCAAAATCACACTTTTTGCCCAAAATTGCACTTTATGACCAAAATTGCACTTTATGACCAAAAATATCTCACTTCTTGGAAAAAATGAAAGTATGACAGTTGGAAGAAATGACAAAATATGACAGTTGGAAGAAATGAAAAAATATGACAGTTGAAAAAATGATAAAATATGACAGTTGGAAAAAATGACAGTTGGAAATAATGACAAAATATGACAGTTGGAAAAAATGATAAAATATGACAGTTGGAAAAAAATACAAAATATGTCAGTTGGAAAAAATGACAGTTGGAAATAATGACAAAATATGACAGTTGGAAAAAATGATAAAATATGATAGTTGTAAAAATGATAAAATATGACAGTTGGAAAAAATGACAGTTGGAAATAATGACAAAATATGACAGTTGGAAAAAATGTTAAAATTGACCAATTGTCCACAAACTTGCGCTTTTTGACCAAAATCACGCTTTTTACCCAAAATTGCACTTTATGATCAAAATTGCCCATAATTGCTCAAAATCACAATTTTCGCCAAAAAATCACCCAAAACTGCTAAAAATTGCACTTTTTGCCCAAAATTGCCTAAAATCACACTTTTTGACCAAAATCACGCTTTTTACCCAAAATTGCACTTTATGATCAAAATTGCCCATAATTGCTCAAAATCACAATTTTCGCCAAAAAATCACCCAAAACTGCTAAAAATTGCACTTTTTGCCCAAAATTGGCTAAAATCACACTTTTTGACCAAAATCACACTTTTTGCCCAAAATTGCACTTTATGACCAAAATTGCACTTTATGACCAAAAAAATCTCACTTCTTGGAAAAAATGAAAGTATGACAGTTGGAAGAAATGACAAAATATGACAGTTGGAAGAAATGAAAAAATATGACAGTTGAAAAAAATGATAAAATATGACAGTTGGAAAAAATGACAGTTGGAAATAATGACAAAATATGACAGTTGGAAAAAATGATAAAATATGATAGTTGTAAAAAATGTTAAAATTGACCATTTGTCCACAAACTTGCGCTTTTTGACCAAAATCACGCTTTTTATCCAAAATTGCACTTTATGATCAAAATTGCCCATAATTGCTCAAAATCACAATTTTCGCCAAAAAATCACCCAAAACTGCTAAAAATTGCACTTTTTGCCAAAAATTGCCTAAAATCACACTTTTTGACCAAAATCACACTTTTTGCCCAAAATTGCACTTTATGACCAAAATTGCACTTTATGACCAAAAAAAATCTCACTTCTTGGAAAAATGAAAGTATGACAGTTGGAAGAAATGACAAAATATGACAGCTGGAAGAAATGAAAAAATATGACAGTTGGAAAAAAATACAAAATATGTCAGTTGGAAAAAAATACAAAATATGTCAGTTGGAAAAAATGACAGTTGGAAATAATGACAAAATATGACAGTTGGAAAAAATGATAAAATATGACAGTTGGAAAAAATGACAGTTGGAAATAATGACAAAATATGACAGTTGGAAAAAATGTTAAAATTGACCAATTGTCCACAAACTTGCGCTTTTTGACCAAAATCACGCTTTTTACCCAAAATTGCACTTTATGATCAAAATTGCCCATAATTGCTCAAAATCACAATTTTCGCCAAAAAATCACCCAAAACTGCTAAAAATTGCACTTTTTGCCCAAAATTGCCTAAAATCACACTTTTTGACCAAAATCACACTTTTTGCCCAAAATTGCACTTTATGACCAAAATTGCACTTTATGACCAAAAATATCTCACTTCTTGGAAAAAATGAAAGTATGACAGTTGGAAGAAATGACAAAATATGACAGTTGGAAGAAATGAAAAAATATGACAGTTGAAAAAATGATAAAATATGACAGTTGGAAAAAATGACAGTTGGAAATAATGACAAAATATGACAGTTGGAAAAAATGATAAAATATGACAGTTGGAAAAAAATACAAAATATGTCAGTTGGAAAAAATGACAGTTGGAAATAATGACAAAATATGACAGTTGGAAAAAATGATAAAATATGATAGTTGTAAAAATGATAAAATATGACAGTTGGAAAAAATGACAGTTGGAAATAATGACAAAATATGACAGTTGGAAAAAATGTTAAAATTGACCAATTGTCCACAAACTTGCGCTTTTTGACCAAAATCACGCTTTTTACCCAAAATTGCACTTTATGATCAAAATTGCCCATAATTGCTCAAAATCACAATTTTCGCCAAAAAATCACCCAAAACTGCTAAAAATTGCACTTTTTGCCCAAAATTGCCTAAAATCACACTTTTTGACCAAAATCACGCTTTTTACCCAAAATTGCACTTTATGATCAAAATTGCCCATAATTGCTCAAAATCACAATTTTCGCCAAAAAATCACCCAAAACTGCTAAAAATTGCACTTTTTGCCCAAAATTGCCTAAAATCACACTTTTTGACCAAAATCACACTTTTTGCCCAAAATTGCACTTTATGACCAAAATTGCACTTTATGACCAAAAATATCTCACTTCTTGGAAAAAATGAAAGTATGACAGTTGGAAGAAATGACAAAATATGACAGTTGGAAGAAATGAAAAAATATGACAGTTGAAAAAATGATAAAATATGACAGTTGGAAAAAATGACAGTTGGAAATAATGACAAAATATGACAGTTGGAAAAAATGATAAAATATGACAGTTGGAAAAAAATACAAAATATGTCAGTTGGAAAAAATGACAGTTGGAAATAATGACAAAATATGACAGTTGGAAAAAATGATAAAATATGATAGTTGTAAAAATGATAAAATATGACAGTTGGAAAAAATGACAGTTGGAAATAATAACAAAATATGACAGTTGGAAAAAATGTTAAAATTGACCAATTGTCCACAAACTTGCGCTTTTTGACCAAAATCACGCTTTTTACCCAAAATTGCACTTTATGATCAAAATTGCCCATAATTGCTCAAAATCACAATTTTCGCCAAAAAATCACCCAAAACTGCTAAAAATTGCACTTTTTGCCCAAAATTGCCTAAAATCACACTTTTTGACCAAAATCACACTTTTTGCCCAAAATTGCACTTTATGACCAAAATTGCACTTTATGACCAAAAATATCTCACTTCTTGGAAAAAATGAAAGTATGACAGTTGGAAGAAATGACAAAATATGACAGTTGGAAGAAATGAAAAAATATGACAGTTGAAAAAAATGATAAAATATGACAGTTGGAAAAAATGACAGTTGGAAATAATGACAAAATATGACAGTTGGAAAAAATGATAAAATATGATAGTTGTAAAAAATGTTAAAATTGACCAATTGTCCACAAACTTGCGCTTTTTGACCAAAATCACGCTTTTTATCCAAAATTGCACTTTATGATCAAAATTGCCCATAATTGCTCAAAATCACAATTTTCGCCAAAAAATCACCCAAAACTGCTAAAAATTGCACTTTTTGCCAAAAATTGCCTAAAATCACACTTTTTGACCAAAATCACACTTTTTGCCCAAAATTGCACTTTATGACCAAAATTGCACTTTATGACCAAAAAAAATCTCACTTCTTGGAAAAATGAAAGTATGACAGTTGGAAGAAATGACAAAATATGACAGCTGGAAGAAATGAAAAAATATGACAGTTGGAAAAAATGATAAAATATGACAGTTGGAAAAAAATACAAAATATGTCAGTTGGAAAAAAATGACAGTTGGAAATAATGACAAAATATGACAGTTGGAAAAAATGATAAAATATGACAGTTGGAAAAAATGACAGTTGGAAATAATGACAAAATATGACAGTTGGAAAAAATGTTAAAATTAACCAATTGTCCACAAACTTGCGCTTTTTGACCAAAATCACGCTTTTTCCCCAAAATTGCACTTTATGATCAAAATTGCCCATAATTGCTCAAAATCACAATTTTCGCCAAAAAATCACCCAAAACTGCTAAAAATTGCACTTTTTCCCCAAAATTGCCTAAAATCACACTTTTTGCCCAAAATCACACTTTTTGCCCAAAATTGCACTTTATGACCAAAAAAATCTCACTTCTTGGAAAAAATGAAAGTATGACAGTTGGAAGAAATGACAAAATATGACAGTTGGAAGAAATGAAAAAATATGACAGTTGGAAAAAATGATAAAACATGGCAGTTGGAAAAAATGACAGTTGGAAATAATGACAAAATATGACAGTTGGAAAAAATGATAAAATATGATAGTTGTAAAAAATGTTAAAATTGACCAATTGTCCACAAACTTGCGCTTTTTGACCAAAATCACGCTTTTTACCCAAAATTGCACTTTATGATCAAAATTGCCCATAATTGCTCAAAATCACAATTTTCGCCAAAAAATCACCCAAAACTGCTAAAAATTGCACTTTTTGCCCAAAATTGCCTAAAATCACACTTTTTGACCAAAATCACACTTTTTGCCCAAAATTGCACTTTATGACCAAAAAAATCTCACTTCTTGGAAAAAATGAAAGTATGACAGTTGGAAGAAATGACAAAATATGACAGTTGGAAGAAATGATAAAATATGACAGTTGGAAAAAATGACAGTTGGAAATAATGACAAAATATGACAGTTGGAAAAAATGATAAAATATGACAGTTGGAAGAAATGACAAAATATGACAGTTGGAAGAAATGAAAAAATATGACAGTTGGAAAAAATGATAAAATATGACAGTTGGAAAAAATGACAGTTGGAAATAATGACAAAATATGACAGTTGGAAAAAATGACAAAATATGACAGTTGTAAAAAATGTTAAAATTGACCAATTGTCCACAAACTTGCGCTTTTTGACCAAAATCACGCTTTTTACCCAAAATTGCACTTTATGATCAAAATTGCCCATAATTGCTCAAAATCACAATTTTCGCCAAAAAATCACCCAAAACTGCTAAAAATTGCACTTTTTGCCCAAAATTGGCTAAAATCACACTTTTTGACCAAAATCACACTTTTTGCCCAAAATTGCACTTTATGACCAAAATTGCACTTTATGACCAAAAAAATCTCACTTCTTGGAAAAAATGAAAGTATGACAGTTGGAAGAAATGACAAAATATGACAGTTGGAAGAAATGAAAAAATATGACAGTTGAAAAAAATGATAAAATATGACAGTTGGAAAAAATGACAGTTGGAAATAATGACAAAATATGACAGTTGGAAAAAATGATAAAATATGATAGTTGTAAAAAATGTTAAAATTGACCAATTGTCCACAAACTTGCGCTTTTTGACCAAAATCACGCTTTTTATCCAAAATTGCACTTTATGATCAAAATTGCCCATAATTGCTCAAAATCACAATTTTCGCCAAAAAATCACCCAAAACTGCTAAAAATTGCACTTTTTGCCAAAAATTGCCTAAAATCACACTTTTTGACCAAAATCACACTTTTTGCCCAAAATTGCACTTTATGACCAAAATTGCACTTTATGACCAAAAAAAATCTCACTTCTTGGAAAAATGAAAGTATGACAGTTGGAAGAAATGACAAAATATGACAGCTGGAAGAAATGAAAAAATATGACAGTTGGAAAAAATGATAAAATATGACAGTTGGAAAAAAATACAAAATATGTCAGTTGGAAAAAATGACAGTTGGAAATAATGACAAAATATGACAGTTGGAAAAAATGATAAAATATGACAGTTGGAAAAAATGACAGTTGGAAATAATGACAAAATATGACAGTTGGAAAAAATGTTAAAATTGACCAATTGTCCACAAACTTGCGCTTTTTGACCAAAATCACGCTTTTTACCCAAAATTGCACTTTATGATCAAAATTGCCCATAATTGCTCAAAATCACAATTTTCGCCAAAAAATCACCCAAAACTGCTAAAAATTGCACTTTTTGCCCAAAATTGCCTAAAATCACACTTTTTGACCAAAATCACACTTTTTGCCCAAAATTGCACTTTATGACCAAAATTGCACTTTATGACCAAAAATATCTCACTTCTTGGAAAAAATGAAAGTATGACAGTTGGAAGAAATGACAAAATATGACAGTTGGAAGAAATGAAAAAATATGACAGTTGAAAAAATGATAAAATATGACAGTTGGAAAAAATGACAGTTGGAAATAATGACAAAATATGACAGTTGGAAAAAATGATAAAATATGACAGTTGGAAAAAAATACAAAATATGTCAGTTGGAAAAAATGACAGTTGGAAATAATGACAAAATATGACAGTTGGAAAAAATGATAAAATATGATAGTTGTAAAAATGATAAAATATGACAGTTGGAAAAAATGACAGTTGGAAATAATAACAAAATATGACAGTTGGAAAAAATGTTAAAATTGACCAATTGTCCACAAACTTGCGCTTTTTGACCAAAATCACGCTTTTTACCCAAAATTGCACTTTATGATCAAAATTGCCCATAATTGCTCAAAATCACAATTTTCGCCAAAAAATCACCCAAAACTGCTAAAAATTGCACTTTTTGCCCAAAATTGCCTAAAATCACACTTTTTGACCAAAATCACACTTTTTGCCCAAAATTGCACTTTATGACCAAAATTGCACTTTATGACCAAAAAAATCTCACTTCTTGGAAAAAATGAAAGTATGACAGTTGGAAGAAATGACAAAATATGACAGTTGGAAGAAATGAAAAAATATGACAGTTGAAAAAAATGATAAAATATGACAGTTGGAAAAAATGACAGTTGGAAATAATGACAAAATATGACAGTTGGAAAAAATGATAAAATATGATAGTTGTAAAAAATGTTAAAATTGACCAATTGTCCACAAACTTGCGCTTTTTGACCAAAATCACGCTTTTTATCCAAAATTGCACTTTATGATCAAAATTGCCCATAATTGCTCAAAATCACAATTTTCGCCAAAAAATCACCCAAAACTGCTAAAAATTGCACTTTTTGCCAAAAATTGCCTAAAATCACACTTTTTGCCCAAAATTGCACTTTATGACCAAAATTGCACTTTATGACCAAAAAAAATCTCACTTCTTGGAAAAATGAAAGTATGACAGTTGGAAGAAATGACAAAATATGACAGCTGGAAGAAATGAAAAAATATGACAGTTGGAAAAAATGATAAAATATGACAGTTGGAAAAAAATACAAAATATGTCAGTTGGAAAAAAATGACAGTTGGAAATAATGACAAAATATGACAGTTGGAAAAAATGATAAAATATGACAGTTGGAAAAAATGACAGTTGGAAATAATGACAAAATATGACAGTTGGAAAAAATGTTAAAATTAACCAATTGTCCACAAACTTGCGCTTTTTGACCAAAATCACGCTTTTTCCCCAAAATTGCACTTTATGATCAAAATTGCCCATAATTGCTCAAAATCACAATTTTCGCCAAAAAATCACCCAAAACTGCTAAAAATTGCACTTTTTCCCCAAAATTGCCTAAAATCACACTTTTTGCCCAAAATCACACTTTTTGCCCAAAATTGCACTTTATGACCAAAAAAATCTCACTTCTTGGAAAAAATGAAAGTATGACAGTTGGAAGAAATGACAAAATATGACAGTTGGAAGAAATGAAAAAATATGACAGTTGGAAAAAATGATAAAACATGGCAGTTGGAAAAAATGACAGTTGGAAATAATGACAAAATATGACAGTTGGAAAAAATGATAAAATATGATAGTTGTAAAAAATGTTAAAATTGACCAATTGTCCACAAACTTGCGCTTTTTGACCAAAATCACGCTTTTTACCCAAAATTGCACTTTATGATCAAAATTGCCCATAATTGCTCAAAATCACAATTTTCGCCAAAAAATCACCCAAAACTGCTAAAAATTGCACTTTTTGCCCAAAATTGCCTAAAATCACACTTTTTGACCAAAATCACACTTTTTGCCCAAAATTGCACTTTATGACCAAAAAAATCTCACTTCTTGGAAAAAATGAAAGTATGACAGTTGGAAGAAATGACAAAATATGACAGTTGGAAGAAATGATAAAATATGACAGTTGGAAAAAATGACAGTTGGAAATAATGACAAAATATGACAGTTGGAAAAAATGATAAAATATGACAGTTGGAAGAAATGACAAAATATGACAGTTGGAAGAAATGAAAAAATATGACAGTTGAAAAAAATGATAAAATATGACAGTTGGAAAAAATGACAGTTGGAAATAATGACAAAATATGACAGTTGGAAAAAATGATAAAATATGATAGTTGTAAAAAATGTTAAAATTGACCAATTGTCCACAAACTTGCGCTTTTTGACCAAAATCACGCTTTTTATCCAAAATTGCACTTTATGATCAAAATTGCCCATAATTGCTCAAAATCACAATTTTCGCCAAAAAATCACCCAAAACTGCTAAAAATTGCACTTTTTGCCAAAAATTGCCTAAAATCACACTTTTTGACCAAAATCACACTTTTTGCCCAAAATTGCACTTTATGACCAAAATTGCACTTTATGACCAAAAAAAATCTCACTTCTTGGAAAAATGAAAGTATGACAGTTGGAAGAAATGACAAAATATGACAGCTGGAAGAAATGAAAAAATATGACAGTTGGAAAAAATGATAAAATATGACAGTTGGAAAAAAATACAAAATATGTCAGTTGGAAAAAATGACAGTTGGAAATAATGACAAAATATGACAGTTGGAAAAAATGATAAAATATGACAGTTGGAAAAAATGACAGTTGGAAATAATGACAAAATATGACAGTTGGAAAAAATGTTAAAATTGACCAATTGTCCACAAACTTGCGCTTTTTGACCAAAATCACGCTTTTTACCCAAAATTGCACTTTATGATCAAAATTGCCCATAATTGCTCAAAATCACAATTTTCGCCAAAAAATCACCCAAAACTGCTAAAAATTGCACTTTTTGCCCAAAATTGCCTAAAATCACACTTTTTGACCAAAATCACACTTTTTGCCCAAAATTGCACTTTATGACCAAAATTGCACTTTATGACCAAAAATATCTCACTTCTTGGAAAAAATGAAAGTATGACAGTTGGAAGAAATGACAAAATATGACAGTTGGAAGAAATGAAAAAATATGACAGTTGAAAAAATGATAAAATATGACAGTTGGAAAAAATGACAGTTGGAAATAATGACAAAATATGACAGTTGGAAAAAATGATAAAATATGACAGTTGGAAAAAAATACAAAATATGTCAGTTGGAAAAAATGACAGTTGGAAATAATGACAAAATATGACAGTTGGAAAAAATGATAAAATATGATAGTTGTAAAAATGATAAAATATGACAGTTGGAAAAAATGACAGTTGGAAATAATGACAAAATATGACAGTTGGAAAAAATGTTAAAATTGACCAATTGTCCACAAACTTGCGCTTTTTGACCAAAATCACGCTTTTTACCCAAAATTGCACTTTATGATCAAAATTGCCCATAATTGCTCAAAATCACAATTTTCGCCAAAAAATCACCCAAAACTGCTAAAAATTGCACTTTTTGCCCAAAATTGCCTAAAATCACACTTTTTGACCAAAATCACACTTTTTGCCCAAAATTGCACTTTATGACCAAAATTGCACTTTATGACCAAAAAAATCTCACTTCTTGGAAAAAATGAAAGTATGACAGTTGGAAGAAATGACAAAATATGACAGTTGGAAGAAATGAAAAAATATGACAGTTGAAAAAAATGATAAAATATGACAGTTGGAAAAAATGACAGTTGGAAATAATGACAAAATATGACAGTTGGAAAAAATTATAAAATATGATAGTTGTAAAAAATGTTAAAATTTACCAATTGTCCACAAACTTGCGCTTTTTGACCAAAATCACGCTTTTTATCCAAAATTGCACTTTATGATCAAAATTGCCCATAATTGCTCAAAATCACAATTTTCGCCAAAAAGTCACCCAAAACTGCTAAAAATTGCACTTTTTGCCAAAAATTGCCTAAAATCACACTTTTTGACCAAAATCACACTTTTTGCCCAAAATTGCACTTTATGACCAAAATTGCACTTTATGACCAAAAAAAATCTCACTTCTTGGAAAAATGAAAGTATGACAGTTGGAAGAAATGACAAAATATGACAGCTGGAAGAAATTAAAAAATATGACAGTTGGAAAAAATGATAAAATATGACAGTTGGAAAAAAATACAAAATATGTCAGTTGGAAAAAAATGACAGTTGGAAATAATGACAAAATATGACAGTTGGAAAAAAATGATAAAATATGACAGTTGGAAAAAATGACAGTTGGAAATAATGACAAAATATGACAGTTGGAAAAAATGTTAAAATTTACCAATTGTCCACAAACTTGCGCTTTTTGACCAAAATCACGCTTTTTACCCAAAATTGCACTTTATGATCAAAATTGCCCATAATTGCTCAAAATCACAATTTTCGCCAAAAAATCACCCAAAACTGCTAAAAATTGCACTTTTTCCCCAAAATTGCCTAAAATCACACTTTTTGCCCAAAATCACACTTTTTGCCCAAAATTGCACTTTATGACCAAAAAAATCTCACTTCTTGGAAAAAATGAAAGTATGACAGTTGGAAGAAATGACAAAATATGACAGTTGGAAGAAATGAAAAAATATGACAGTTGGAAAAAATGATAAAACATGGCAGTTGGAAAAAATGACAGTTGGAAATAATGACAAAATATGACAGTTGGAAAAAATGATAAAATATGATAGTTGTAAAAAATGTTAAAATTGACCAATTGTCCACAAACTTGCGCTTTTTGACCAAAATCACGCTTTTTACCCAAAATTGCACTTTATGATCAAAATTGCCCATAATTGCTCAAAATCACAATTTTCGCCAAAAAATCACCCAAAACTGCTAAAAATTGCACTTTTTGCCCAAAATTGCCTAAAATCACACTTTTTGACCAAAATCACACTTTTTGCCCAAAATTGCACTTTATGACCAAAAAAATCTCACTTCTTGGAAAAAATGAAAGTATGACAGTTGGAAGAAATGACAAAATATGACAGTTGGAAGAAATGATAAAATATGACAGTTGGAAAAAATGACAGTTGGAAATAATGACAAAATATGACAGTTGGAAAAAATGATAAAATATGACAGTTGGAAGAAATGACAAAATATGACAGTTGGAAGAAATGAAAAAATATGACAGTTGGAAAAAATGATAAAATATGACAGTTGGAAAAAATGACAGTTGGAAATAATGACAAAATATGACAGTTGGAAAAAATGACAAAATATGACAGTTGTAAAAAATGTTAAAATTGACCAATTGTCCACAAACTTGCGCTTTTTGACCAAAATCACGCTTTTTACCCAAAATTGCACTTTATGATCAAAATTGCCCATAATTGCTCAAAATCACAATTTTCGCCAAAAAATCACCCAAAACTGCTAAAAATTGCACTTTTTGCCCAAAATTGCCTAAAATCACACTTTTTGACCAAAATCACACTTTTTGCCCAAAATTGCACTTTATGACCAAAATTGCACTTTATGACCAAAAAAATCTCACTTCTTGGAAAAAATGAAAGTATGACAGTTGGAAGAAATGACAAAATATGACAGTTGGAAGAAATGAAAAAATATGACAGTTGAAAAAAATGATAAAATATGACAGTTGGAAAAAATGACAGTTGGAAATAATGACAAAATATGACAGTTGGAAAAAATGATAAAATATGATAGTTGTAAAAAATGTTAAAATTGACCAATTGTCCACAAACTTGCGCTTTTTGACCAAAATCACGCTTTTTATCCAAAATTGCACTTTATGATCAAAATTGCCCATAATTGCTCAAAATCACAATTTTCGCCAAAAAATCACCCAAAACTGCTAAAAATTGCACTTTTTGCCAAAAATTGCCTAAAATCACACTTTTTGACCAAAATCACACTTTTTGCCCAAAATTGCACTTTATGACCAAAATTGCACTTTATGACCAAAAAAAATCTCACTTCTTGGAAAAATGAAAGTATGACAGTTGGAAGAAATGACAAAATATGACAGCTGGAAGAAATGAAAAAATATGACAGTTGGAAAAAATGATAAAATATGACAGTTGGAAAAAAATACAAAATATGTCAGTTGGAAAAAATGACAGTTGGAAATAATGACAAAATATGACAGTTGGAAAAAATGATAAAATATGACAGTTGGAAAAAATGACAGTTGGAAATAATGACAAAATATGACAGTTGGAAAAAATGTTAAAATTGACCAATTGTCCACAAACTTGCGCTTTTTGACCAAAATCACGCTTTTTACCCAAAATTGCACTTTATGATCAAAATTGCCCATAATTGCTCAAAATCACAATTTTCGCCAAAAAATCACCCAAAACTGCTAAAAATTGCACTTTTTGCCCAAAATTGCCTAAAATCACACTTTTTGACCAAAATCACACTTTTTGCCCAAAATTGCACTTTATGACCAAAATTGCACTTTATGACCAAAAATATCTCACTTCTTGGAAAAAATGAAAGTATGACAGTTGGAAGAAATGACAAAATATGACAGTTGGAAGAAATGAAAAAATATGACAGTTGAAAAAATGATAAAATATGACAGTTGGAAAAAATGACAGTTGGAAATAATGACAAAATATGACAGTTGGAAAAAATGATAAAATATGACAGTTGGAAAAAAATACAAAATATGTCAGTTGGAAAAAATGACAGTTGGAAATAATGACAAAATATGACAGTTGGAAAAAATGATAAAATATGATAGTTGTAAAAATGATAAAATATGACAGTTGGAAAAAATGACAGTTGGAAATAATGACAAAATATGACAGTTGGAAAAAATGTTAAAATTGACCAATTGTCCACAAACTTGCGCTTTTTGACCAAAATCACGCTTTTTACCCAAAATTGCACTTTATGATCAAAATTGCCCATAATTGCTCAAAATCACAATTTTCGCCAAAAAATCACCCAAAACTGCTAAAAATTGCACTTTTTGCCCAAAATTGCCTAAAATCACACTTTTTGACCAAAATCACACTTTTTGCCCAAAATTGCACTTTATGACCAAAATTGCACTTTATGACCAAAAAAATCTCACTTCTTGGAAAAAATGAAAGTATGACAGTTGGAAGAAATGACAAAATATGACAGTTGGAAGAAATGAAAAAATATGACAGTTGAAAAAAATGATAAAATATGACAGTTGGAAAAAATGACAGTTGGAAATAATGACAAAATATGACAGTTGGAAAAAATTATAAAATATGATAGTTGTAAAAAATGTTAAAATTTACCAATTGTCCACAAACTTGCGCTTTTTGACCAAAATCACGCTTTTTATCCAAAATTGCACTTTATGATCAAAATTGCCCATAATTGCTCAAAATCACAATTTTCGCCAAAAAGTCACCCAAAACTGCTAAAAATTGCACTTTTTGCCAAAAATTGCCTAAAATCACACTTTTTGACCAAAATCACACTTTTTGCCCAAAATTGCACTTTATGACCAAAATTGCACTTTATGACCAAAAAAAATCTCACTTCTTGGAAAAATGAAAGTATGACAGTTGGAAGAAATGACAAAATATGACAGCTGGAAGAAATTAAAAAATATGACAGTTGGAAAAAATGATAAAATATGACAGTTGGAAAAAAATACAAAATATGTCAGTTGGAAAAAAATGACAGTTGGAAATAATGACAAAATATGACAGTTGGAAAAAAATGATAAAATATGACAGTTGGAAAAAATGACAGTTGGAAATAATGACAAAATATGACAGTTGGAAAAAATGTTAAAATTTACCAATTGTCCACAAACTTGCGCTTTTTGACCAAAATCACGCTTTTTACCCAAAATTGCACTTTATGATCAAAATTGCCCATAATTGCTCAAAATCACAATTTTCGCCAAAAAATCACCCAAAACTGCTAAAAATTGCACTTTTTCCCCAAAATTGCCTAAAATCACACTTTTTGCCCAAAATCACACTTTTTGCCCAAAATTGCACTTTATGACCAAAAAAATCTCACTTCTTGGAAAAAATGAAAGTATGACAGTTGGAAGAAATGACAAAATATGACAGTTGGAAGAAATGAAAAAATATGACAGTTGGAAAAAATGATAAAACATGGCAGTTGGAAAAAATGACAGTTGGAAATAATGACAAAATATGACAGTTGGAAAAAATGATAAAATATGATAGTTGTAAAAAATGTTAAAATTGACCAATTGTCCACAAACTTGCGCTTTTTGACCAAAATCACGCTTTTTACCCAAAATTGCACTTTATGATCAAAATTGCCCATAATTGCTCAAAATCACAATTTTCGCCAAAAAATCACCCAAAACTGCTAAAAATTGCACTTTTTGCCCAAAATTGCCTAAAATCACACTTTTTGACCAAAATCACACTTTTTGCCCAAAATTGCACTTTATGACCAAAAAAATCTCACTTCTTGGAAAAAATGAAAGTATGACAGTTGGAAGAAATGACAAAATATGACAGTTGGAAGAAATGATAAAATATGACAGTTGGAAAAAATGACAGTTGGAAATAATGACAAAATATGACAGTTGGAAAAAATGATAAAATATGACAGTTGGAAGAAATGACAAAATATGACAGTTGGAAGAAATGAAAAAATATGACAGTTGGAAAAAATGATAAAATATGACAGTTGGAAAAAATGACAGTTGGAAATAATGACAAAATATGACAGTTGGAAAAAATGACAAAATATGACAGTTGTAAAAAATGTTAAAATTGACCAATTGTCCACAAACTTGCGCTTTTTGACCAAAATCACGCTTTTTACCCAAAATTGCACTTTATGATCAAAATTGCCCATAATTCCTCAAAATCACAATTTTCACCAAAAAATCACCCAAACTGCTAAAAATTGCACTTTTTGCCCAAAATTGGCTAAAATCACACTTTTTGACCAAAATCACACTTTTTGCCCAAAATTGCACTTTATGACCAAAATTGCACTTTATGACCAAAAAAACTCACTTCTTGGAAAAAATGAAAGTATGACAGTTGGAAGAAATGAAAAAATATGACAGTTGGAAGAAATGAAAAAATATGACAGTTGAAAAAAATGATAAAATATGACAGTTGGAAAAAATGACAGTTGGAAATAATGACAAAATATGACAGTTGGAAAAAATGATAAAATATGATAGTTGTAAAAAATGTTAAAATTGACCAATTGTCCACAAACTTGCGCTTTTTGACCAAAATCACGCTTTTTATCCAAAATTGCACTTTATGATCAAAATTGCCCATAATTGCTCAAAATCACAATTTTCGCCAAAAAATCACCCAAAACTGCTAAAAATTGCACTTTTTGCCAAAAATTGCCTAAAATCACACTTTTTGACCAAAATCACACTTTTTGCCCAAAATTGCACTTTATGTCCAAAATTGCACTTTATGACCAAAAAAATCTCACTTCTTGGAAAAATGAAAGTATGACAGTTGGAAGAAATGACAAAATATGACAGCTGGAAGAAATGAAAAAATATGACAGTTGGAAAAAATGATAAAATATGACAGTTGGAAAAAAATACTAAATATGTCAGTTGGAAAAAATGACAGTTGGAAATAATGACAAAATATGACAGTTGGAAAAAATGATAAAATATGACAGTTGGAAAAAATGACAGTTGGAAATAATGACAAAATATGACAGTTGGAAAAAATGTTAAAATTGACCAATTGTCCACAAACTTGCGCTTTTTGACCAAAATCACGCTTTTTATCCAAAATTGCACTTTATGATCAAAATTGCCCATAATTGCTCAAAATCACAATTTTCGCCAAAAAATCACCCAAAACTGCTAAAAATTGCACTTTTTGCCAAAAATTGCCTAAAATCACACTTTTTGACCAAAATCACACTTTTTGCCCAAAATTGCACTTTATGACCAAAATTGCACTTCATGACCAAAAAAAATCTCACTTCTTGGAAAAATGAAAGTATGACAGTTGGAAGAAATGACAAAATATGACAGCAGGAAGAAATGAAAAAATATGACAGTTGGAAAAAATGATAAAATATGACAGTTGGAAAAAAATACAAAACATGTCAGTTGGAAAAAAATGACAGTTGGAAATAATGACAAAATATGACAGTTGGAAAAAATGATAAAATATGACAGTTGAAAAAAATGACAGTTGGAAATAATGACAAAATATGACAGTTGGAAAAAATGTTAAAATTGACCAATTGTCCACAAACTTGCGCTTTTTGACCAAAATCACGCTTTTTACCCAAAATTGCACTTTATGATCAAAATTGCCCATAATTGCTCAAAATCACAATTTTCGCCAAAAAAATCACCCAAAACTGCTAAAAATTGCACTTTTCCCCCAAAATTGCCTAAAATCACACTTTTTGACCAAAATCACACTTTTTGCCCAAAATTGCACTTTATGACCAAAATTGCACTTTATGACCAAAAAAATCTCACTTCTTGGAAAAAATGAAAGTATGACAGTTGGAAGAAATGACAAAATATGACAGTTGGAAGAAATGAAAAAATATGACAGTTGGAAAAAATGATAAAACATGGCAGTTGGAAAAAATGACAGTTGGAAATAATGACAAAATATGACAGTTGGAAAAAATGATAAAATATGATAGTTGTAAAAAATGTTAAAATTGACCAATTGTCCACAAACTTGCGCTTTTTGACCAAAATCACGCTTTTTACCCAAAATTGCACTTTATGATCAAAATTGCCCATAATTGCTCAAAATCACAATTTTCGCCAAAAAATCACCCAAAACTGCTAAAAATTGCACTTTTTGCCCAAAATTGCCTAAAATCACACTTTTTGACCAAAATCACACTTTTTGCCCAAAATTGCACTTTATGACCAAAAAAACTCACTTCTTGGAAAAAATGAAAGTATGACAGTTGGAAGAAATGACAAAATATGACAGTTGGAAGAAATTATAAAATATGACAGTTGGAAAAAATGACAGTTGGAAATAATGACAAAATATGACAGTTGGAAAAAATGATAAAATATGACAGTTGGAAGAAATGACAAAATATGACATTTGGAAGAAATGAAAAAATATGACAGTTGGAAAAAATGATAAAATATGACAGTTGGAAAAAATGACAGTTGGAAATAATGACAAAATATGACAGTTGGAAAAAATGACAAAATATGACAGTTGTAAAAAATGTTAAAATTGACCAATTGTCCACAAACTTGCGCTTTTTGACCAATATCACGCTTTTTACCCAAAATTGCACTTTATGATCAAAATTGCCCATAATTCCTCAAAATCACAATTTTCACCAAAAAATCACCCAAAACTGCTAAAAATTGCACTTTTTGCCCAAAATTGGCTAAAATCACACTTTTTGACCAAAATCACACTTTTTGCCCAAAATTGCACTTTATGACCAAAATTGCACTTTATGACCAAAAAAATCTCACTTCTTGGAAAAAATGAAAGTATGACAGTTGGAAGAAATGAAAAAATATGACAGTTGGAAGAAATGAAAAAATATGACAGTTGAAAAAAATGATAAAATATGACAGTTGGAAAAAATGACAGTTGGAAATAATGACAAAATATGACAGTTGGAAAAAATGATAAAATATGATAGTTGTAAAAAATGTTAAAATTGACCAATTGTCCACAAACTTGCGCTTTTTGACCAAAATCACGCTTTTTATCCAAAATTGCACTTTATGATCAAAATTGCCCATAATTGCTCAAAATCACAATTTTCGCCAAAAAATCACCCAAAACTGCTAAAAATTGCACTTTTTGCCAAAAATTGCCTAAAATCACACTTTTTGACCAAAATCACACTTTTTGCCCAAAATTGCACTTTATGTCCAAAATTGCACTTTATGACCAAAAAAATCTCACTTCTTGGAAAAATGAAAGTATGACAGTTGGAAGAAATGACAAAATATGACAGCTGGAAGAAATGAAAAAATATGACAGTTGGAAAAAATGATAAAATATGACAGTTGGAAAAAAATACTAAATATGTCAGTTGGAAAAAATGACAGTTGGAAATAATGACAAAATATGACAGTTGGAAAAAATGATAAAATATGACAGTTGGAAAAAATGACAGTTGGAAATAATGACAAAATATGACAGTTGGAAAAAATGTTAAAATTGACCAATTGTCCACAAACTTGCGCTTTTTGACCAAAATCACGCTTTTTATCCAAAATTGCACTTTATGATCAAAATTGCCCATAATTGCTCAAAATCACAATTTTCGCCAAAAAATCACCCAAAACTGCTAAAAATTGCACTTTTTGCCAAAAATTGCCTAAAATCACACTTTTTGACCAAAATCACACTTTTTGCCCAAAATTGCACTTTATGACCAAAATTGCACTTCATGACCAAAAAAAATCTCACTTCTTGGAAAAATGAAAGTATGACAGTTGGAAGAAATGACAAAATATGACAGCAGGAAGAAATGAAAAAATATGACAGTTGGAAAAAATGATAAAATATGACAGTTGGAAAAAAATACAAAATATGTCAGTTGGAAAAAAATGACAGTTGGAAATAATGACAAAATATGACAGTTGGAAAAAATGATAAAATATGACAGTTGGAAAAAATGACAGTTGGAAATAATGACAAAATATGACAGTTGGAAAAAATGTTAAAATTGACCAATTGTCCACAAACTTGCGCTTTTTGACCAAAATCACGCTTTTTACCCAAAATTGCACTTTATGATCAAAATTGCCCATAATTGCTCAAAATCACAATTTTCGCCAAAAAAATCACCCAAAACTGCTAAAAATTGCACTTTTTCCCCAAAATTGCCTAAAATCACACTTTTTGACCAAAATCACACTTTTTGCCCAAAATTGCACTTTATGACCAAAATTGCACTTTATGACCAAAAAAATCTCACTTCTTGGAAAAAATGAAAGTATGACAGTTGGAAGAAATGACAAAATATGACAGTTGGAAGAAATGAAAAAATATGACAGTTGGAAAAAATGATAAAACATGGCAGTTGGAAAAAATGACAGTTGGAAATAATGACAAAATATGACAGTTGGAAAAAATGATAAAATATGATAGTTGTAAAAAATGTTAAAATTGACCAATTGTCCACAAACTTGCGCTTTTTGACCAAAATCACGCTTTTTACCCAAAATTGCACTTTATGATCAAAATTGCCCATAATTGCTCAAAATCACAATTTTCGCCAAAAAATCACCCAAAACTGCTAAAAATTGCACTTTTTGCCCAAAATTGCCTAAAATCACACTTTTTGACCAAAATCACACTTTTTGCCCAAAATTGCACTTTATGACCAAAATTGCACTTTATGACCAAAAAATCTCACTTCTTGGAAAAAATGAAAGTATGACAGTTGGAAGAAATGACAAAATATGACAGTTGGAAGAAATGAAAAAATATGACAGTTGGAAAAAATGATAAAACATGGCAGTTGGAAAAAATGACAGTTGGAAATAATGACAAAATATGACAGTTGGAAAAAATGATAAAATATGATAGTTGTAAAAAATGTTAAAATTGACCAATTGTCCACAAACTTGCGCTTTTTGACCAAAATCACGCTTTTTACCCAAAATTGCACTTTATGATCAAAATTGCCCATAATTGCTCAAAATCACAATTTTCGCCAAAAAATCACCCAAAACTGCTAAAAATTGCACTTTTTGCCCAAAATTGCCTAAAATCACACTTTTTGACCAAAATCACACTTTTTGCCCAAAATTGCACTTTATGACCAAAAAAACTCACTTCTTGGAAAAAATGAAAGTATGACAGTTGGAAGAAATGACAAAATATGACAGTTGGAAGAAATTATAAAATATGACAGTTGGAAAAAATGACAGTTGGAAATAATGACAAAATATGACAGTTGGAAAAAATGATAAAATATGACAGTTGGAAGAAATGACAAAATATGACAGTTGGAAGAAATGAAAAAATATGACAGTTGGAAAAAATGATAAAATATGACAGTTGGAAAAAATGACAGTTGGAAATAATGACAAAATATGACAGTTGGAAAAAATGACAAAATATGACAGTTGTAAAAAATGTTAAAATTGACCAATTGTCCACAAACTTGCGCTTTTTGACCAAAATCACGCTTTTTACCCAAAATTGCACTTTATGATCAAAATTGCCCATAATTCCTCAAAATCACAATTTTCACCAAAAAATCACCCAAAACTGCTAAAAATTGCACTTTTTGCCCAAAATTGGCTAAAATCACACTTTTTGACCAAAATCACACTTTTTGCCCAAAATTGCACTTTATGACCAAAATTGCACTTTATGACCAAAAAAATCTCACTTCTTGGAAAAAATGAAAGTATGACAGTTGGAAGAAATGACAAAATATGACAGCTGGAAGAAATGAAAAAATATGACAGTTGGAAAAAATGATAAAATATGACAGTTGGAAAAAAATACAAAATATGTCAGTTGGAAAAAAATGACAGTTGGAAATAATGACAAAATATGACAGTTGGAAAAAAATGATAAAATATGACAGTTGGAAAAAATGACAGTTGGAAATAATGACAAAATATGACAGTTGGAAAAAATGTTAAAATTTACCAATTGTCCACAAACTTGCGCTTTTTGACCAAAATCACGCTTTTTACCCAAAATTGCACTTTATGATCAAAATTGCCCATAATTGCTCAAAATCACAATTTTCGCCAAAAAATCACCCAAAACTGCTAAAAATTGCACTTTTTGCCCAAAATTGGCTAAAATCACACTTTTTGACCAAAATCACACTTTTTGCCCAAAATTGCACTTTATGACCAAAATTGCACTTTATGACCAAAAAAATCTCACTTCTTGGAAAAAATGAAAGTATGACAGTTGGAAGAAATGACAAAATATGACAGTTGGAAGAAATGAAAAAATATGACAGTTGAAAAAAATGATAAAATATGACAGTTGGAAAAAATGACAGTTGGAAATAATGACAAAATATGACAGTTGGAAAAAATGATAAAATATGATAGTTGTAAAAAATGTTAAAATTGACCAATTGTCCACAAACTTGCGCTTTTTGACCAAAATCACGCTTTTTATCCAAAATTGCACTTTATGATCAAAATTGCCCATAATTGCTCAAAATCACAATTTTCGCCAAAAAATCACCCAAAACTGCTAAAAATTGCACTTTTTGCCAAAAATTGCCTAAAATCACACTTTTTGACCAAAATCACACTTTTTGCCCAAAATTGCACTTTATGACCAAAATTGCACTTTATGACCAAAAAAAATCTCACTTCTTGGAAAAATGAAAGTATGACAGTTGGAAGAAATGACAAAATATGACAGCTGGAAGAAATGAAAAAATATGACAGTTGGAAAAAATGATAAAATATGACAGTTGGAAAAAAATACAAAATATGTCAGTTGGAAAAAATGACAGTTGGAAATAATGACAAAATATGACAGTTGGAAAAAATGATAAAATATGACAGTTGGAAAAAATGACAGTTGGAAATAATGACAAAATATGACAGTTGGAAAAAATGTTAAAATTGACCAATTGTCCACAAACTTGCGCTTTTTGACCAAAATCTCGCTTTTTACCCAAAATTGCACTTTATGATCAAAATTGCCCATAATTGCTCAAAATCACAATTTTCGCCAAAAAATCACCCAAAACTGCTAAAAATTGCACTTTTTGCCCAAAATTGCCTAAAATCACGCTTTTTGACCAAAATCACACTTTTTGCACAAAATTGCACTTTATGACCAAAATTGCACTTTATGACCAAAAAAATCTCACTTCTTGGAAAAAATGAAAGTATGACAGTTGGAAGAAATGACAAAATATGACAGTTGGAAGAAATGAAAAAATATGACAGTTGAAAAAATGATAAAATATGACAGTTGGAAAAAATGACAGTTGGAAATAATGACAAAATATGACAGTTGGAAAAAATGATAAAATATGACAGTTGGAAAAAAATACAAAATATGTCAGTTGGAAAAAATGACAGTTGGAAATAATGACAAAATATGACAGTTGGAAAAAATGATAAAATATGATAGTTGTAAAAATGATAAAATATGACAGTTGGAAAAAATGACAGTTGGAAATAATGACAAAATATGACAGTTGGAAAAAATGTTAAAATTGACCAATTGTCCACAAACTTGCGCTTTTTGACCAAAATCACGCTTTTTACCCAAAATTGCACTTTATGATCAAAATTGCCCATAATTGCTCAAAATCACAATTTTCGCCAAAAAATCACCCAAAACTGCTAAAAATTGCACTTTTTGCCCAAAATTGCCTAAAATCACACTTTTTGACCAAAATCACACTTTTTGCCCAAAATTGCACTTTATGACCAAAATTGCACTTTATGACCAAAAAAATCTCACTTCTTGGAAAAAATGAAAGTATGACAGTTGGAAGAAATGACAAAATATGACAGTTGGAAGAAATGAAAAAATATGACAGTTGGAAAAAATGATAAAACATGGCAGTTGGAAAAAATGACAGTTGGAAATAATGACAAAATATGACAGTTGGAAAAAATGATAAAATATGATAGTTGTAAAAAATGTTAAAATTGACCAATTGTCCACAAACTTGCGCTTTTTGACCAAAATCACGCTTTTTACCCAAAATTGCACTTTATGATCAAAATTGCCCATAATTGCTCAAAATCACAATTTTCGCCAAAAAATCACCCAAAACTGCTAAAAATTGCACTTTTTGCCCAAAATTGCCTAAAATCACACTTTTTGACCAAAATCACACTTTTTGCCCAAAATTGCACTTTATGACCAAAAAAATCTCACTTCTTGGAAAAAATGAAAGTATGACAGTTGGAAGAAATGACAAAATATGACAGTTGGAAGAAATGATAAAATATGACAGTTGGAAAAAATGACAGTTGGAAATAATGACAAAATATGACAGTTGGAAAAAATGATAAAATATGACAGTTGGAAGAAATTACAAAATATGACAGTTGGAAGAAATGAAAAAATATGACAGTTGGAAAAAATGATAAAATATGACAGTTGGAAAAAATGACAGTTGGAAATAATGACAAAATATGACAGTTGGAAAAAATGACAAAATATGACAGTTGTAAAAAATGTTAAAATTGACCAATTGTCCACAAACTTGCGCTTTTTGACCAAAATCACGCTTTTTACCCAAAATTGCACTTTATGATCAAAATTGCCCATAATTCCTCAAAATCACAATTTTCGCCAAAAAATCACCCAAAACTGCAAAAAATTGCACTTTTTGCCCAAAATTGGCTAAAATCACACTTTTTGACCAAAATCACACTTTTTGCCCAAAATTGCACTTTATGACCAAAATTGCACTTTATGACCAAAAAAATCTCACTTCTTGGAAAAAATGAAAGTATGACAGTTGGAAGAAATGAAAAAATATGACAGTTGGAAGAAATGAAAAAATATGACAGTTGAAAAAAATGATAAAATATGACAGTTGGAAAAAATGACAGTTGGAAATAATGACAAAATATGACAGTTGGAAAAAATGATAAAATATGATAGTTGTAAAAAATGTTAAAATTGACCAATTGTCCACAAACTTGCGCTTTTTGACCAAAATCACGCTTTTTATCCAAAATTGCACTTTATGATCAAAATTGCCCATAATTGCTCAAAATCACAATTTTCGCCAAAAAATCACCCAAAACTGCTAAAAATTGCACTTTTTGCCAAAAATTGCCTAAAATCACACTTTTTGACCAAAATCACACTTTTTGCCCAAAATTGCACTTTATGACCAAAATTGCACTTTATGACCAAAAAAAATCTCACTTCTTGGAAAAATGAAAGTATGACAGTTGGAAGAAATGACAAAATATGACAGCTGGAAGAAATGAAAAAATATGACAGTTTGAAAAAATGATAAAATATGACAGTTGGAAAAAAATACTAAATATGTCAGTTGGAAAAAATGACAGTTGGAAATAATGACAAAATATGACATTTGGAAAAAATGATAAAATATGACAGTTGGAAAAAATGACAGTTGGAAATAATGACAAAATATGACAGTTGGAAAAAATGTTAAAATTGACCAATTGTCCACAAACTTGCGCTTTTTGACCAAAATCACGCTTTTTATCCAAAATTGCACTTTATGATCAAAATTGCCCATAATTGCTCAAAATCACAATTTTCGCCAAAAAATCACCCAAAACTGCTAAAAATTGCACTTTTTGCCAAAAATTGCCTAAAATCACACTTTTTGACCAAAATCACACTTTTTGCCCAAAATTGCACTTTATGACCAAAATTGCACTTTATGACCAAAAAAAATCTCACTTCTTGGAAAAATGAAAGTATGACAGTTGGAAGAAATGACAAAATATGACAGCTGGAAGAAATGAAAAAATATGACAGTTTGAAAAAATGATAAAATATGACAGTTGGAAAAAAATACTAAATATGTCAGTTGGAAAAAATGACAGTTGGAAATAATGACAAAATATGACATTTGGAAAAAATGATAAAATATGACAGTTGGAAAAAATGACAGTTGGAAATAATGACAAAATATGACAGTTGGAAAAAATGTTAAAATTGACCAATTGTCCACAAACTTGCGCTTTTTGACCAAAATCACGCTTTTTATCCAAAATTGCACTTTATGATCAAAATTGCCCATAATTGCTCAAAATCACAATTTTCGCCAAAAAATCACCCAAAACTGCTAAAAATTGCACTTTTTGCCAAAAATTGCCTAAAATCACACTTTTTGACCAAAATCACACTTTTTGCCCAAAATTGCACTTTATGACCAAAATTGCACTTTATGACCAAAAAAATCTCACTTCTTGGAAAAATGAAAGTATGACAGTTGGAAGAAATGACAAAATATGACAGCTGGAAGAAATGAAAAAATATGACAGTTGGAAAAAATGATAAAATATGACAGTTGGAAAAAAATACAAAATATGTCAGTTGGAAAAAAATGACAGTTGGAAATAATGACAAAATATTACAGTTGGAAAAAATGATAAAATATGACAGTTGGAAAAAATGACAGTTGGAAATAATGACAAAATATGACAGTTGGAAAAAATGTTAAAATTGACCAATTGTCCACAAACTTGCGCTTTTTGACCAAAATCACGCTTTTTACCCAAAATTGCACTTTATGATCAAAATTGCCCATAATTGCTCAAAATCACAATTTTCGCCAAAAAATCACCCAAAACTGCTAAAAATTGCACTTTTTCCCCAAAATTGCCTAAAATCACACTTTTTGACCAAAATCACACTTTTTGCCCAAAATTGCACTTTATGACCAAAATTGCACTTTATGACCAAAAAAATCTCACTTCTTGGAAAAAATGAAAGTATGACAGTTGGAAGAAATGACAAAATATGACAGTTGGAAGAAATGAAAAAATATGACAGTTGGAAAAAATGATAAAACATGGCAGTTGGAAAAAATGACAGTTGGAAATAATGACAAAATATGACAGTTGGAAAAAATGATAAAATATGATAGTTGTAAAAAATGTTAAAATTGACCAATTGTCCACAAACTTGCGCTTTTTGACCAAAATCACGCTTTTTACCCAAAATTGCACTTTATGATCAAAATTGCCCATAATTGCTCAAAATCACAATTTTCGCCAAAAAATCACCCAAAACTGCTAAAAATTGCACTTTTTGCCCAAAATTGCCTAAAATCACACTTTTTGACCAAAATCACACTTTTTGTCCAAAATTGCACTTTATGACCAAAAAAATCTCACTTCTTGGAAAAAATGAAAGTATGACAGTTGGAAGAAATGACAAAATATGACAGTTGGAAGAAATGATAAAATATGACAGTTGAAAAAATGACAGTTGGAAATAATGACAAAATATGACAGTTGGAAAAAATGATAAAATATGACAGTTGGAAGAAATGACAAAATATGACAGTTGGAAGAAATGAAAAAATATGACAGTTGGAAAAAATGATAAAATATGACAGTTGGAAAAAATGACAGTTGGAAATAATGACAAAATATGACAGTTGGAAAAAATGACAAAATATGACAGTTGTAAAAAATGTTAAAATTGACCAATTGTCCACAAACTTGCGCTTTTTGACCAAAATCACGCTTTTTACCCAAAATTGCACTTTATGATCAAAATTGCCCATAATTGCTCAAAATCACAATTTTCGCCAAAAAATCACCCAAAACTGCTAAAAATTGCACTTTTTGCCCAAAATTGCCTAAAATCACACTTTTTGACCAAAATCACACTTTTTGCCCAAAATTGCACTTTATGACCAAATTTGCCCTTTATGACCAAAAAAATCTCACTTCTTGGAAAAAATGAAAGTATGACAGTTGGAAGAAATGACAAAATATGACAGTTGGAAGAAATGAAAAAATATGACAGTTGAAAAAAATGATAAAATATGACAGTTGGAAAAAATGACAGTTGGAAATAATGACAAAATATGACAGTTGGAAAAAATGATAAAATATGATAGTTGTAAAAAATGTTAAAATTGACCAATTGTCCACAAACTTGCGCTTTTTGACCAAAATCACGCTTTTTATCCAAAATTGCACTTTATGATCAAAATTGCCCATAATTGCTCAAAATCACAATTTTCGCCAAAAAATCACCCAAAACTGCTAAAAATTGCACTTTTTGCCAAAAATTGCCTAAAATCACACTTTTTGACCAAAATCACACTTTTTGCCCAAAATTGCACTTTATGACCAAAATTGCACTTTATGACCAAAAAAAATCTCACTTCTTGGAAAAATGAAAGTATGACAGTTGGAAGAAATGACAAAATATGACAGCTGGAAGAAATGAAAAAATATGACAGTTGGAAAAAATGATAAAATATGACAGTTGGAAAAAAATACAAAATATGTCAGTTGGAAAAAATGACAGTTGGAAATAATGACAAAATATGACAGTTGGAAAAAATGATAAAATATGACAGTTGGAAAAAATGACAGTTGGAAATAATAACAAAATATGACAGTTGGAAAAAATGTTAAAATTGACCAATTGTCCACAAACTTGCGCTTTTTGACCAAAATCACGCTTTTTACCCAAAATTGCACTTTATGATCAAAATTGCCCATAATTGCTCAAAATCACAATTTTCGCCAAAAAATCACCCAAAACTGCTAAAAATTGCACTTTTTGCCCAAAATTGCCTAAAATCACGCTTTTTGACCAAAATCACACTTTTTGCCCAAAATTGCACTTTATGACCAAAATTGCACTTTATGACCAAAAAAATCTCACTTCTTGGAAAAAATGAAAGTATGACAGTTGGAAGAAATGACAAAATATGACAGTTGGAAGAAATGAAAAAATATGACAGTTGAAAAAATGATAAAATATGACAGTTGGAAAAAATGACAGTTGGAAATAATGACAAAATATGACAGTTGGAAAAAATGATAAAATATGACAGTTGGAAAAAAATACAAAATATGTCAGTTGGAAAAAATGACAGTTGGAAATAATGACAAAATATGACAGTTGGAAAAAATGATAAAATATGATAGTTGTAAAAATGATAAAATATGACAGTTGGAAAAAATGACAGTTGGAAATAATGACAAAATATGACAGTTGGAAAAAATGTTAAAATTGACCAATTGTCCACAAACTTGCGCTTTTTGACCAAAATCACGCTTTTTACCCAAAATTGCACTTTATGATCAAAATTGCCCATAATTGCTCAAAATCACAATTTTCGCCAAAAAATCACCCAAAACTGCTAAAAATTGCACTTTTTGCCCAAAATTGCCTAAAATCACACTTTTTGACCAAAATCACACTTTTTGCCCAAAATTGCACTTTATGACCAAAATTGCACTTTATGACCAAAAAAATCTCACTTCTTGGAAAAAATGAAAGTATGACAGTTGGAAGAAATGACAAAATATGACAGTTGGAAGAAATGAAAAAATATGACAGTTGGAAAAAATGATAAAACATGGCAGTTGGAAAAAATGACAGTTGGAAATAATGACAAAATATGACAGTTGGAAAAAATGATAAAATATGATAGTTGTAAAAAATGTTAAATTTGACCAATTGTCCACAAACTTGCGCTTTTTGACCAAAATCACGCTTTTTACCCAAAATTGCACTTTATGATCAAAATTGCCCATAATTGCTCAAAATCACAATTTTCGCCAAAAAATCACCCAAAACTGCTAAAAATTGCACTTTTTGCCCAAAATTGCCTAAAATCACACTTTTTGACCAAAATCACACTTTTTGCCCAAAATTGCACTTTATGACCAAAAAAATCTCACTTCTTGGAAAAAATGAAAGTATGACAGTTGGAAGAAATGACAAAATATGACAGTTGGAAGAAATGATAAAATATGACAGTTGAAAAAATGACAGTTGGAAATAATGACAAAACATGACAGTTGGAAAAAATGATAAAATATGACAGTTGGAAGAAATGACAAAATATGACAGTTGGAAGAAATGAAAAAATATGACAGTTGGAAAAAATGATAAAATATGACAGTTGGAAAAAATGACAGTTGGAAATAATGACAAAATATGACAGTTGGAAAAAATGACAAAATATGACAGTTGTAAAAAATGTTAAAATTGACCAATTGTCCACAAACTTGCGCTTTTTGACCAAAATCACGCTTTTTACCCAAAATTGCACTTTATGATCAAAATTGCCCATAATTGCTCAAAATCACAATTTTCGCCAAAAAATCACCCAAAACTGCTAAAAATTGCACTTTTTGCCCAAAATTGGCTAAAATCACACTTTTTGACCAAAATCACACTTTTTGCCCAAAATTGCACTTTATGACCAAAATTGCACTTTATGACCAAAAAAATCTCACTTCTTGGAAAAAATGAAAGTATGACAGTTGGAAGAAATGACAAAATATGACAGTTGGAAGAAATGAAAAAATATGACAGTTGAAAAAAATGATAAAATATGACAGTTGGAAAAAATGACAGTTGGAAATAATGACAAAATATGACAGTTGGAAAAAATGATAAAATATGATAGTTGTAAAAAATGTTAAAATTGACCAATTGTCCACAAACTTGCGCTTTTTGACCAAAATCACGCTTTTTATCCAAAATTGCACTTTATGATCAAAATTGCCCATAATTGCTCAAAATCACAATTTTCGCCAAAAAATCACCCAAAACTGCTAAAAATTGCACTTTTTGCCCAAAATTGCCTAAAATCACGCTTTTTGACCAAAATCACACTTTTTGCCCAAAATTGCACTTTATGACCAAAATTGCACTTTATGACCAAAAAAATCTCACTTCTTGGAAAAAATGAAAGTATGACAGTTGGAAGAAATGACAAAATATGACAGTTGGAAGAAATGAAAAAATATGACAGTTGAAAAAATGATAAAATATGACAGTTGGAAAAAATGACAGTTGGAAATAATGACAAAATATGACAGTTGGAAAAAATGATAAAATATGACAGTTGGAAAAAAATACAAAATATGTCAGTTGGAAAAAATGACAGTTGGAAATAATGACAAAATATGACAGTTGGAAAAAATGATAAAATATGATAGTTGTAAAAATGATAAAATATGACAGTTGGAAAAAATGACAGTTGGAAATAATGACAAAATATGACAGTTGGAAAAAATGTTAAAATTGACCAATTGTCCACAAACTTGCGCTTTTTGACCAAAATCACGCTTTTTACCCAAAATTGCACTTTATGATCAAAATTGCCCATAATTGCTCAAAATCACAATTTTCGCCAAAAAATCACCCAAAACTGCTAAAAATTGCACTTTTTGCCCAAAATTGCCTAAAATCACACTTTTTGACCAAAATCACACTTTTTGCCCAAAATTGCACTTTATGACCAAAATTGCACTTTATGACCAAAAAAATCTCACTTCTTGGAAAAAATGAAAGTATGACAGTTGGAAGAAATGACAAAATATGACAGTTGGAAGAAATGAAAAAATATGACAGTTGGAAAAAATGATAAAACATGGCAGTTGGAAAAAATGACAGTTGGAAATAATGACAAAATATGACAGTTGGAAAAAATGATAAAATATGATAGTTGTAAAAAATGTTAAAATTGACCAATTGTCCACAAACTTGCGCTTTTTGACCAAAATCACGCTTTTTACCCAAAATTGCACTTTATGATCAAAATTGCCCATAATTGCTCAAAATCACAATTTTCGCCAAAAAATCACCCAAAACTGCTAAAAATTGCACTTTTTGCCCAAAATTGCCTAAAATCACACTTTTTGACCAAAATCACACTTTTTGCCCAAAATTGCACTTTATGACCAAAAAAATCTCACTTCTTGGAAAAAATGAAAGTATGACAGTTGGAAGAAATGACAAAATATGACAGTTGGAAGAAATGATAAAATATGACAGTTGAAAAAATGACAGTTGGAAATAATGACAAAATATGACAGTTGGAAAAAATGATAAAATATGACAGTTGGAAGAAATGACAAAATATGACAGTTGGAAGAAATGAAAAAATATGACAGTTGGAAAAAATGATAAAATATGACAGTTGGAAAAAATGACAGTTGGAAATAATGACAAAATATGACAGTTGGAAAAAATGACAAAATATGACAGTTGTAAAAAATGTTAAAATTGACCAATTGTCCACAAACTTGCGCTTTTTGACCAAAATCACGCTTTTTACCCAAAATTGCACTTTATGATCAAAATTGCCCATAATTGCTCAAAATCACAATTTTCGCCAAAAAATCACCCAAAACTGCTAAAAATTGCACTTTTTGCCCAAAATTGGCTAAAATCACACTTTTTGACCAAAATCACACTTTTTGCCCAAAATTGCACTTTATGACCAAAATTGCACTTTATGACCAAAAAAATCTCACTTCTTGGAAAAAATGAAAGTATGACAGTTGGAAGAAATGACAAAATATGACAGTTGGAAGAAATGAAAAAATATGACAGTTGAAAAAAATGATAAAATATGACAGTTGGAAAAAATGACAGTTGGAAATAATGACAAAATATGACAGTTGGAAAAAATGATAAAATATGATAGTTGTAAAAAATGTTAAAATTGACCAATTGTCCACAAACTTGCGCTTTTTGACCAAAATCACGCTTTTTATCCAAAATTGCACTTTATGATCAAAATTGCCCATAATTGCTCAAAATCACAATTTTCGCCAAAAAATCACCCAAAACTGCTAAAAATTGCACTTTTTGCCCAAAATTGCCTAAAATCACACTTTTTGACCAAAATCACACTTTTTGCCCAAAATTGCACTTTATGACCAAAATTGCACTTTATGACCAAAAAAAATCTCACTTCTTGGAAAAATGAAAGTATGACAGTTGGAAGAAATGACAAAATATGACAGCTGGAAGAAATGAAAAAATATGACAGTTGGAAAAAATGATAAAATATGACAGTTGGAAAAAAATACAAAATATGTCAGTTGGAAAAAATGAGTTGGAAATAATGACAAAATATGACAGTTGGAAAAAATGATAAAATATGACAGTTGGAAAAAATGACAGTTGGAAATAATGACAAAATATGACAGTTGGAAAAAATGTTAAAATTGACCAATTGTCCACAAACTTGCGCTTTTTGACCAAAATCACGCTTTTTACCCAAAATTGCACTTTATGATCAAAATTGCCCATAATTGCTCAAAATCACAATTTTCGCCAAAAAATCACCCAAAACTGCTAAAAATTGCACTTTTTGCCAAAAATTGCCTAAAATCACACTTTTTGACCAAAATCACACTTTTTGCCCAAAATTGCACTTTATGACCAAAATTGCACTTTATGACCAAAAATATCTCACTTCTTGGAAAAAATGAAAGTATGACAGTTGGAAGAAATGACAAAATATGACAGTTGGAAGAAATGAAAAAATATGACAGTTGAAAAAATGATAAAATATGACAGTTGGAAAAAATGACAGTTGGAAATAATGACAAAATATGACAGTTGGAAAAAATGATAAAATATGACAGTTGGAAAAAAATACAAAATATGTCAGTTGGAAAAAATGACAGTTGGAAATAATGACAAAATATGACAGTTGGAAAAAATGATAAAATATGATAGTTGTAAAAATGATAAAATATGACAGTTGGAAAAAATGACAGTTGGAAATAATGACAAAATATGACAGTTGGAAAAATGTTAAAATTGACCAATTGTCCACAAACTTGCGCTTTTTGACCAAAATCACGCTTTTTACCCAAAATTGCACTTTATGATCAAAATTGCCCATAATTGCTCAAAATCACAATTTTCGCCAAAAAATCACCCAAAACTGCTAAAAATTGCACTTTTTGCCCAAAATTGCCTAAAATCACACTTTTTGACCAAAATCACACTTTTTGCCCAAAATTGCACTTTATGACCAAAATTGCACTTTATGACCAAAAAAATCTCACTTCTTGGAAAAAATGAAAGTATGACAGTTGGAAGAAATGACAAAATATGACAGTTGGAAGAAATGAAAAAATATGACAGTTGGAAAAAATGATAAAACATGGCAGTTGGAAAAAATGACAGTTGGAAATAATGACAAAATATGACAGTTGGAAAAAATGATAAAATATGATAGTTGTAAAAAATGTTAAAATTGACCAATTGTCCACAAACTTGCGCTTTTTGACCAAAATCACGCTTTTTACCCAAAATTGCACTTTATGATCAAAATTGCCCATAATTGCTCAAAATCACAATTTTCGCCAAAAAATCACCCAAAACTGCTAAAAATTGCACTTTTTGCCCAAAATTGCCTAAAATCACAATTTTTGACCAAAATCACACTTTTTGCCCAAAATTGCACTTTATGACCAAAATTGCACTTTATGACCAAATAAATCTCACTTCTTGGAAAAAATGAAAGTATGACAGTTGGAAGAAATGACAAAATATGACAGTTGGAAGAAATGAAAAAATATGACAGTTGAAAAAAATGATAAAATATGACAGTTGGAAAAAATGACAGTTGGAAATAATGACAAAATATGACAGTTGGAAAAAATGATAAAATATGATAGTTGTAAAAAATGTTAAAATTGACCAATTGTCCACAAATTTGCGCTTTTTGACCAAAATCACGCTTTTTATCCAAAATTGCACTTTATGATCAAAATTGCCCATAATTGCTCAAAATCACAATTTTCGCCAAAAAATCACCCAAAACTGCTAAAAATTGCACTTTTTGCCAAAAATTGCCTAAAATCACACTTTTTGACCAAAATCACACTTTTTGCCATAAATTGCACTTTATGACCAAAATTGCACTTTATGACCAAAAAAAATCTCACTTCTTGGAAAAATGAAAGTATGAGAGTTGGAAGAAATGACAAAATATGACAGCTGGAAGAAATGAAAAAATATGACAGTTGGAAAAAATGATAAAATATGACAGTTGGAAAAAAATACAAAATATGTCAGTTGGAAAAAATGACAGTTGGAAATAATGACAAAATATGACAGTTGTAAAAAATGATAAAATATGACAGTTGGAAAAAATGACAGTTGGAAATAATGACAAAATATGACAGTTGGAAAAAATGTTAAAATTGACCAATTGTCCACAAACTTGCGCTTTTTGACCAAAATCACGCTTTTTACCCAAAATTGCACTTTATGATCAAAATTGCCCATAATTGCTCAAAATCACAATTTTCGCCAAAAAATCACCCAAAACTGCTAAAAATTGCACTTTTTGCCCAAAATTGCCTAAAATCACACTTTTTGACCAAAATCACACTTTTTGCCCAAAATTGCACTTTATGACCAAAATTGCACTTTATGACCAAAAAAATCTCACTTCTTGGAAAAAATGAAAGTATGACAGTTGGAAGAAATGACAAAATATGACAGTTGGAAGAAATGAAAAAATATGACAGTTGAAAAAAATGATAAAATATGACAGTTGGAAAAAATGACAGTTGGAAATAATGACAAAATATGACAGTTGGAAAAAATGATAAAATATGATAGTTGTAAAAAATGTTAAAATTGACCAATTGTCCAAAAATTTGCGCTTTTTGACCAAAATCACGCTTTTTATCCAAAATTGCACTTTATGATCAAAATTGCCCATAATTGCTCAAAATCACAATTTTCGCCAAAAAATCACCCAAAACTGCTAAAAATTGCACTTTTTGCCAAAAATTGCCTAAAATCACACTTTTTGACCAAAATCACACTTTTTGCCCAAAATTGCACTTTATGACCAAAATTGCACTTTATGACCAAAAAAAATCTCACTTCTTGGAAAAATGAAAGTATGACAGTTGGAAGAAATGACAAAATATGACAGTTGGAAGAAATGAAAAAATATGACAGTTGGAAAAAATGATAAAATATGACAGTTGGAAAAAAATACAAAATATGTCAGTTGGAAAAAATGACAGTTGGAAATAATGACAAAATATGACAGTTGGAAAAAATGATAAAATATGACAGTTGGAAAAAATGACAGTTGGAAATAATGACAAAATATGACAGTTGGAAAAAATGTTAAAATTGACCAATTGTCCACAAACTTGCGCTTTTTGACCAAAATCACGCTTTTTACCCAAAATTGCACTTTATGATCAAAATTGCCCATAATTGCTCAAAATCACAATTTTCGCCAAAAAATCACCCAAAACTGCTAAAAATTGCACTTTTTGCCCAAAATTGCCTAAAATCACACTTTTTGACCAAAATCACACTTTTTGCCCAAAATTGCACTTTATGACCAAAATTGCACTTTATGACCAAAAAAATCTCACTTCTTGGAAAAAATGAAAGTATGACAGTTGGAAGAAATGACAAAATATGACAGTTGGAAGAAATGAAAAAATATGACAGTTGAAAAAATGATAAAATATGACAGTTGGAAAAAATGACAGTTGGAAATAATGACAAAATATGACAGTTGGAAAAAATGATAAAATATGATAGTTGTAAAAATGATAAAATATGACAGTTGGAAAAAATGACAGTTGGAAATAATGACAAAATATGACAGTTGGAAAAAATGTTAAAATTGACCAATTGTCCACAAACTTGCGCTTTTTGACCAAAATCACGCTTTTTACCCAAAATTGCACTTTATGATCAAAATTGCCCATAATTGCTCAAAATCACAATTTTCGCCAAAAAATCACCCAAAACTGCTAAAAATTGCACTTTTTGCCCAAAATTGCCTAAAATCACACTTTTTGACCAAAATCACACTTTTTGCCCAAAATTGCACTTTATGACCAAAATTGCACTTTATGACCAAAAAAATCTCACTTCTTGGAAAAAATGAAAGTATGACAGTTGGAAGAAATGACAAAATATGACAGTTGGAAGAAATGAAAAAAATATGACAGTTGGAAAAAATGATAAAACATGGCAGTTGGAAAAAATGACAGTTGGAAATAATGACAAAATATGACAGTTGGAAAAAATGATAAAATATGATAGTTGTAAAAAATGTTAAAATTGACCAATTGTCCACAAACTTGCGCTTTTTGACCAAAATCACGCTTTTTACCCAAAATTGCACTTTATGATCAAAATTGCCCATAATTGCTCAAAATCACAATTTTCGCCAAAAAATCACCCAAAACTGCTAAAAATTGCACTTTTTGCCCAAAATTGCCTAAAATCACACTTTTTGACCAAAATCACACTTTTTGCAAAAATTGCACTTTATGACCAAAAAAATCTCACTTCTTGGAAAAAATGAAAGTATGACAGTTGAAAGAAATGACAAAATATGACAGTTGGAAGAAATGATAAAATATGACAGTTGGAAAAAATGACAGTTGGAAATAATGACAAAATATGACAGTTGGAAAAAATGATAAAATATGACAGTTGGAAGAAATGACAAAATATGACAGTTGGAAGAAATGAAAAAATATGACAGTTGGAAAAAATGATAAAATATGACAGTTGGAAAAAATGACAGTTGGAAATAATGACAAAATATGACAGTTGGAAAAAATGACAAAATATGACAGTTGTAAAAAATGTTAAAATTGACCAATTGTCCACAAACTTGCGCTTTTTGACCAAAATCACGCTTTTTACCCAAAATTGCACTTTATGATCAAAATTGCCCATAATTGCTCAAAATCACAATTTTCGCCAAAAAATCACCCAAAACTGCTAAAAATTGCACTTTTTGCCCAAAATTGGCTAAAATCACACTTTTTGACCAAAATCACACATTTTGCCCAAAATTGCACTTTATGACCAAAATTGCACTTTATGACCAAAAAAATCTCACTTCTTGGAAAAAATGAAAGTATGACAGTTGGAAGAAATGACAAAATATGACAGTTGGAAGAAATGAAAAAATATGACAGTTGGAAAAAATGATAAAATATGACAGTTGGAAAAAATGACAGTTGGAAATAATGACAAAATATGACAGTTGGAAAAAATGATAAAATATGATAGTTGTAAAAAATGTTAAAATTGACCAATTGTCCACAAACTTGCGCTTTTTGACCAAAATCACGCTTTTTATCCAAAATTGCACTTTATGATCAAAATTGCCCATAATTGCTCAAAATCACAATTTTCGCCAAAAAATCACCCAAAACTGCTAAAAATTGCACTTTTTTGCCAAAAATTGCCTAAAATCACACTTTTTGACCAAAATCACACTTTTTGCCCAAAATTGCACTTTATGACCAAAATTGCACTTTATGACCAAAAAAAATCTCACTTCTTGGAAAAATGAAAGTATGACAGTTGGAAGAAATGACAAAATATGACAGCTGGAAGAAATGAAAAAATATGACAGTTGGAAAAAATGATAAAATATGACAGTTGGAAAAAAATACAAAATATGTCAGTTGGAAAAAATGACAGTTGGAAATAATGACAAAATATGACAGTTGGAAAAAATGATAAAATATGACAGTTGGAAAAAATGACAGTTGGAAATAATGACAAAATATGACAGTTGGAAAAAATGATAAAATATGACAGTTGGAAAAAAATACAAAATATGTCAGTTGGAAAAAATGACAGTTGGAAATAATGACAAAATATGACAGTTGGAAAAAATGATAAAATATGATAGTTGTAAAAATGATAAAATATGACAGTTGGAAAAAATGACAGTTGGAAATAATGACAAAATATGACAGTTGGAAAAAATGTTAAAATTGACCAATTGTCCACAAACTTGCGCTTTTTGACCAAAATCACGCTTTTTACCCAAAATTGCACTTTATGATCAAAATTGCCCATAATTCCTCAAAATCACAATTTTCACCAAAAAATCACCCAAAACTGCTAAAAATTGCACTTTTTCCCCAAAATTGCCTAAAATCACACTTTTTGACCAAAATCACACTTTTTGCCCAAAATTGCACTTTATGACCAAAATTGCACTTTATGACCAAAAAAATCTCACTTCTTGGAAAAAATGAAAGTATGACAGTTGGAAGAAATGACAAAATATGACAGTTGGAAGAAATGAAAAAATATGACAGTTGGAAAAAATGATAAAACATGGCAGTTGGAAAAAATGACAGTTGGAAATAATGACAAAATATGACAGTTGGAAAAAATGATAAAATATGATAGTTGTAAAAAATGTTAAAATTGACCAATTGTCCACAAACTTGCGCTTTTTGACCAAAATCACGCTTTTTACCCAAAATTGCACTTTATGATCAAAATTGCCCATAATTGCTCAAAATCACAATTTTCGCCAAAAAATCAACCAAAACTGCTAAAAATTGCACTTTTTGCCCAAAATTGCCTAAAATCACACTTTTTGACCAAAATCACGCTTTTTGCCCAAAATTGCACTTTATGACCAAAATTGCACTTTATGACCAAAAAAATCTCACTTCTTGGAAAAAATGAAAGTATGACAGTTGGAAGAAATGACAAAATATGACAGTTGGAAGAAATGAAAAAAATATGACAGTTGGAAAAAATGATAAAACATGGCAGTTGGAAAAAATGACAGTTGGAAATAATGACAAAATATGACAGTTGGAAAAAATGATAAAATATGATAGTTGTAAAAAATGTTAAAATTGACCAATTGTCCACAAACTTGCGCTTTTTGACCAAAATCACGCTTTTTACCCAAAATTGCACTTTATGATCAAAATTGCCCATAATTGCTCAAAATCACAATTTTCGCCAAAAAATCACCCAAAACTGCTAAAAATTGCACTTTTTGCCCAAAATTGCCTAAAATCACACTTTTTGACCAAAATCACACTTTTTGCAAAAATTGCACTTTATGACCAAAAAAATCTCACTTCTTGGAAAAAATGAAAGTATGACAGTTGAAAGAAATGACAAAATATGACAGTTGGAAGAAATGAAAAAATATGACAGTTGAAAAAATGATAAAATATGACAGTTGGAAAAAATGACAGTTGGAAATAATGACAAAATATGACAGTTGGAAAAAATGATAAAATATGACAGTTGGAAGAAATGACAAAATATGACAGTTGGAAGAAATGAAAAAATATGACAGTTGGAAAAAATGATAAAATATGACAGTTGGAAAAAATGACAGTTGGAAATAATGACAAAATATGACAGTTGGAAAAAATGACAAAATATGACAGTTGTAAAAAATGTTAAAATTGACCAATTGTCCACAAACTTGCGCTTTTTGACCAAAATCACGCTTTTTACCCAAAATTGCACTTTATGATCAAAATTGCCCATAATTGCTCAAAATCACAATTTTCGCCAAAAAATCACCCAAAACTGCTAAAAATTGCACTTTTTGCCCAAAATTGGCTAAAATCACACTTTTTGACCAAAATCACACATTTTGCCCAAAATTGCACTTTATGACCAAAATTGCACTTTATGACCAAAAAAATCTCACTTCTTGGAAAAAATGAAAGTATGACAGTTGGAAGAAATGACAAAATATGACAGTTGGAAGAAATGAAAAAATATGACAGTTGGAAAAAATGATAAAATATGACAGTTGGAAAAAATGACAGTTGGAAATAATGACAAAATATGACAGTTGGAAAAAATGATAAAATATGATAGTTGTAAAAAATGTTAAAATTGACCAATTGTCCACAAACTTGCGCTTTTTGACCAAAATCACGCTTTTTATCCAAAATTGCACTTTATGATCAAAATTGCCCATAATTGCTCAAAATCACAATTTTCGCCAAAAAATCACCCAAAACTGCTAAAAATTGCACTTTTTTGCCAAAAATTGCCTAAAATCACACTTTTTGACCAAAATCACACTTTTTGCCCAAAATTGCACTTTATGACCAAAATTGCACTTTATGACCAAAAAAAATCTCACTTCTTGGAAAAATGAAAGTATGACAGTTGGAAGAAATGACAAAATATGACAGCTGGAAGAAATGAAAAAATATGACAGTTGGAAAAAATGATAAAATATGACAGTTGGAAAAAAATACAAAATATGTCAGTTGGAAAAAATGACAGTTGGAAATAATGACAAAATATGACAGTTGGAAAAAATGATAAAATATGACAGTTGGAAAAAATGACAGTTGGAAATAATGACAAAATATGACAGTTGGAAAAAATGATAAAATATGACAGTTGGAAAAAAATACAAAATATGTCAGTTGGAAAAAATGACAGTTGGAAATAATGACAAAATATGACAGTTGGAAAAAATGATAAAATATGATAGTTGTAAAAATGATAAAATATGACAGTTGGAAAAAATGACAGTTGGAAATAATGACAAAATATGACAGTTGGAAAAAATGTTAAAATTGACCAATTGTCCACAAACTTGCGCTTTTTGACCAAAATCACGCTTTTTACCCAAAATTGCACTTTATGATCAAAATTGCCCATAATTCCTCAAAATCACAATTTTCACCAAAAAATCACCCAAAACTGCTAAAAATTGCACTTTTTCCCCAAAATTGCCTAAAATCACACTTTTTGACCAAAATCACACTTTTTGCCCAAAATTGCACTTTATGACCAAAATTGCACTTTATGACCAAAAAAATCTCACTTCTTGGAAAAAATGAAAGTATGACAGTTGGAAGAAATGACAAAATATGACAGTTGGAAGAAATGAAAAAATATGACAGTTGGAAAAAATGATAAAACATGGCAGTTGGAAAAAATGACAGTTGGAAATAATGACAAAATATGACAGTTGGAAAAAATGATAAAATATGATAGTTGTAAAAAATGTTAAAATTGACCAATTGTCCACAAACTTGCGCTTTTTGACCAAAATCACGCTTTTTACCCAAAATTGCACTTTATGATCAAAATTGCCCATAATTGCTCAAAATCACAATTTTTGCCAAAAAATCACCCAAAACTGCTAAAAATTGCACTTTTTGCCCAAAATTGCCTAAAATCACACTTTTTGACCAAAATCACACTTTTTGCCCAAAATTGCACTTTATGACCAAAAAAATCTCACTTCTTGGAAAAAATGAAAGTATGACAGTTGGAAGAAATGACAAAATATGACAGTTGGAAGAAATGATAAAATATGACAGTTGGAAAAAAAATGACAGTTGGAAATAATGACAAAATATGACAGTTGGAAAAAATGATAAAATATGACAGTTGGAAGAAATGACAAAATATGACAGTTGGAAGAAATGAAAAAATATGACAGTTGGAAAAAATGATAAAATATGACAGTTGGAAAAAATGACAGTTGGAAATAATGACAAAATATGACAGTTGGAAAAAATGACAAAATATGACAGTTGTAAAAAATGTTAAAATTGACCAATTGTCCACAAACTTGCGCTTTTTGGCCAAAATCACGCTTTTTACCCAAAATTGCACTTTATGATCAAAATTGCCCATAATTCCTCAAAATCACAATTTTCACCAAAAAATCACCCAAAACTGCTAAAAATTGCACTTTTTGCCCAAAATTGGCTAAAATCACACTTTTTGACCAAAATCACACTTTTTGCCCAAAATTGCACTTTATGACCAAAATTGCACTTTATGACCAAAAAAATCTCACTTCTTGGAAAAAATGAAAGTATGACAGTTGGAAGAAATGACAAAATATGACAGTTGGAAGAAATGAAAAAATATGACAGTTGAAAAAAATGATAAAATATGACAGTTGGAAAAAATGACAGTTGGAAATAATGACAAAATATGACAGTTGGAAAAAATGATAAAATATGATAGTTGTAAAAAATGTTAAAATTGACCAATTGTCCACAAACTTGCGCTTTTTGACCAAAATCACGCTTTTTATCCAAAATTGCACTTTATGATCAAAATTGCCCATAATTGCTCAAAATCACAATTTTCGCCAAAAAATCACCCAAAACTGCTAAAAATTGCACTTTTTGCCAAAAATTGCCTAAAATCACACTTTTTGACCAAAATCACACTTTTTGCCCAAAATTGCACTTTATGACCAAAATTGCACTTTATGACCAAAAAAAATCTCACTTCTTGGAAAAATGAAAGTATGACAGTTGGAAGAAATGACAAAATATGACAGCTGGAAGAAATGAAAAAATATGACAGTTGGAAAAAATGATAAAATATGACAGTTGGAAAAAAATACAAAATATGTCAGTTGGAAAAAATGACAGTTGGAAATAATGACAAAATATGACAGTTGGAAGAAATGACAAAATATGACAGTTGGAAGAAATGAAAAAATATGACAGTTGGAAAAAATGATAAAACATGGCAGTTGGAAAAAATGACAGTTGGAAATAATGACAAAATATGACAGTTGGAAAAAATGATAAAATATGATAGTTGTAAAAAATGTTAAAATTGACCAATTGTCCACAAACTTGCGCTTTTTGACCAAAATCACGCTTTTTACCCAAAATTGCACTTTATGATCAAAATTGCCCATAATTGCTCAAAATCACAATTTTTGCCAAAAAATCACCCAAAACTGCTAAAAATTGCACTTTTTGCCCAAAATTGCCTAAAATCACACTTTTTGACCAAAATCACACTTTTTGCCCAAAATTGCACTTTATGACCAAAAAAATCTCACTTCTTGGAAAAAATGAAAGTATGACAGTTGGAAGAAATGACAAAATATGACAGTTGGAAGAAATGATAAAATATGACAGTTGGAAAAAAAATGACAGTTGGAAATAATGACAAAATATGACAGTTGGAAAAAATGATAAAATATGACAGTTGGAAGAAATGACAAAATATGACAGTTGGAAGAAATGAAAAAATATGACAGTTGGAAAAAATGATAAAATATGACAGTTGGAAAAAATGACAGTTGGAAATAATGACAAAATATGACAGTTGGAAAAAATGACAAAATATGACAGTTGTAAAAAATGTTAAAATTGACCAATTGTCCACAAACTTGCGCTTTTTGACCAAAATCACGCTTTTTACCCAAAATTGCACTTTATGATCAAAATTGCCCATAATTCCTCAAAATCACAATTTTCACCAAAAAATCACCCAAAACTGCTAAAAATTGCCCCTTTTGCCCAAAATTGGCTAAAATCACACTTTTTGACCAAAATCACACTTTTTGCCCAAAATTGCACTTTATGACCAAAATTGCACTTTATGACCAAAAAAATCTCACTTCTTGGAAAAAATGAAAGTATGACAGTTGGAAGAAATGAAAAAATATGACAGTTGGAAGAAATGAAAAAATATGACAGTTGAAAAAAATGATAAAATATGACAGTTGGAAAAAATGACAGTTGGAAATAATGACAAAATATGACAGTTGGAAAAAATAATAAAATATGATAGTTGTAAAAAATGTTAAAATTGACCAATTGTCCACAAACTTGCGCTTTTTGACCAAAATCACGCTTTTTATCCAAAATTGCACTTTATGATCAAAATTGCCCATAATTGCTCAAAATCACAATTTTCGCCAAAAAATCACCCAAAACTGCTAAAAATTGCACTTTTTGCCAAAAATTGCCTAAAATCACACTTTTTGACCAAAATCACACTTTTTGCCCAAAATTGCACTTTATGTCCAAAATTGCACTTTATGACCAAAAAAATCTCACTTCTTGGAAAAATGAAAGTATGACAGTTGGAAGAAATGACAAAATATGACAGCTGGAAGAAATGAAAAAATATGACAGTTGGAAAAAATGATAAAATATGACAGTTGGAAAAAAATACTAAATATGTCAGTTGGAAAAAATGACAGTTGGAAATAATGACAAAATATGACAGTTGGAAAAAATGATAAAATATGACAGTTGGAAAAAATGACAGTTGGAAATAATGACAAAATATGACAGTTGGAAAAAATTTTAAAATTGACCAATTGTCCACAAACTTGCGCTTTTTGACCAAAATCACGCTTTTTATCCAAAATTGCACTTTATGATCAAAATTGCCCATAATTGCTCAAAATCACAATTTTCGCCAAAAAATCACCCAAAACTGCTAAAAATTGCACTTTTTGCCAAAAATTGCCTAAAATCACACTTTTTGACCAAAATCACACTTTTTGCCCAAAATTGCACTTTATGACCAAAATTGCACTTTATGACCAAAAAAAATCTCACTTCTTGGAAAAATGAAAGTATGACAGTTGGAAGAAATGACAAAATATGACAGCTGGAAGAAATGAAAAAATATGACAGTTGGAAAAAATGATAAAATATGACAGTTGGAAAAAAATACTAAATATGTCAGTTGGAAAAAATGACAGTTGGAAATAATGACAAAATATGACAGTTGGAAAAAATGATAAAATATGACAGTTGGAAAAAATGACAGTTGGAAATAATGACAAAATATGACAGTTGGAAAAAATGTTAAAATTGACCAATTGTCCACAAACTTGCGCTTTTTGACCAAAATCACGCTTTTTATCCAAAATTGCACTTTATGATCAAAATTGCCCATAATTGCTCAAAATCACAATTTTCGCCAAAAAATCACCCAAAACTGCTAAAAATTGCACTTTTTGCCAAAAATTGCCTAAAATCACACTTTTTCACCAAAATCACACTTTTTGCCCAAAATTGCACTTTATGACCAAAATTGCACTTTATGACCAAAAAAAATCTCACTTCTTGGAAAAATGAAAGTATGACAGTTGGAAGAAATGACAAAATATGACAGCTGGAAGAAATGAAAAAATATGACAGTTGGAAAAAATGATAAAATATGACAGTTGGAAAAAAATACTAAATATGTCAGTTGGAAAAAATGACAGTTGGAAATAATGACAAAATATGACAGTTGGAAAAAATGATAAAATATGACAGTTGGAAAAAATGACAGTTGGAAATAATGACAAAATATGACAGTTGGAAAAAATGTTAAAATTGACCAATTGTCCACAAACTTGCGCTTTTTGACCAAAATCACGCTTTTTATCCAAAATTGCACTTTATGATCAAAATTGCCCATAATTGCTCAAAATCACAATTTTCGCCAAAAAATCACCCAAAACTGCTAAAAATTGCACTTTTTGCCAAAAATTGCCTAAAATCACACTTTTTCACCAAAATCACACTTTTTGCCCAAAATTGCACTTTATGACCAAAATTGCACTTTTTGAACAAAAAAAATCTCACTTCTTGGAAAAATGAAAGTATGACAGTTGGAAGAAATGACAAAATATGACAGCGGGAAGAAATGAAAAAATATGACAGTTGGAAAAAATGATAAAATATGACAGTTGGAAAAAAATACAAAATATGTCAGTTGGAAAAAAATGACAGTTGGAAATAATGACAAAATATGACAGTTGGAAAAAATGATAAAATATGACAGTTGGAAAAAATGACAGTTGGAAATAATGACAAAATATGACAGTTGGAAAAAATGTTAAAATTGACCAATTGTCCACAAACTTGCGCTTTTTGACCAAAATCACGCTTTTTACCCAAAATTGCACTTTATGATCAAAATTGCCCATAATTGCTCAAAATCACAATTTTCGCCAAAAAATCACCCAAAACTGCTAAAAATTGCACTTTTTCCCCAAAATTGCCTAAAATCACACTTTTTGACCAAAATCACACTTTTTGCCCAAAATTGCACTTTATGACCAAAATTGCACTTTATGACCAAAAAAATCTCACTTCTTGGAAAAAATGAAAGTATGACAGTTGGAAGAAATGACAAAATATGACAGTTGGAAGAAATGAAAAAATATGACAGTTGGAAAAAATGATAAAACATGGCAGTTGGAAAAAATGACAGTTGGAAATAATGACAAAATATGACAGTTGGAAAAAATGATAAAATATGATAGTTGTAAAAAATGTTAAAATTGACCAATTGTCCACAAACCTGCGCTTTTTGACCAAAATCACGCTTTTTACCCAAAATTGCACTTTATGATCAAAATTGCCCATAATTGCTCAAAATCCCAATTTTTGCCAAAAAATCACCCAAAACTGCTAAAAATTGCACTTTTTGCCCAAAATTGCCTAAAATCACACTTTTTGACCAAAATCACACTTTTTGCCCAAAATTGCACTTTATGACCAAAAAAATCTCACTTCTTGGAAAAAATGAAAGTATGACAGTTGGAAGAAATGACAAAATATGACAGTTGGAAGAAATGATAAAATATGACAGTTGGAAAAAATGACAGTTGGAAATAATGACAAAATATGACAGTTGGAAAAAATGATAAAATATGACAGTTGGAAGAAATGACAAAATATGACAGTTGGAAGAAATGAAAAAATATGACAGTTGGAAAAAATGATAAAATATGACAGTTGGAAAAAATGACAGTTGGAAATAATGACAAAATATGACAGTTGGAAAAAATGACAAAATATGACAGTTGTAAAAAATGTTAAAATTGACCAATTGTCCACAAACTTGCGCTTTTTGACCAAAATCACGCTTTTTACCCAAAATTGCACTTTATGATCAAAATTGCCCATAATTGCTCAAAATCACAATTTTCGCCAAAAAATCACCCAAAACTGCTAAAAATTGCACTTTTTGCCCAAAATTGGCTAAAATCACACTTTTTGACCAAAATCACACTTTTTGCCCAAAATTGCACTTTATGACCAAAATTGCACTTTATGACCAAAAAAATCTCACTTCTTGGAAAAAATGAAAGTATGACAGTTGGAAGAAATGACAAAATATGACAGTTGGAAGAAATGAAAAAATATGACAGTTGAAAAAAATGATAAAATATGACAGTTGGAAAAAATGACAGTTGGAAATAATGACAAAATATGACAGTTGGAAAAAATGATAAAATATGATAGTTGTAAAAAATGTTAAAATTGACCAATTGTCCACAAACTTGCGCTTTTTGACCAAAATCACGCTTTTTATCCAAAATTGCACTTTATGATCAAAATTGCCCATAATTGCTCAAAATCACAATTTTCGCCAAAAAATCACCCAAAACTGCTAAAAATTGCACTTTTTGCCAAAAATTGCCTAAAATCACACTTTTTGACCAAAATCACACTTTTTGCCCAAAATTGCACTTTATGACCAAAATTGCACTTTATGACCAAAAAAAATCTCACTTCTTGGAAAAATGAAAGTATGACAGTTGGAAGAAATGACAAAATATGACAGCTGGAAGAAATGAAAAAATATGACAGTTGGAAAAAATGATAAAATATGACAGTTGGAAAAAAATACAAAATATGTCAGTTGGAAAAAATGACAGTTGGAAATAATGACAAAATATGACAGTTGGAAAAATGATAAAATATGACAGTTGGAAAAAATGACAGTTGGAAATAATGACAAAATATGACAGTTGGAAAAAATGTTAAAATTGACCAATTGTCCACAAACTTGCGCTTTTTGACCAAAATCACGCTTTTTACCCAAAATTGCACTTTATGATCAAAATTGCCCATAATTGCTCAAAATCACAATTTTCGCCAAAAAATCACCCAAAACTGCTAAAAATTGCACTTTTTGCCCAAAATTGCCTAAAATCACACTTTTTGACCAAAATCACACTTTTTGCCCAAAATTGCACTTTATGACCAAAATTGCACTTTATGACCAAAAATATCTCACTTCTTGGAAAAAATGAAAGTATGACAGTTGGAAGAAATGACAAAATATGACAGTTGGAAGAAATGAAAAAATATGACAGTTGAAAAAATGATAAAATATGACAGTTGGAAAAAATGACAGTTGATAATAATGACAAAATATGACAGTTGGAAAAAATGATAAAATATGACAGTTGGAAAAAAATACAAAATATGTCAGTTGGAAAAAATGACAGTTGGAAATAATGACAAAATATGACAGTTGGAAAAAATGATAAAATATGATAGTTGTAAAAATGATAAAATATGACAGTTGGAAAAAATGACAGTTGGAAATAATGACAAAATATGACAGTTGGAAAAAATGTTAAAATTGACCAATTGTCCACAAACTTGCGCTTTTTGACCAAAATCACGCTTTTTACCCAAAATTGCACTTTATGATCAAAATTGCCCATAATTGCTCAAAATCACAATTTTCGCCAAAAAATCACCCAAAACTGCTAAAAATTGCACTTTTTGCCCAAAATTGCCTAAAATCACACTTTTTGACCAAAATCACACTTTTTGCCCAAAATTGCACTTTATGACCAAAATTGCACTTTATGACCAAAAAAATCTCACTTCTTGGAAAAAATGAAAGTATGACAGTTGGAAGAAATGACAAAATATGACAGTTGGAAGAAATGAAAAAATATGACAGTTGAAAAAAATGATAAAATATGACAGTTGGAAAAAATGACAGTTGGAAATAATGACAAAATATGACAGTTGGAAAAAATGATAAAATATGATAGTTGTAAAAAATGTTAAAATTGACCAATTGTCCACAAACTTGCGCTTTTTGACCAAAATCACGCTTTTTATCCAAAATTGCACTTTATGATCAAAATTGCCCATAATTGCTCAAAATCACAATTTTCGCCAAAAAATCACCCAAAACTGCTAAAAATTGCACTTTTTGCCAAAAATTGCCTAAAATCACACTTTTTGACCAAAATCACACTTTTTGCCCAAAATTGCACTTTATGACCAAAAGTGCACTTTATGACCAAAAAAAATCTCACTTCTTGGAAAAATGAAAGTATGACAGTTGGAAGAAATGACAAAATATGACAGCTGGAAGAAATGAAAAAATATGACAGTTGGAAAAAATGATAAAATATGACAGTTGGAAAAAAATACAAAATATGTCAGTTGGAAAAAAATGACAGTTGGAAATAATGACAAAATATGACAGTTGGAAAAAATGATAAAATATGACAGTTGGAAAAAATGACAGTTGGAAATAATGACAAAATATGACAGTTGGAAAAAATGTTAAAATTAACCAATTGTCCACAAACTTGCGCTTTTTGACCAAAATCACGCTTTTTCCCCAAAATTGCACTTTATGATCAAAATTGCCCATAATTGCTCAAAATCACAATTTTCGCCAAAAAATCACCCAAAACTGCTAAAAATTGCACTTTTTCCCTAAAATTGCCTAAAATCACACTTTTTGCCCAAAATCACACTTTTTGCCCAAAATTGCACTTTATGACCAAAAAAATCTCACTTCTTGGAAAAAATGAAAGTATGACAGTTGGAAGAAATGACAAAATATGACAGTTGGAAGAAATGAAAAAATATGACAGTTGGAAAAAATGATAAAACATGGCAGTTGGAAAAAATGACAGTTGGAAATAATGACAAAATATGACAGTTGGAAAAAATGATAAAATATGATAGTTGTAAAAAATGTTAAAATTGACCAATTGTCCACAAACTTGCGCTTTTTGACCAAAATCACGCTTTTTACCCAAAATTGCACTTTATGATCAAAATTGCCCATAATTGCTCAAAATCACAATTTTCGCCAAAAAATCACCCAAAACTGCTAAAAATTGCACTTTTTGCCCAAAATTGCCTAAAATCACACTTTTTGACCAAAATCACACTTTTTGCCCAAAATTGCACTTTATGACCAAAAAAATCTCACTTCTTGGAAAAAATGAAAGTATGACAGTTGGAAGAAATGACAAAATATGACAGTTGGAAGAAATGATAAAATATGACAGTTGGAAAAAATGACAGTTGGAAATAATGACAAAATATGACAGTTGGAAAAAATGATAAAATATGACAGTTGGAAGAAATGACAAAATATGACAGTTGGAAGAAATGAAAAAATATGACAGTTGGAAAAAATGATAAAATATGACAGTTGGAAAAAATGACAGTTGGAAATAATGACAAAATATGACAGTTGGAAAAAATGACAAAATATGACAGTTGTAAAAAATGTTAAAATTGACCAATTGTCCACAAACTTGCGCTTTTTGACCAAAATCACGCTTTTTACCCAAAATTGCACTTTATGATCAAAATTGCCCATAATTGCTCAAAATCACAATTTTCGCCAAAAAATCACCCAAAACTGCTAAAAATTGCACTTTTTGCCAAAAATTGCCTAAAATCACACTTTTTGACCAAAATCACACTTTTTGCCCAAAATTGCACTTTATGACCAAAATTGCACTTTATGACCAAAAAAATCTCACTTCTTGGAAAAAATGAAAGTATGACAGTTGGAAGAAATGACAAAATATGACAGTTGGAAGAAATGAAAAAATATGACAGTTGAAAAAAATGATAAAATATGACAGTTGGAAAAAATGACAGTTGGAAATAATGACAAAATATGACAGTTGGAAAAAATGATAAAATATGATAGTTGTAAAAAATGTTAAAATTGACCAATTGTCCACAAACTTGCGCTTTTTGACCAAAATCACGCTTTTTATCCAAAATTGCACTTTATGATCAAAATTGCCCATAATTGCTCAAAATCACAATTTTCGCCAAAAAATCACCCAAAACTGCTAAAAATTGCACTTTTTGCCAAAAATTGCCTAAAATCACACTTTTTGACCAAAATCACACTTTTTGCCCAAAATTGCACTTTATGACCAAAATTGCACTTTATGACCAAAAAAAATCTCACTTCTTGGAAAAATGAAAGTATGACAGTTGGAAGAAATGACAAAATATGACAGCTGGAAGAAATGAAAAAATATGACAGTTGGAAAAAATGATAAAATATGACAGTTGGAAAAAAATACAAAATATGTCAGTTGGAAAAAATGACAGTTGGAAATAATGACAAAATATGACAGTTGGAAAAAATGATAAAATATGACAGTTGGAAAAAATGACAGTTGGAAATAATGACAAAATATGACAGTTGGAAAAAATGTTAAAATTGACCAATTGTCCACAAACTTGCGCTTTTTGACCAAAATCACGCTTTTTACCCAAAATTGCACTTTATGATCAAAATTGCCCATAATTGCTCAAAATCACAATTTTCGCCAAAAAATCACCCAAAACTGCTAAAAATTGCACTTTTTGCCCAAAATTGCCTAAAATCACACTTTTTGACCAAAATCACACTTTTTGCCCAAAATTGCACTTTATGACCAAAATTGCACTTTATGACCAAAAATATCTCACTTCTTGGAAAAAATGAAAGTATGACAGTTGGAAGAAATGACAAAATATGACAGTTGGAAGAAATGAAAAAATATGACAGTTGAAAAAATGATAAAATATGACAGTTGGAAAAAATGACAGTTGGAAATAATGACAAAATATGACAGTTGGAAAAAATGATAAAATATGACAGTTGGAAAAAAATACAAAATATGTCAGTTGGAAAAAATGACAGTTGGAAATAATGACAAAATATGACAGTTGGAAAAAATGATAAAATATGATAGTTGTAAAAATGATAAAATATGACAGTTGGAAAAAATGACAGTTGGAAATAATGACAAAATATGACAGTTGGAAAAAATGTTAAAATTGACCAATTGTCCACAAACTTGCGCTTTTTGACCAAAATCACGCTTTTTACCCAAAATTGCACTTTATGATCAAAATTGCCCATAATTGCTCAAAATCACAATTTTCGCCAAAAAATCACCCAAAACTGCTAAAAATTGCACTTTTTGCCCAAAATTGCCTAAAATCACACTTTTTGACCAAAATCACGCTTTTTACCCAAAATTGCACTTTATGATCAAAATTGCCCATAATTGCTCAAAATCACAATTTTCGCCAAAAAATCACCCAAAACTGCTAAAAATTGCACTTTTTGCCCAAAATTGGCTAAAATCACACTTTTTGACCAAAATCACACTTTTTGCCCAAAATTGCACTTTATGACCAAAATTGCACTTTATGACCAAAAAAATCTCACTTCTTGGAAAAAATGAAAGTATGACAGTTGGAAGAAATGACAAAATATGACAGTTGGAAGAAATGAAAAAATATGACAGTTGAAAAAAATGATAAAATATGACAGTTGGAAAAAATGACAGTTGGAAATAATGACAAAATATGACAGTTGGAAAAAATGATAAAATATGATAGTTGTAAAAAATGTTAAAATTGACCAATTGTCCACAAACTTGCGCTTTTTGACCAAAATCACGCTTTTTATCCAAAATTGCACTTTATGATCAAAATTGCCCATAATTGCTCAAAATCACAATTTTCGCCAAAAAATCACCCAAAACTGCTAAAAATTGCACTTTTTGCCAAAAATTGCCTAAAATCACACTTTTTGACCAAAATCACACTTTTTGCCCAAAATTGCACTTTATGACCAAAATTGCACTTTATGACCAAAAAAAATCTCACTTCTTGGAAAAATGAAAGTATGACAGTTGGAAGAAATGACAAAATATGACAGCTGGAAGAAATGAAAAAATATGACAGTTGGAAAAAATGATAAAATATGACAGTTGGAAAAAAATACAAAATATGTCAGTTGGAAAAAATGACAGTTGGAAATAATGACAAAATATGACAGTTGGAAAAAATGATAAAATATGACAGTTGGAAAAAATGACAGTTGGAAATAATGACAAAATATGACAGTTGGAAAAAATGTTAAAATTGACCAATTGTCCACAAACTTGCGCTTTTTGACCAAAATCACGCTTTTTACCCAAAATTGCACTTTATGATCAAAATTGCCCATAATTGCTCAAAATCACAATTTTCGCCAAAAAATCACCCAAAACTGCTAAAAATTGCACTTTTTGCCCAAAATTGCCTAAAATCACACTTTTTGACCAAAATCACACTTTTTGCCCAAAATTGCACTTTATGACCAAAATTGCACTTTATGACCAAAAAAAATCTCACTTCTTGGAAAAAATGAAAGTATGACAGTTGGAAGAAATGACAAAATATGACAGTTGGAAGAAATGAAAAAATATGACAGTTGAAAAAATGATAAAATATGACAGTTGGAAAAAATGACAGTTGGAAATAATGACAAAATATGACAGTTGGAAAAAATGATAAAATATGACAGTTGGAAAAAAATACAAAATATGTCAGTTGGAAAAAATGACAGTTGGAAATAATGACAAAATATGACAGTTGGAAAAAATGATAAAATATGATAGTTGTAAAAATGATAAAATATGACAGTTGGAAAAAATGACAGTTGGAAATAATGACAAAATATGACAGTTGGAAAAAATGTTAAAATTGACCAATTGTCCACAAACTTGCGCTTTTTGACCAAAATCACGCTTTTTACCCAAAATTGCACTTTATGATCAAAATTGCCCATAATTGCTCAAAATCACAATTTTCGCCAAAAAATCACCCAAAACTGCTAAAAATTGCACTTTTTGCCCAAAATTGCCTAAAATCACACTTTTTGACCAAAATCACGCTTTTTACCCAAAATTGCACTTTATGATCAAAATTGCCCATAATTGCTCAAAATCACAATTTTCGCCAAAAAATCACCCAAAACTGCTAAAAATTGCACTTTTTGCCCAAAATTGCCTAAAATCACACTTTTTGACCAAAATCACACTTTTTGCCCAAAATTGCACTTTATGACCAAAATTGCACTTTATGACCAAAAATATCTCACTTCTTGGAAAAAATGAAAGTATGACAGTTGGAAGAAATGACAAAATATGACAGTTGGAAGAAATGAAAAAATATGACAGTTGAAAAAATGATAAAATATGACAGTTGGAAAAAATGACAGTTGGAAATAATGACAAAATATGACAGTTGGAAAAAATGATAAAATATGACAGTTGGAAAAAAATACAAAATATGTCAGTTGGAAAAAATGACAGTTGGAAATAATGACAAAATATGACAGTTGGAAAAAATGATAAAATATGATAGTTGTAAAAATGATAAAATATGACAGTTGGAAAAAATGACAGTTGGAAATAATGACAAAATATGACAGTTGGAAAAAATGTTAAAATTGACCAATTGTCCACAAACTTGCGCTTTTTGACCAAAATCACGCTTTTTACCCAAAATTGCACTTTATGATCAAAATTGCCCATAATTGCTCAAAATCACAATTTTCGCCAAAAAATCACCCAAAACTGCTAAAAATTGCACTTTTTGCCCAAAATTGCCTAAAATCACACTTTTTGACCAAAATCACACTTTTTGCCCAAAATTGCACTTTATGACCAAAATTGCACTTTATGACCAAAAAAATCTCACTTCTTGGAAAAAATGAAAGTATGACAGTTGGAAGAAATGACAAAATATGACAGTTGGAAGAAATGAAAAAATATGACAGTTGAAAAAAATGATAAAATATGACAGTTGGAAAAAATGACAGTTGGAAATAATGACAAAATATGACAGTTGGAAAAAATGATAAAATATGATAGTTGTAAAAAATGTTAAAATTGACCAATTGTCCACAAACTTGCGCTTTTTGACCAAAATCACGCTTTTTATCCAAAATTGCACTTTATGATCAAAATTGCCCATAATTGCTCAAAATCACAATTTTCGCCAAAAAATCACCCAAAACTGCTAAAAATTGCACTTTTTGCCAAAAATTGCCTAAAATCACACTTTTTGACCAAAATCACACTTTTTGCCCAAAATTGCACTTTATGACCAAAATTGCACTTTATGACCAAAAAAAATCTCACTTCTTGGAAAAATGAAAGTATGACAGTTGGAAGAAATGACAAAATATGACAGCTGGAAGAAATGAAAAAATATGACAGTTGGAAAAAATGATAAAATATGACAGTTGGAAAAAAATACAAAATATGTCAGTTGGAAAAAAATGACAGTTGGAAATAATGACAAAATATGACAGTTGGAAAAAATGATAAAATATGACAGTTGGAAAAAATGACAGTTGGAAATAATGACAAAATATGACAGTTGGAAAAAATGTTAAAATTAACCAATTGTCCACAAACTTGCGCTTTTTGACCAAAATCACGCTTTTTCCCCAAAATTGCACTTTATGATCAAAATTGCCCATAATTGCTCAAAATCACAATTTTCGCCAAAAAATCACCCAAAACTGCTAAAAATTGCACTTTTTCCCCAAAATTGCCTAAAATCACACTTTTTGCCCAAAATCACACTTTTTGCCCAAAATTGCACTTTATGACCAAAAAAATCTCACTTCTTGGAAAAAATGAAAGTATGACAGTTGGAAGAAATGACAAAATATGACAGTTGGAAGAAATGAAAAAATATGACAGTTGGAAAAAATGATAAAACATGGCAGTTGGAAAAAATGACAGTTGGAAATAATGACAAAATATGACAGTTGGAAAAAATGATAAAATATGATAGTTGTAAAAAATGTTAAAATTGACCAATTGTCCACAAACTTGCGCTTTTTGACCAAAATCACGCTTTTTACCCAAAATTGCATTTTATGATCAAAATTGCCCATAATTGCTCAAAATCACAATTTTCGCCAAAAAATCACCCAAAACTGCTAAAAATTGCACTTTTTGCCCAAAATTGCCTAAAATCACACTTTTTGACCAAAATCACACTTTTTGCCCAAAATTGCACTTTATGACCAAAAAAATCTCACTTCTTGGAAAAAATGAAAGTATGACAGTTGGAAGAAATGACAAAATATGACAGTTGGAAGAAATGATAAAATATGACAGTTGGAAAAAATGACAGTTGGAAATAATGACAAAATATGACAGTTGGAAAAAATGATAAAATATGACAGTTGGAAGAAATGACAAAATATGACAGTTGGAAGAAATGAAAAAATATGACAGTTGGAAAAAATGATAAAATATGACAGTTGGAAAAAATGACAGTTGGAAATAATGACAAAATATGACAGTTGGAAAAAATGACAAAATATGACAGTTGTAAAAAATGTTAAAATTGACCAATTGTCCACAAACTTGCGCTTTTTGACCAAAATCACGCTTTTTACCCAAAATTGCACTTTATGATCAAAATTGCCCATAATTGCTCAAAATCACAATTTTCGCCAAAAAATCACCCAAAACTGCTAAAAATTGCACTTTTTGCCCAAAATTGCCTAAAATCACACTTTTTGACCAAAATCACACTTTTTGCCCAAAATTGCACTTTATGACCAAAATTGCACTTTATGACCAAAAAAATCTCACTTCTTGGAAAAAATGAAAGTATGACAGTTGGAAGAAATGACAAAATATGACAGTTGGAAGAAATGAAAAAATATGACAGTTGAAAAAAATGATAAAATATGACAGTTGGAAAAAATGACAGTTGGAAATAATGACAAAATATGACAGTTGGAAAAAATGATAAAATATGATAGTTGTAAAAAATGTTAAAATTGACCAATTGTCCACAAACTTGCGCTTTTTGACCAAAATCACGCTTTTTATCCAAAATTGCACTTTATGATCAAAATTGCCCATAATTGCTCAAAATCACATTTTTCGCCAAAAAATCACCCAAAACTGCTAAAAATTGCACTTTTTGCCAAAAATTGCCTAAAATCACACTTTTTGACCAAAATCACACTTTTTGCCCAAAATTGCACTTTATGACCAAAATTGCACTTTATGACCAAAAAAAATCTCACTTCTTGGAAAAATGAAAGTATGACAGTTGGAAGAAATGACAAAATATGACAGCTGGAAGAAATGAAAAAATATGACAGTTGGAAAAAATGATAAAATATGACAGTTGGAAAAAAATACAAAATATGTCAGTTGGAAAAAATGACAGTTGGAAATAATGACAAAATATGACAGTTGGAAAAAATGATAAAATATGACAGTTGGAAAAAATGACAGTTGGAAATAATGACAAAATATGACAGTTGGAAAAAATGTTAAAATTGACCAATTGTCCACAAACTTGCGCTTTTTGACCAAAATCACGCTTTTTACCCAAAATTGCACTTTATGATCAAAATTGCCCATAATTGCTCAAAATCACAATTTTCGCCAAAAAATCACCCAAAACTGCTAAAAATTGCACTTTTTGCCCAAAATTGCCTAAAATCACACTTTTTGACCAAAATCACACTTTTTGCCCAAAATTGCACTTTATGACCAAAATTGCACTTTATGACCAAAAATATCTCACTTCTTGGAAAAAATGAAAGTATGACAGTTGGAAGAAATGACAAAATATGACAGTTGGAAGAAATGAAAAAATATGACAGTTGAAAAAATGATAAAATATGACAGTTGGAAAAAATGACAGTTGGAAATAATGACAAAATATGACAGTTGGAAAAAATGATAAAATATGACAGTTGGAAAAAAATACAAAATATGTCAGTTGGAAAAAATGACAGTTGGAAATAATGACAAAATATGACAGTTGGAAAAAATGATAAAATATGATAGTTGTAAAAATGATAAAATATGACAGTTGGAAAAAATGACAGTTGGAAATAATGACAAAATATGACAGTTGGAAAAAATGTTAAAATTGACCAATTGTCCACAAACTTGCGCTTTTTGACCAAAATCACGCTTTTTACCCAAAATTGCACTTTATGATCAAAATTGCCCATAATTGCTCAAAATCACAATTTTCGCCAAAAAATCACCCAAAACTGCTAAAAATTGCACTTTTTGCCCAAAATTGCCTAAAATCACACTTTTTGACCAAAATCACACTTTTTGCCCAAAATTGCACTTTATGACCAAAATTGCACTTTATGACCAAAAAAATCTCACTTCTTGGAAAAAATGAAAGTATGACAGTTGGAAGAAATGACAAAATATGACAGTTGGAAGAAATGAAAAAATATGACAGTTGAAAAAAATGATAAAATATGACAGTTGGAAAAAATGACAGTTGGAAATAATGACAAAATATGACAGTTGGAAAAAATTATAAAATATGATAGTTGTAAAAAATGTTAAAATTTACCAATTGTCCACAAACTTGCGCTTTTTGACCAAAATCACGCTTTTTATCCAAAATTGCACTTTATGATCAAAATTGCCCATAATTGCTCAAAATCACAATTTTCGCCAAAAAGTCACCCAAAACTGCTAAAAATTGCACTTTTTGCCAAAAATTGCCTAAAATCACACTTTTTGACCAAAATCACACTTTTTGCCCAAAATTGCACTTTATGACCAAAATTGCACTTTATGACCAAAAAAAATCTCACTTCTTGGAAAAATGAAAGTATGACAGTTGGAAGAAATGACAAAATATGACAGCTGGAAGAAATTAAAAAATATGACAGTTGGAAAAAATGATAAAATATGACAGTTGGAAAAAAATACAAAATATGTCAGTTGGAAAAAAATGACAGTTGGAAATAATGACAAAATATGACAGTTGGAAAAAAATGATAAAATATGACAGTTGGAAAAAATGACAGTTGGAAATAATGACAAAATATGACAGTTGGAAAAAATGTTAAAATTTACCAATTGTCCACAAACTTGCGCTTTTTGACCAAAATCACGCTTTTTACCCAAAATTGCACTTTATGATCAAAATTGCCCATAATTGCTCAAAATCACAATTTTCGCCAAAAAATCACCCAAAACTGCTAAAAATTGCACTTTTTCCCCAAAATTGCCTAAAATCACACTTTTTGACCAAAATCACACTTTTTGCCCAAAATTGCACTTTATGACCAAAATTGCACTTTATGACCAAAAAAATCTCACTTCTTGGAAAAAATGAAAGTATGACAGTTGGAAGAAATGACAAAATATGACAGTTGGAAGAAATGAAAAAATATGACAGTTGGAAAAAATGATAAAACATGGCAGTTGGAAAAAATGACAGTTGGAAATAATGACAAAATATGACAGTTGGAAAAAATGATAAAATATGATAGTTGTAAAAAATGTTAAAATTGACAAATTGTCCACAAACTTGCGCTTTTTGACCAAAATCACGCTTTTTACCCAAAATTGCACTTTATGATCAAAATTGCCCATAATTGCTCAAAATCACAATTTTCGCCAAAAAATCACCCAAAACTGCTAAAAATTGCACTTTTTGCCCAAAATTGCCTAAAATCACACTTTTTGACCAAAATCACACTTTTTGCCCAAAATTGCACTTTATGACCAAAAAAACTCACTTCTTGGAAAAAATGAAAGTATGACAGTTGGAAGAAATGACAAAATATGACAGTTGGAAGAAATTATAAAATATGACAGTTGGAAAAAATGACAGTTGGAAATAATGACAAAATATGACAGTTGGAAAAAATGATAAAATATGACAGTTGGAAGAAATGACAAAATATGACAGTTGGAAGAAATGAAAAAATATGACAGTTGGAAAAAATGATAAAATATGACAGTTGGAAAAAATGACAGTTGGAAATAATGACAAAATATGACAGTTGGAAAAAATGACAAAATATGACAGTTGTAAAAAATGTTAAAATTGACCAATTGTCCACAAACTTGCGCTTTTTGACCAAAATCACGCTTTTTACCCAAAATTGCACTTTATGATCAAAATTGCCCATAATTGCTCAAAATCACAATTTTCGCCAAAAAATCACCCAAAACTGCTAAAAATTGCACTTTTTGCCCAAAATTGCCTAAAATCACACTTTTTGACCAAAATCACACTTTTTGCCCAAAATTGCACTTTATGACCAAAATTGCACTTTATGACCAAAAAAATCTCACTTCTTGGAAAAAATGAAAGTATGACAGTTGGAAGAAATGACAAAATATGACAGTTGGAAGAAATGAAAAAATATGACAGTTGAAAAAAATGATAAAATATGACAGTTGGAAAAAATGACAGTTGGAAATAATGACAAAATATGACAGTTGGAAAAAATGATAAAATATGATAGTTGTAAAAAATGTTAAAATTGACCAATTGTCCACAAACTTGCGCTTTTTGACCAAAATCACGCTTTTTATCCAAAATTGCACTTTATGATCAAAATTGCCCATAATTGCTCAAAATCACAATTTTCGCCAAAAAATCACCCAAAACTGCTAAAAATTGCACTTTTTGCCAAAAATTGCCTAAAATCACACTTTTTGACCAAAATCACACTTTTTGCCCAAAATTGCACTTTATGTCCAAAATTGCACTTTATGACCAAAAAAATCTCACTTCTTGGAAAAATGAAAGTATGACAGTTGGAAGAAATGACAAAATATGACAGCTGGAAGAAATGAAAAAATATGACAGTTGGAAAAAATGATAAAATATGACAGTTGGAAAAAAATACTAAATATGTCAGTTGGAAAAAATGACAGTTGGAAATAATGACAAAATATGACAGTTGGAAAAAATGATAAAATATGACAGTTGGAAAAAATGACAGTTGGAAATAATGACAAAATATGACAGTTGGAAAAATTTTTAAAATTGACCAATTGTCCACAAACTTGCGCTTTTTGACCAAAATCACGCTTTTTATCCAAAATTGCACTTTATGATCAAAATTGCCCATAATTGCTCAAAATCACAATTTTCGCCAAAAAATCACCCAAAACTGCTAAAAATTGCACTTTTTGCCAAAAATTGCCTAAAATCACACTTTTTGACCAAAATCACACTTTTTGCCCAAAATTGCACTTTATGACCAAAATTGCACTTCATGACCAAAAAAAATCTCACTTCTTGGAAAAATGAAAGTATGACAGTTGGAAGAAATGACAAAATATGACAGCAGGAAGAAATGAAAAAATATGACAGTTGGAAAAAATGATAAAATATGACAGTTGGAAAAAAATACAAAATATGTCAGTTGGAAAAAATGACAGTTGGAAATAATGACAAAATATGACAGTTGGAAAAAATGATAAAATATGACAGTTGGAAAAAATGACAGTTGGAAATAATGACAAAATATGACAGTTGGAAAAAATGTTAAAATTGACCAATTGTCCACAAACTTGCGCTTTTTGACCAAAATCACGCTTTTTACCCAAAATTGCACTTTATGATCAAAATTGCCCATAATTGCTCAAAATCACAATTTTCGCCAAAAAAATCACCCAAAACTGCTAAAAATTGCACTTTTCCCCCAAAATTGCCTAAAATCACACTTTTTGACCAAAATCACACTTTTTGCCCAAAATTGCACTTTATGACCAAAATTGCACTTTATGACCAAAAAAATCTCACTTCTTGGAAAAAATGAAAGTATGACAGTTGGAAGAAATGACAAAATATGACAGTTGGAAGAAATGAAAAAATATGACAGTTGGAAAAAATGATAAAACATGGCAGTTGGAAAAAATGACAGTTGGAAATAATGACAAAATATGACAGTTGGAAAAAATGATAAAATATGATAGTTGTAAAAAATGTTAAAATTGACCAATTGTCCACAAACTTGCGCTTTTTGACCAAAATCACGCTTTTTACCCAAAATTGCACTTTATGATCAAAATTGCCCATAATTGCTCAAAATCACAATTTTCGCCAAAAAATCACCCAAAACTGCTAAAAATTGCACTTTTTGCCCAAAATTGCCTAAAATCACACTTTTTGACCAAAATCACACTTTTTGCCCAAAATTGCACTTTATGACCAAAAAAACTCACTTCTTGGAAAAAATGAAAGTATGACAGTTGGAAGAAATGACAAAATATGACAGTTGGAAGAAATTATAAAATATGACAGTTGGAAAAAATGACAGTTGGAAATAATGACAAAATATGACAGTTGGAAAAAATGATAAAATATGACAGTTGGAAGAAATGACAAAATATGACAGTTGGAAGAAATGAAAAAATATGACAGTTGGAAAAAATGATAAAATATGACAGTTGGAAAAAATGACAGTTGGAAATAATGACAAAATATGACAGTTGGAAAAAATGACAAAATATGACAGTTGTAAAAAATGTTAAAATTGACCAATTGTCCACAAACTTGCGCTTTTTGACCAAAATCACGCTTTTTACCCAAAATTGCACTTTATGATCAAAATTGCCCATAATTCCTCAAAATCACAATTTTCACCAAAAAATCACCCAAAACTGCTAAAAATTGCACTTTTTGCCCAAAATTGGCTAAAATCACACTTTTTGACCAAAATCACACTTTTTGCCCAAAATTGCAGTTTATGACCAAAATTGCACTTTATGACCAAAAAAATCTCACTTCTTGGAAAAAATGAAAGTATGACAGTTGGAAGAAATGAAAAAATATGACAGTTGGAAGAAATGAAAAAATATGACAGTTGAAAAAAATGATAAAATATGACAGTTGGAAAAAATGACAGTTGGAAATAATGACAAAATATGACAGTTGGAAAAAATGATAAAATATGATAGTTGTAAAAAATGTTAAAATTGACCAATTGTCCACAAACTTGCGCTTTTTGACCAAAATCACGCTTTTTATCCAAAATTGCACTTTATGATCAAAATTGCCCATAATTGCTCAAAATCACAATTTTCGCCAAAAAATCACCCAAAACTGCTAAAAATTGCACTTTTTGCCAAAAATTGCCTAAAATCACACTTTTTGACCAAAATCACACTTTTTGCCCAAAATTGCACTTTATGTCCAAAATTGCACTTTATGACCAAAAAAATCTCACTTCTTGGAAAAATGAAAGTATGACAGTTGGAAGAAATGACAAAATATGACAGCTGGAAGAAATGAAAAAATATGACAGTTGGAAAAAATGATAAAATATGACAGTTGGAAAAAAATACTAAATATGTCAGTTGGAAAAAATGACAGTTGGAAATAATGACAAAATATGACAGTTGGAAAAAATGATAAAATATGACAGTTGGAAAAAATGACAGTTGGAAATAATGACAAAATATGACAGTTGGAAAAAATTTTAAAATTGACCAATTGTCCACAAACTTGCGCTTTTTGACCAAAATCACGCTTTTTATCCAAAATTGCACTTTATGATCAAAATTGCCCATAATTGCTCAAAATCACAATTTTCGCCAAAAAATCACCCAAAACTGCTAAAAATTGCACTTTTTGCCAAAAATTGCCTAAAATCACACTTTTTGACCAAAATCACACTTTTTGCCCAAAATTGCACTTTATGACCAAAATTGCACTTCATGACCAAAAAAAATCTCACTTCTTGGAAAAATGAAAGTATGACAGTTGGAAGAAATGACAAAATATGACAGCAGGAAGAAATGAAAAAATATGACAGTTGGAAAAAATGATAAAATATGACAGTTGGAAAAAAATACAAAATATGTCAGTTGGAAAAAAATGACAGTTGGAAATAATGACAAAATATGACAGTTGGAAAAAATGATAAAATATGACAGTTGGAAAAAATGACAGTTGGAAATAATGACAAAATATGACAGTTGGAAAAAATGTTAAAATTGACCAATTGTCCACAAACTTGCGCTTTTTGACCAAAATCACGCTTTTTACCCAAAATTGCACTTTATGATCAAAATTGCCCATAATTGCTCAAAATCACAATTTTCGCCAAAAAAATCACCCAAAACTGCTAAAAATTGCACTTTTCCCCCAAAATTGCCTAAAATCACACTTTTTGACCAAAATCACACTTTTTGCCCAAAATTGCACTTTATGACCAAAATTGCACTTTATGACCAAAAAAATCTCACTTCTTGGAAAAAATGAAAGTATGACAGTTGGAAGAAATGACAAAATATGACAGTTGGAAGAAATGAAAAAATATGACAGTTGGAAAAAATGATAAAACATGGCAGTTGGAAAAAATGACAGTTGGAAATAATGACAAAATATGACAGTTGGAAAAAATGATAAAATATGATAGTTGTAAAAAATGTTAAAATTGACCAATTGTCCACAAACTTGCGCTTTTTGACCAAAATCACGCTTTTTACCCAAAATTGCACTTTATGATCAAAATTGCCCATAATTGCTCAAAATCACAATTTTCGCCAAAAAATCACCCAAAACTGCTAAAAATTGCACGTTTTGCCCAAAATTGCCTAAAATCACACTTTTTGACCAAAATCACACTTTTTGCCCAAAATTGCACTTTATGACCAAAAAAACTCACTTCTTGGAAAAAATGAAAGTATGACAGTTGGAAGAAATGACAAAATATGACAGTTGGAAGAAATTATAAAATATGACAGTTGGAAAAAATGACAGTTGGAAATAATGACAAAATATGACAGTTGGAAAAAATGATAAAATATGACAGTTGGAAGAAATGACAAAATATGACAGTTGGAAGAAATGAAAAAATATGACAGTTGGAAAAAATGATAAAATATGACAGTTGGAAAAAATGACAGTTGGAAATAATGACAAAATATGACAGTTGGAAAAAATGACAAAATATGACAGTTGTAAAAAATGTTAAAATTGACCAATTGTCCACAAACTTGCGCTTTTTGACCAAAATCACGCTTTTTACCCAAAATTGCACTTTATGATCAAAATTGCCCATAATTCCTCAAAATCACAATTTTCACCAAAAAATCACCCAAAACTGCTAAAAATTGCACTTTTTGCCCAAAATTGGCTAAAATCACACTTTTCGACCAAAATCACACTTTTTGCCCAAAATTGCAGTTTATGACCAAAATTGCACTTCATGACCAAAAAAAATCTCACTTCTTGGAAAAATGAAAGTATGACAGTTGGAAGAAATGACAAAATATGACAGCAGGAAGAAATGAAAAAATATGACAGTTGGAAAAAATGATAAAATATGACAGTTGGAAAAAATGACAGTTGGAAATAATGACAAAATATGACAGTTGGAAAAAATGATAAAATATGATAGTTGTAAAAAATGTTAAAATTGACCAATTGTCCACAAACTTGCGCTTTTTGACCAAAATCACGCTTTTTATCCAAAATTGCACTTTATGATCAAAATTGCCCATAATTGCTCAAAATCACAATTTTCGCCAAAAAATCACCCAAAACTGCTAAAAATTGCACTTTTTGCCAAAAATTGCCTAAAATCACACTTTTTGACCAAAATCACACTTTTTGCCCAAAATTGCACTTTATGTCCAAAATTGCACTTTATGACCAAAAAAATCTCACTTCTTGGAAAAATGAAAGTATGACAGTTGGAAGAAATGACAAAATATGACAGCTGGAAGAAATGAAAAAATATGACAGTTGGAAAAAATGATAAAATATGACAGTTGGAAAAAAATACTAAATATGTCAGTTGGAAAAAATGACAGTTGGAAATAATGACAAAATATGACAGTTGGAAAAAATGATAAAATATGACAGTTGGAAAAAATGACAGTTGGAAATAATGACAAAATATGACAGTTGGAAAAATTTTTAAAATTGACCAATTGTCCACAAACTTGCGCTTTTTGACCAAAATCACGCTTTTTATCCAAAATTGCACTTTATGATCAAAATTGCCCATAATTGCTCAAAATCACAATTTTCGCCAAAAAATCACCCAAAACTGCTAAAAATTGCACTTTTTGCCAAAAATTGCCTAAAATCACACTTTTTGACCAAAATCACACTTTTTGCCCAAAATTGCACTTTATGACCAAAATTGCACTTCATGACCAAAAAAAATCTCACTTCTTGGAAAAATGAAAGTATGACAGTTGGAAGAAATGACAAAATATGACAGCAGGAAGAAATGAAAAAATATGACAGTTGGAAAAAATGATAAAATATGACAGTTGGAAAAAAATACAAAATATGTCAGTTGGAAAAAATGACAGTTGGAAATAATGACAAAATATGACAGTTGGAAAAAATGATAAAATATGACAGTTGGAAAAAATGACAGTTGGAAATAATGACAAAATATGACAGTTGGAAAAAATGTTAAAATTGACCAATTGTCCACAAACTTGCGCTTTTTGACCAAAATCACGCTTTTTACCCAAAATTGCACTTTATGATCAAAATTGCCCATAATTGCTCAAAATCACAATTTTCGCCAAAAAAATCACCCAAAACTGCTAAAAATTGCACTTTTCCCCCAAAATTGCCTAAAATCACACTTTTTGACCAAAATCACACTTTTTGCCCAAAATTGCACTTTATGACCAAAATTGCACTTTATGACCAAAAAAAAATCTCACTTCTTGGAAAAAATGAAAGTATGACAGTTGGAAGAAATGACAAAATATGACAGTTGGAAGAAATGAAAAAATATGACAGTTGGAAAAAATGATAAAACATGGCAGTTGGAAAAAATGACAGTTGGAAATAATGACAAAATATGACAGTTGGAAAAAATGATAAAATATGATAGTTGTAAAAAATGTTAAAATTGACCAATTGTCCACAAACTTGCGCTTTTTGACCAAAATCACGCTTTTTACCCAAAATTGCACTTTATGATCAAAATTGCCCATAATTGCTCAAAATCACAATTTTCGCCAAAAAATCACCCAAAACTGCTAAAAATTGCACTTTTTGCCCAAAATTGCCTAAAATCACACTTTTTGACCAAAATCACACTTTTTGCCCAAAATTGCACTTTATGACCAAAAAAACTCACTTCTTGGAAAAAATGAAAGTATGACAGTTGGAAGAAATGACAAAATATGACAGTTGGAAGAAATTATAAAATATGACAGTTGGAAAAAATGACAGTTGGAAATAATGACAAAATATGACAGTTGGAAAAAATGATAAAATATGACAGTTGGAAGAAATGACAAAATATGACAGTTGGAAGAAATGAAAAAATATGACAGTTGGAAAAAATGATAAAATATGACAGTTGGAAAAAATGACAGTTGGAAATAATGACAAAATATGACAGTTGGAAAAAATGACAAAATATGACAGTTGTAAAAAATGTTAAAATTGACCAATTGTCCACAAACTTGCGCTTTTTGACCAAAATCACGCTTTTTACCCAAAATTGCACTTTATGATCAAAATTGCCCATAATTCCTCAAAATCACAATTTTCACCAAAAAATCACCCAAAACTGCTAAAAATTGCACTTTTTGCCCAAAATTGGCTAAAATCACACTTTTTGACCAAAATCACACTTTTTGCCCAAAATTGCAGTTTATGACCAAAATTGCACTTTATGACCAAAAAAATCTCACTTCTTGGAAAAAATGAAAGTATGACAGTTGGAAGAAATGAAAAAATATGACAGTTGGAAGAAATGAAAAAATATGACAGTTGAAAAAAATGATAAAATATGACAGTTGGAAAAAATGACAGTTGGAAATAATGACAAAATATGACAGTTGGAAAAAATGATAAAATATGATAGTTGTAAAAAATGTTAAAATTGACCAATTGTCCACAAACTTGCGCTTTTTGACCAAAATCACGCTTTTTATCCAAAATTGCACTTTATGATCAAAATTGCCCATAATTGCTCAAAATCACAATTTTCGCCAAAAAATCACCCAAAACTGCTAAAAATTGCACTTTTTGCCAAAAATTGCCTAAAATCACACTTTTTGACCAAAATCACACTTTTTGCCCAAAATTGCACTTTATGTCCAAAATTGCACTTTATGACCAAAAAAATCTCACTTCTTGGAAAAATGAAAGTATGACAGTTGGAAGAAATGACAAAATATGACAGCTGGAAGAAATGAAAAAATATGACAGTTGGAAAAAATGATAAAATATGACAGTTGGAAAAAAATACTAAATATGTCAGTTGGAAAAAATGACAGTTGGAAATAATGACAAAATATGACAGTTGGAAAAAATGATAAAATATGACAGTTGGAAAAAATGACAGTTGGAAATAATGACAAAATATGACAGTTGGAAAAAATTTTAAAATTGACCAATTGTCCACAAACTTGCGCTTTTTGACCAAAATCACGCTTTTTATCCAAAATTGCACTTTATGATCAAAATTGCCCATAATTGCTCAAAATCACAATTTTCGCCAAAAAATCACCCAAAACTGCTAAAAATTGCACTTTTTGCCAAAAATTGCCTAAAATCACACTTTTTGACCAAAATCACACTTTTTGCCCAAAATTGCACTTTATGACCAAAATTGCACTTCATGACCAAAAAAAATCTCACTTCTTGGAAAAATGAAAGTATGACAGTTGGAAGAAATGACAAAATATGACAGCAGGAAGAAATGAAAAAATATGACAGTTGGAAAAAATGATAAAATATGACAGTTGGAAAAAAATACAAAATATGTCAGTTGGAAAAAAATGACAGTTGGAAATAATGACAAAATATGACAGTTGGAAAAAATGATAAAATATGACAGTTGGAAAAAATGACAGTTGGAAATAATGACAAAATATGACAGTTGGAAAAAATGTTAAAATTGACCAATTGTCCACAAACTTGCGCTTTTTGACCAAAATCACGCTTTTTACCCAAAATTGCACTTTATGATCAAAATTGCCCATAATTGCTCAAAATCACAATTTTCGCCAAAAAATCACCCAAAACTGCTAAAAATTGCACTTTTTGCCAAAAATTGCCTAAAATCACACTTTTTGACCAAAATCACACTTTTTGCCCAAAATTGCACTTTATGACCAAAATTGCACTTCATGACCAAAAAAAATCTCACTTCTTGGAAAAATGAAAGTATGACAGTTGGAAGAAATGACAAAATATGACAGCAGGAAGAAATGAAAAAATATGACAGTTGGAAAAAATGATAAAATATGACAGTTGGAAAAAAATACAAAATATGTCAGTTGGAAAAAAATGACAGTTGGAAATAATGACAAAATATGACAGTTGGAAAAAATGATAAAATATGACAGTTGGAAAAAATGACAGTTGGAAATAATGACAAAATATGACAGTTGGAAAAAATTTTAAAATTGACCAATTGTCCACAAACTTGCGCTTTTTGACCAAAATCACGCTTTTTATCCAAAATTGCACTTTATGATCAAAATTGCCCATAATTGCTCAAAATCACAATTTTCGCCAAAAAATCACCCAAAACTGCTAAAAATTGCACTTTTTGCCAAAAATTGCCTAAAATCACACTTTTTGACCAAAATCACACTTTTTGCCCAAAATTGCACTTTATGACCAAAATTGCACTTCATGACCAAAAAAAATCTCACTTCTTGGAAAAATGAAAGTATGACAGTTGGAAGAAATGACAAAATATGACAGCAGGAAGAAATGAAAAAATATGACAGTTGGAAAAAATGATAAAATATGACAGTTGGAAAAAAATACAAAATATGTCAGTTGGAAAAAAATGACAGTTGGAAATAATGACAAAATATGACAGTTGGAAAAAATGATAAAATATGACAGTTGGAAAAAATGACAGTTGGAAATAATGACAAAATATGACAGTTGGAAAAAATGTTAAAATTGACCAATTGTCCACAAACTTGCGCTTTTTGACCAAAATCACGCTTTTTACCCAAAATTGCACTTTATGATCAAAATTGCCCATAATTGCTCAAAATCACAATTTTCGCCAAAAAATCACCCAAAACTGCTAAAAATTGCACTTTTTGCCAAAAATTGCCTAAAATCACACTTTTTGACCAAAATCACACTTTTTGCCCAAAATTGCACTTTATGACCAAAATTGCACTTCATGACCAAAAAAAATCTCACTTCTTGGAAAAATGAAAGTATGACAGTTGGAAGAAATGACAAAATATGACAGCAGGAAGAAATGAAAAAATATGACAGTTGGAAAAAATGATAAAATATGACAGTTGGAAAAAAATACAAAATATGTCAGTTGGAAAAAAATGACAGTTGGAAATAATGACAAAATATGACAGTTGGAAAAAATGATAAAATATGACAGTTGGAAAAAATGACAGTTGGAAATAATGACAAAATATGACAGTTGGAAAAAATGTTAAAATTGACCAATTGTCCACAAACTTGCGCTTTTTGACCAAAATCACGCTTTTTACCCAAAATTGCACTTTATGATCAAAATTGCCCATAATTGCTCAAAATCACAATTTTCGCCAAAAAAATCACCCAAAACTGCTAAAAATTGCACTTTTCCCCCAAAATTGCCTAAAATCACACTTTTTGACCAAAATCACACTTTTTGCCCAAAATTGCACTTTATGACCAAAATTGCACTTTATGACCAAAAAAATCTCACTTCTTGGAAAAAATGAAAGTATGACAGTTGGAAGAAATGACAAAATATGACAGTTGGAAGAAATGAAAAAATATGACAGTTGGAAAAAATGATAAAACATGGCAGTTGGAAAAAATGACAGTTGGAAATAATGACAAAATATGACAGTTGGAAAAAATGATAAAATATGATAGTTGTAAAAAATGTTAAAATTGACCAATTGTCCACAAACTTGCGCTTTTTGACCAAAATCACGCTTTTTACCCAAAATTGCACTTTATGATCAAAATTGCCCATAATTGCTCAAAATCACAATTTTCGCCAAAAAATCACCCAAAACTGCTAAAAATTGCACGTTTTGCCCAAAATTGCCTAAAATCACACTTTTTGACCAAAATCACACTTTTTGCCCAAAATTGCACTTTATGACCAAAAAAACTCACTTCTTGGAAAAAATGAAAGTATGACAGTTGGAAGAAATGACAAAATATGACAGTTGGAAGAAATTATAAAATATGACAGTTGGAAAAAATGACAGTTGGAAATAATGACAAAATATGACAGTTGGAAAAAATGATAAAATATGACAGTTGGAAGAAATGACAAAATATGACAGTTGGAAGAAATGAAAAAATATGACAGTTGGAAAAAATGATAAAATATGACAGTTGGAAAAAATGACAGTTGGAAATAATGACAAAATATGACAGTTTGAAAAAATGACAAAATATGACAGTTGTAAAAAATGTTAAAATTGACCAATTGTCCACAAACTTGCGCTTTTTGACCAAAATCACGCTTTTTACCCAAAATTGCACTTTATGATCAAAATTGCCCATAATTCCTCAAAATCACAATTTTCACCAAAAAATCACCCAAAACTGCTAAAAATTGCACTTTTTGCCCAAAATTGGCTAAAATCACACTTTTCGACCAAAATCACACTTTTTGCCCAAAATTGCAGTTTATGACCAAAATTGCACTTTATGACCAAAAAAATCTCACTTCTTGGAAAAAATGAAAGTATGACAGTTGGAAGAAATGAAAAAATATGACAGTTGGAAGAAATGAAAAAATATGACAGTTGAAAAAAATGATAAAATATGACAGTTGGAAAAAATGACAGTTGGAAATAATGACAAAATATGACAGTTGGAAAAAATGATAAAATATGATAGTTGTAAAAAATGTTAAAATTGACCAATTGTCCACAAACTTGCGCTTTTTGACCAAAATCACGCTTTTTATCCAAAATTGCACTTTATGATCAAAATTGCCCATAATTGCTCAAAATCACAATTTTCGCCAAAAAATCACCCAAAACTGCTAAAAATTGCACTTTTTGCCAAAAATTGCCTAAAATCACACTTTTTGACCAAAATCACACTTTTTGCCCAAAATTGCACTTTATGTCCAAAATTGCACTTTATGACCAAAAAAATCTCACTTCTTGGAAAAATGAAAGTATGACAGTTGGAAGAAATGACAAAATATGACAGCTGGAAGAAATGAAAAAATATGACAGTTGGAAAAAATGATAAAATATGACAGTTGGAAAAAAATACTAAATATGTCAGTTGGAAAAAATGACAGTTGGAAATAATGACAAAATATGACAGTTGGAAAAAATGATAAAATATGACAGTTGGAAAAAATGACAGTTGGAAATAATGACAAAATATGACAGTTGGAAAAAATGTTAAAATTGACCAATTGTCCACAAACTTGCGCTTTTTGACCAAAATCACGCTTTTTATCCAAAATTGCACTTTATGATCAAAATTGCCCATAATTGCTCAAAATCACAATTTTCGCCAAAAAATCACCCAAAACTGCTAAAAATTGCACTTTTTGCCAAAAATTGCCTAAAATCACACTTTTTGACCAAAATCACACTTTTTGCCCAAAATTGCACTTTATGACCAAAATTGCACTTCATGACCAAAAAAAATCTCACTTCTTGGAAAAATGAAAGTATGACAGTTGGAAGAAATGACAAAATATGACAGCAGGAAGAAATGAAAAAATATGACAGTTGGAAAAAATGATAAAACATGGCAGTTGGAAAAAATGACAGTTGGAAATAATGACAAAATATGACAGTTGGAAAAAATGATAAAATATGATAGTTGTAAAAAATGTTAAAATTGACCAATTGTCCACAAACTTGCGCTTTTTGACCAAAATCACGCTTTTTACCCAAAATTGCACTTTATGATCAAAATTGCCCATAATTGCTCAAAATCACAATTTTCGCCAAAAAATCACCCAAAACTGCTAAAATTGCACTTTTTGCCCAAAATTGCCTAAAATCACACTTTTTGACCAAAATCACACTTTTTGCCCAAAATTGCACTTTATGACCAAAAAAACTCACTTCTTGGAAAAAATGAAAGTATGACAGTTGGAAGAAATGACAAAATATGACAGTTGGAAGAAATTATAAAATATGACAGTTGGAAAAAATGACAGTTGGAAATAATGACAAAATATGACAGTTGGAAAAAATGATAAAATATGACAGTTGGAAGAAATGACAAAATATGACAGTTGGAAGAAATGAAAAAATATGACAGTTGGAAAAAATGATAAAATATGACAGTTGGAAAAAATGACAGTTGGAAATAATGACAAAATATGACAGTTGGAAAAAATGACAAAATATGACAGTTGTAAAAAATGTTAAAATTGACCAATTGTCCACAAACTTGCGCTTTTTGACCAAAATCACGCTTTTTACCCAAAATTGCACTTTATGATCAAAATTGCCCATAATTCCTCAAAATCACAATTTTCACCAAAAAATCACCCAAAACTGCTAAAAATTGCACTTTTTGCCCAAAATTGGCTAAAATCACACTTTTTGACCAAAATCACACTTTTTGCCCAAAATTGCACTTTATGACCAAAATTGCACTTTATGACCAAAAAAATCTCACTTCTTGGAAAAAATGAAAGTATGACAGTTGGAAGAAATGACAAAATATGACAGTTGGAAGAAATGAAAAAATATGACAGTTGAAAAAAATGATAAAATATGACAGTTGGAAAAAATGACAGTTGGAAATAATGACAAAATATGACAGTTGGAAAAAATGATAAAATATGATAGTTGTAAAAAATGTTAAAATTGACCAATTGTCCACAAACTTGCGCTTTTTGACCAAAATCACGCTTTTTATCCAAAATTGCACTTTATGATCAAAATTGCCCATAATTGCTCAAAATCACAATTTTCGCCAAAAAATCACCCAAAACTGCTAAAAATTGCACTTTTTGCCAAAAATTGCCTAAAATCACACTTTTTGACCAAAATCACACTTTTTGCCCAAAATTGCACTTTATGTCCAAAATTGCACTTTATGACCAAAAAAATCTCACTTCTTGGAAAAATGAAAGTATGACAGTTGGAAGAAATGACAAAATATGACAGCTGGAAGAAATGAAAAAATATGACAGTTGGAAAAAATGATAAAATATGACAGTTGGAAAAAAATACTAAATATGTCAGTTGGAAAAAATGACAGTTGGAAATAATGACAAAATATGACAGTTGGAAAAAATGATAAAATATGACAGTTGGAAAAAATGACAGTTGGAAATAATGACAAAATATGACAGTTGGAAAAAATGTTAAAATTGACCAATTGTCCACAAACTTGCGCTTTTTGACCAAAATCACGCTTTTTATCCAAAATTGCACTTTATGATCAAAATTGCCCATAATTGCTCAAAATCACAATTTTCGCCAAAAAATCACCTAAAACTGCTAAAAATTGCACTTTTTGCCAAAAATTGCCTAAAATCACACTTTTTGACCAAAATCACACTTTTTGCCCAAAATTGCACTTTATGACCAAAATTGCACTTCATGACCAAAAAAAATCTCACTTCTTGGAAAAATGAAAGTATGACAGTTGGAAGAAATGACAAAATATGACAGCAGGAAGAAATGAAAAAATATGACAGTTGGAAAAAATGATAAAATATGACAGTTGGAAAAAAATACAAAATATGTCAGTTGGAAAAAAATGACAGTTGGAAATAATGACAAAATATGACAGTTGGAAAAAATGATAAAATATGACAGTTGGAAAAAATGACAGTTGGAAATAATGACAAAATATGACAGTTGGAAAAAATGTTAAAATTGACCAATTGTCCACAAACTTGCGCTTTTTGACCAAAATCACGCTTTTTACCCAAAATTGCACTTTATGATCAAAATTGCCCATAATTGCTCAAAATCACAATTTTCGCCAAAAAAATCACCCAAAACTGCTAAAAATTGCACTTTTTCCCCAAAATTGCCTAAAATCACACTTTTTGACCAAAATCACACTTTTTGCCCAAAATTGCACTTTATGACCAAAATTGCACTTTATGACCAAAAAAATCTCACTTCTTGGAAAAAATGAAAGTATGACAGTTGGAAGAAATGACAAAATATGACAGTTGGAAGAAATGAAAAAATATGACAGTTGGAAAAAATGATAAAACATGGCAGTTGGAAAAAATGACAGTTGGAAATAATGACAAAATATGACAGTTGGAAAAAATGATAAAATATGATAGTTGTAAAAAATGTTAAAATTGACCAATTGTCCACAAACTTGCGCTTTTTGACCAAAATCACGCTTTTTACCCAAAATTGCACTTTATGATCAAAATTGCCCATAATTGCTCAAAATCACAATTTTCGCCAAAAAATCACCCAAAACTGCTAAAAATTGCACTTTTTGCCCAAAATTGCCTAAAATCACACTTTTTGACCAAAATCACACTTTTTGCCCAAAATTGCACTTTATGACCAAAAAAACTCACTTCTTGGAAAAAATGAAAGTATGACAGTTGGAAGAAATGACAAAATATGACAGTTGGAAGAAATTATAAAATATGACAGTTGGAAAAAATGACAGTTGGAAATAATGACAAAATATGACAGTTGGAAAAAATGATAAAATATGACAGTTGGAAGAAATGACAAAATATGACAGTTGGAAGAAATGAAAAAATATGACAGTTGGAAAAAATGATAAAATATGACAGTTGGAAAAAATGACAGTTGGAAATAATGACAAAATATGACAGTTGGAAAAAATGACAAAATATGACAGTTGTAAAAAATGTTAAAATTGACCAATTGTCCACAAACTTGCGCTTTTTGACCAAAATCACGCTTTTTACCCAAAATTGCACTTTATGATCAAAATTGCCCATAATTCCTCAAAATCACAATTTTCACCAAAAAATCACCCAAAACTGCTAAAAATTGCACTTTTTGCCCAAAATTGGCTAAAATCACACTTTTTGACCAAAATCACACTTTTTGCCCAAAATTGCACTTTATGACCAAAATTGCACTTTATGACCAAAAAAATCTCACTTCTTGGAAAAAATGAAAGTATGACAGTTGGAAGAAATGAAAAAATATGACAGTTGGAAGAAATGAAAAAATATGACAGTTGAAAAAAATGATAAAATATGACAGTTGGAAAAAATGACAGTTGGAAATAATGACAAAATATGACAGTTGGAAAAAATGCTAAAATATGATAGTTGTAAAAAATGTTAAAATTGACCAATTGTCCACAAACTTGCGCTTTTTGACCAAAATCACGCTTTTTATCCAAAATTGCACTTTATGATCAAAATTGCCCATAATTGCTCAAAATCACAATTTTCGCCAAAAAATCACCCAAAACTGCTAAAAATTGCACTTTTTGCCAAAAATTGCCTAAAATCACACTTTTTGACCAAAATCACACTTTTTGCCCAAAATTGCACTTTATGTCCAAAATTGCACTTTATGACCAAAAAAATCTCACTTCTTGGAAAAATGAAAGTATGACAGTTGGAAGAAATGACAAAATATGACAGCTGGAAGAAATGAAAAAATATGACAGTTGGAAAAAATGATAAAATATGACAGTTGGAAAAAAATACTAAATATGTCAGTTGGAAAAAATGACAGTTGGAAATAATGACAAAATATGACAGTTGGAAAAAATGATAAAATATGACAGTTGGAAAAAATGACAGTTGGAAATAATGACAAAATATGACAGTTGGAAAAAATGTTAAAATTGACCAATTGTCCACAAACTTGCGCTTTTTGACCAAAATCACGCTTTTTATCCAAAATTGCACTTTATGATCAAAATTGCCCATAATTGCTCAAAATCACAATTTTCGCCAAAACATCAGCCAAAACTGCTAAAAATTGCACTTTTTGCCAAAAATTGCCTAAAATCACACTTTTTGACCAAAATCACACTTTTTGCCCAAAATTGCACTTTATGACCAAAATTGCACTTCATGACCAAAAAAAATCTCACTTCTTGGAAAAATGAAAGTATGACAGTTGGAAGAAATGACAAAATATGACAGCAGGAAGAAATGAAAAAATATGACAGTTGGAAAAAATGATAAAATATGACAGTTGGAAAAAAATACAAAATATGTCAGTTGGAAAAAAATGACAGTTGGAAATAATGACAAAATATGACAGTTGGAAAAAATGATAAAATATGACAGTTGGAAAAAATGACAGTTGGAAATAATGACAAAATATGACAGTTGGAAAAAATGTTAAAATTGACCAATTGTCCACAAACTTGCGCTTTTTGACCAAAATCACGCTTTTTACCCAAAATTGCACTTTATGATCAAAATTGCCCATAATTGCTCAAAATCACAATTTTCGCCAAAAAAATCACCCAAAACTGCTAAAAATTGCACTTTTTCCCCAAAATTGCCTAAAAACACACTTTTTGACCAAAATCACACTTTTTGCCCAAAATTGCACTTTATGACCAAAATTGCACTTTATGACCAAAAAAATCTCACTTCTTGGAAAAAATGAAAGTATGACAGTTGGAAGAAATGACAAAATATGACAGTTGGAAGAAATGAAAAAATATAACAGTTGGAAAAAATGATAAAACATGGCAGTTGGAAAAAATGACAGTTGGAAATAATGACAAAATATGACAGTTGGAAAAAATGATAAAATATGATAGTTGTAAAAAATGTTAAAATTGACCAATTGTCCACAAACTTGCGCTTTTTGACCAAAATCACGCTTTTTACCCAAAATTGCACTTTATGATCAAAATTGCCCATAATTGCTCAAAATCACAATTTTTGCCAAAAATCACCCAAAACTGCTAAAAATTGCACTTTTTGCCCAAAATTGCCTAAAATCACACTTTTTGACCAAAATCACACTTTTTGCCCAAAATTGCACTTTATGACCAAAAAAATCTCACTTCTTGGAAAAAATGAAAGAATGACAGTTGGAAGAAATGACAAAATATGACAGTTGGAAGAAATGATAAAATATGACAGTTGGAAAAAATGACAGTTGGAAATAATGACAAAATATGACAGTTGGAAAAAAATGATAAAATATGACAGTTGGAAGAAATGACAAAATATGACAGTTGGAAGAAATGAAAAAATATGACAGTTGGAAAAAATGATAAAATATGACAGTTGGAAAAAATGACAGTTGGAAATAATGACAAAATATGACAGTTGGAAAAAATGACAAAATATGACAGTTGTAAAAAATGTTAAAATTGACCAATTGTCCACAAACTTGCGCTTTTTGACCAAAATCACGCTTTTTACCCAAAATTGCACTTTATGATCAAAATTGCCCATAATTGCTCAAAATCACAATTTTCGCCAAAAAATCACCCAAAACTGCTAAAAATTGCACTTTTTGCCCAAAATTGGCTAAAATCACACTTTTTGACCAAAATCACACTTTTTGCCCAAAATTGCACTTTATGACCAAAATTGCACTTTATGACCAAAAAAATCTCACTTCTTGGAAAAAATGAAAGTATGACAGTTGGAAGAAATGACAAAATATGACAGTTGGAAGAAATGAAAAAATATGACAGTTGAAAAAAATGATAAAATATGACAGTTGGAAAAAATGACAGTTGGAAATAATGACAAAATATGACAGTTGGAAAAAATGATAAAATATGATAGTTGTAAAAAATGTTAAAATTGACCAATTGTCCACAAACTTGCGCTTTTTGACCAAAATCACGCTTTTTATCCAAAATTGCACTTTATGATCAAAATTGCCCATAATTGCTCAAAATCACAATTTTCGCCAAAAAATCACCCAAAACTGCTAAAAATTGCACTTTTTGCCAAAAATTGCCTAAAATCACACTTTTTGACCAAAATCACACTTTTTGCCCAAAATTGCACTTTATGACCAAAATTGCACTTTATGACCAAAAAAAATCTCACTTCTTGGAAAAATGAAAGTATGACAGTTGGAAGAAATGACAAAATATGACAGCTGGAAGAAATGAAAAAATATGACAGTTGGAAAAAATGATAAAATATGACAGTTGGAAAAAAATACAAAATATGTCAGTTGGAAAAAATGACAGTTGGAAATAATGACAAAATATGACAGTTGGAAAAAATGATAAAATATGACAGTTGGAAAAAATGACAGTTGGAAATAATGACAAAATATGACAGTTGGAAAAAATGTTAAAATTGACCAATTGTCCACAAACTTGCGCTTTTTGACCAAAATCACGCTTTTTACCCAAAATTGCACTTTATGATCAAAATTGCCCATAATTGCTCAAAATCACAATTTTCGCCAAAAAATCACCCAAAACTGCTAAAAATTGCACTTTTTGCCCAAAATTGCCTAAAATCACACTTTTTGACCAAAATCACACTTTTTGCCCAAAATTGCACTTTATGACCAAAAAAACTCACTTCTTGGAAAAAATGAAAGTATGACAGTTGGAAGAAATGACAAAATATGACAGTTGGAAGAAATTATAAAATATGACAGTTGGAAAAAATGACAGTTGGAAATAATGACAAAATATGACAGTTGGAAAAAATGATAAAATATGACAGTTGGAAGAAATGACAAAATATGACAGTTGGAAGAAATGAAAAAATATGACAGTTGGAAAAAATGATAAAATATGACAGTTGGAAAAAATGACAGTTGGAAATAATGACAAAATATGACAGTTGGAAAAAATGACAAAATATGACAGTTGTAAAAAATGTTAAAATTGACCAATTGTCCACAAACTTGCGCTTTTTGACCAAAATCACGCTTTTTACCCAAAATTGCACTTTATGATCAAAATTGCCCATAATTCCTCAAAATCACAATTTTCACCAAAAAATCACCCAAAACTGCTAAAAATTGCACTTTTTGCCCAAAATTGGCTAAAATCACACTTTTTGACCAAAATCACACTTTTTGCCCAAAATTGCACTTTATGACCAAAATTGCACTTTATGACCAAAAAAATCTCACTTCTTGGAAAAAATGAAAGTATGACAGTTGGAAGAAATGAAAAAATATGACAGTTGGAAGAAATGAAAAAATATGACAGTTGAAAAAAATGATAAAATATGACAGTTGGAAAAAATGACAGTTGGAAATAATGACAAAATATGACAGTTGGAAAAAATGCTAAAATATGATAGTTGTAAAAAATGTTAAAATTGACCAATTGTCCACAAACTTGCGCTTTTTGACCAAAATCACGCTTTTTATCCAAAATTGCACTTTATGATCAAAATTGCCCATAATTGCTCAAAATCACAATTTTCGCCAAAAAATCACCCAAAACTGCTAAAAATTGCACTTTTTGCCAAAAATTGCCTAAAATCACACTTTTTGACCAAAATCACACTTTTTGCCCAAAATTGCACTTTATGTCCAAAATTGCACTTTATGACCAAAAAAATCTCACTTCTTGGAAAAATGAAAGTATGACAGTTGGAAGAAATGACAAAATATGACAGCTGGAAGAAATGAAAAAATATGACAGTTGGAAAAAATGATAAAATATGACAGTTGGAAAAAAATACTAAATATGTCAGTTGGAAAAAATGACAGTTGGAAATAATGACAAAATATGACAGTTGGAAAAAATGATAAAATATGACAGTTGGAAAAAATGACAGTTGGAAATAATGACAAAATATGACAGTTGGAAAAAATGTTAAAATTGACCAATTGTCCACAAACTTGCGCTTTTTGACCAAAATCACGCTTTTTATCCAAAATTGCACTTTATGATCAAAATTGCCCATAATTGCTCAAAATCACAATTTTCGCCAAAAAATCACCCAAAACTGCTAAAAATTGCACTTTTTGCCAAAAATTGCCTAAAATCACACTTTTTGACCAAAATCACACTTTTTGCCCAAAATTGCACTTTATGACCAAAATTGCACTTCATGACCAAAAAAAATCTCACTTCTTGGAAAAATGAAAGTATGACAGTTGGAAGAAATGACAAAATATGACAGCAGGAAGAAATGAAAAAATATGACAGTTGGAAAAAATGATAAAATATGACAGTTGGAAAAAAATACAAAATATGTCAGTTGGAAAAAAATGACAGTTGGAAATAATGACAAAATATGACAGTTGGAAAAAAAGATAAAATATGACAGTTGGAAAAAATGACAGTTGGAAATAATGACAAAATATGACAGTTGGAAAAAATGTTAAAATTGACCAATTGTCCACAAACTTGCGCTTTTTGACCAAAATCACGCTTTTTACCCAAAATTGCACTTTATGATCAAAATTGCCCATAATTGCTCAAAATCACAATTTTCGCCAAAAAAATCACCCAAAACTGCTAAAAATTGCACTTTTTCCCCAAAATTGCCTAAAAACACACTTTTTGACCAAAATCACACTTTTTGCCCAAAATTGCACTTTATGACCAAAATTGCACTTTATGACCAAAAAAATCTCACTTCTTGGAAAAAATGAAAGTATGACAGTTGGAAGAAATGACAAAATATGACAGTTGGAAGAAATGAAAAAATATGACAGTTGGAAAAAATGATAAAACATGGCAGTTGGAAAAAATGACAGTTGGAAATAATGACAAAATATGACAGTTGGAAAAAATGATAAAATATGATAGTTGTAAAAAATGTTAAAATTGACCAATTGTCCACAAACTTGCGCTTTTTGACCAAAATCACGCTTTTTACCCAAAATTGCACTTTATGATCAAAATTGCCCATAATTGCTCAAAATCACAATTTTTGCCAAAAATCACCCAAAACTGCTAAAAATTGCACTTTTTGCCCAAAATTGCCTAAAATCACACTTTTTGACCAAAATCACACTTTTTGCCCAAAATTGCACTTTATGACCAAAAAAATCTCACTTCTTGGAAAAAATGAAAGAATGACAGTTGGAAGAAATGACAAAATATGACAGTTGGAAGAAATGATAAAATATGACAGTTGGAAAAAATGACAGTTGGAAATAATGACAAAATATGACAGTTGGAAAAAAATGATAAAATATGACAGTTGGAAGAAATGACAAAATATGACAGTTGGAAGAAATGAAAAAATATGACAGTTGGAAAAAATGATAAAATATGACAGTTGGAAAAAATGACAGTTGGAAATAATGACAAAATATGACAGTTGGAAAAAATGACAAAATATGACAGTTGTAAAAAATGTTAAAATTGACCAATTGTCCACAAACTTGCGCTTTTTGACCAAAATCACGCTTTTTACCCAAAATTGCACTTTATGATCAAAATTGCCCATAATTGCTCAAAATCACAATTTTCGCCAAAAAATCACCCAAAACTGCTAAAAATTGCACTTTTTGCCCAAAATTGGCTAAAATCACACTTTTTGACCAAAATCACACTTTTTGCCCAAAATTGCACTTTATGACCAAAATTGCACTTTATGACCAAAAAAATCTCACTTCTTGGAAAAAATGAAAGTATGACAGTTGGAAGAAATGACAAAATATGACAGTTGGAAGAAATGAAAAAATATGACAGTTGAAAAAAATGATAAAATATGACAGTTGGAAAAAATGACAGTTGGAAATAATGACAAAATATGACAGTTGGAAAAAATGACAGTTGGAAATAATGACAAAATATGACAGTTGGAAAAAATGATAAAATATGATAGTTGTAAAAAATGTTAAAATTGACCAATTGTCCACAAACTTGCGCTTTTTGACCAAAATCACGCTTTTTATCCAAAATTGCACTTTATGATCAAAATTGCCCATAATTGCTCAAAATCACAATTTTCGCCAAAAAATCACCCAAAACTGCTAAAAATTGCACTTTTGGCAAAAATTGCCTAAAATCACACTTTTTGACCAAAATCACACTTTTTGCCCAAAATTGCACTTTATGACCAAAATTGCACTTTATGACCAAAAAAAATCTCACTTCTTGGAAAAATGAAAGTATGACAGTTGGAAGAAATGACAAAATATGACAGCTGGAAGAAATGAAAAAATATGACAGTTGGAAAAAATGATAAAATATGACAGTTGGAAAAAAATACAAAATATGTCAGTTGGAAAAAATGACAGTTGGAAATAATGACAAAATATGACAGTTGGAAAAAATGATAAAATATGACAGTTGGAAAAAATGACAGTTGGAAATAATGACAAAATATGACAGTTGGAAAAAATGTTAAAATTGACCAATTGTCCACAAACTTGCGCTTTTTGACCAAAATCACGCTTTTTACCCAAAATTGCACTTTATGATCAAAATTGCCCATAATTGCTCAAAATCACAATTTTCGCCAAAAAATCACCCAAAACTGCTAAAAATTGCACTTTTTGCCCAAAATTGCCTAAAATCACACTTTTTGACCAAAATCACACTTTTTGCCCAAAATTGCACTTTATGACCAAAATTGCACTTTATGACCAAAAATATCTCACTTCTTGGAAAAAATGAAAGTATGACAGTTGGAAGAAATGACAAAATATGACAGTTGGAAGAAATGAAAAAATATGACAGTTGAAAAAATGATAAAATATGACAGTTGGAAAAAATGACAGTTGGAAATAATGACAAAATATGACAGTTGGAAAAAATGATAAAATATGACAGTTGGAAAAAAATACAAAATATGTCAGTTGGAAAAAATGACAGTTGGAAATAATGACAAAATATGACAGTTGGAAAAAATGATAAAATATGATAGTTGTAAAAATGATAAAATATGACAGTTGGAAAAAATGACAGTTGGAAATAATGACAAAATATGACAGTTGGAAAAAATGTTAAAATTGACCAATTGTCCACAAACTTGCGCTTTTTGACCAAAATCACGCTTTTTACCCAAAATTGCACTTTATGATCAAAATTGCCCATAATTGCTCAAAATCACAATTTTCGCCAAAAAATCACCCAAAACTGCTAAAAATTGCACTTTTTGCCCAAAATTGCCTAAAATCACACTTTTTGACCAAAATCACACTTTTTGCCCAAAATTGCACTTTATGACCAAAATTGCTTTTTATGACCAAAAAAATCTCACTTCTTGGAAAAAATGAAAGTATGACAGTTGGAAGAAATGACAAAATATTACAGTTGGAAGAAATGAAAAAATATGACAGTTGAAAAAAATGATAAAATATGACAGTTGGAAAAAATGACAGTTGGAAATAATGACAAAATATGACAGTTGGAAAAAATGATAAAATATGATAGTTGTAAAAAATGTTAAAATTGACCAATTGTCCACAAATTTGCGCTTTTTGACCAAAATCACGCTTTTTGCCCAAAATTGCACTTTATGACCAAAAAAATCTCACTTCTTGGAAAAAATGAAAGTATGACAGTTGGAAGAAATGACAAAATATGACAGTTGGAAGAAATGAAAAAATATGACAGTTGAAAAAAGTGATAAAATATGACAGTTGGAAAAAATGACAGTTGGAAATAATGACAAAATATGACAGTTGGAAAAAATGATAAAATATGATAGTTGTAAAAAATGTTAAAATTGACCAATTGTCCACAAACTTGCGCTTTTTGACCAAAATCACGCTTTTTATCCAAAATTGCACTTTATGATCAAAATTGCCCATAATTGCTCAAAATCACAATTTTCGCCAAAAAATCACCCAAAACTGCTAAAAATTGCACTTTTTGCCAAAAATTGCCTAAAATAAAACTTTTTGACCAAAATCACACTTTTTGCCCAAAATTGCACTTTATGACCAAAATTGCACTTTATGACCAAAAAAAATCTCACTTCTTGGAAAAATGAAAGTATGACAGTTGGAAGAAATGACAAAATATGACAGCTGGAAGAAATGAAAAAATATGACAGTTGGAAAAAATGATAAAATATGACAGTTGGAAAAAAATACAAAATATGTCAGTTGGAAAAAAATGACAGTTGGAAATAATGACAAAATATGACAGTTGGAAAAAATGATAAAATATGACAGTTGGAAAAAATGACAGTTGGAAATAATGACAAAATATGACAGTTGGAAAAAATGTTAAAATTGACCAATTGTCCACAAACTTGCGCTTTTTGACCAAAATCACGCTTTTTACCCAAAATTGCACTTTATGATCAAAATTGCCCATAATTGCTCAAAATCACAATTTTCGCCAAAAAATCACCCAAAACTGCTAAAAATTGCACTTTTTCCCCAAAATTGCCTAAAATCACACTTTTTGACCAAAATCACACTTTTTGCCCAAAATTGCACTTTATGACCAAAATTGCACTTTATGACCAAAAAAATCTCACTTCTTGGAAAAAATGAAAGTATGACAGTTGGAAAAAATGATAAAACATGGCAGTTGGAAAAAATGACAGTTGGAAATAATGACAAAATATGACAGTTGGAAAAAATGATAAAATATGATAGTTGTAAAAAATGTTAAAATTGACCAATTGTCCACAAACTTGCGCTTTTTGACCAAAATCACGCTTTTTACCCAAAATTGCACTTTATGATCAAAATTGCCCATAATTGCTCAAAATCACAATTTTTGCCAAAAAATCACCCAAAACTGCTAAAAATTGCACTTTTTGCCCAAAATTGCCTAAAATCACACTTTTTGACCAAAATCACACTTTTTGCCCAAAATTGCACTTTATGACCAAAAAAATCTCACTTCTTGGAAAAAATGAAAGAATGACAGTTGGAAGAAATGACAAAATATGACAGTTGGAAGAAATGATAAAATATGACAGTTGAAAAAAATGACAGTTGGAAATAATGACAAAATATGACAGTTGGAAAAAATGATAAAATATGACAGTTGGAAGAAATGACAAAATATGACAGTTGGAAGAAATGAAAAAATATGACAGTTGGAAAAAATGATAAAATATGACAGTTGGAAAAAATGACAGTTGGAAATAATGACAAAATATGACAGTTGGAAAAAATGACAAAATATGACAGTTGTAAAAAATGTTAAAATTGACCAATTGTCCACAAACTTGCGCTTTTTGACCAAAATCACGCTTTTTACCCAAAATTGCACTTTATGATCAAAATTGCCCATAATTGCTCAAAATCACAATTTTCGCCAAAAAATCACCCAAAACTGCTAAAAATTGCACTTTTTGCCCAAAATTGGCTAAAATCACACTTTTTGACCAAAATCACACTTTTTGCCCAAAATTGCACTTTATGACCAAAATTGCACTTCATGACCAAAAAAATCTCACTTCTTGGAAAAAATGAAAGTATGACAGTTGGAAGAAATGACAAAATATGACAGTTGGAAGAAATGAAAAAATATGACAGTTGAAAAAAATGATAAAATATGACAGTTGGAAAAAATGACAGTTGGAAATAATGACAAAATATGACAGTTGGAAAAAATGATAAAATATGATAGTTGTAAAAAATGTTAAAATTGACCAATTGTCCACAAACTTGCGCTTTTTGACCAAAATCACGCTTTTTATCCAAAATTGCACTTTATGATCAAAATTGCCCATAATTGCTCAAAATCACAATTTTCGCCAAAAAATCACCCAAAACTGCTAAAAATTGCACTTTTTGCCAAAAATTGCCTAAAATCACACTTTTTGACCAAAATCACACTTTTTGCCCAAAATTGCACTTTATGACCAAAATTGCACTTTATGACCAAAAAAAATCTCACTTCTTGGAAAAATGAAAGTATGACAGTTGGAAGAAATGACAAAATATGACAGCTGGAAGAAATGAAAAAATATGACAGTTGGAAAAAATGATAAAATATGACAGTTGGAAAAAAATACAAAATATGTCAGTTGGAAAAAATGACAGTTGGAAATAATGACAAAATATGACAGTTGGAAAAAATGATAAAATATGACAGTTGGAAAAAATGACAGTTGGAAATAATGACAAAATATGACAGTTGGAAAAAATGTTAAAATTGACCAATTGTCCACAAACTTGCGCTTTTTGACCAAAATCACGCTTTTTACCCAAAATTGCACTTTATGATCAAAATTGCCCATAATTGCTCAAAATCACAATTTTCGCCAAAAAATCACCCAAAACTGCTAAAAATTGCACTTTTTGCCCAAAATTGCCTAAAATCACACTTTTTGACCAAAATCACACTTTTTGCCCAAAATTGCACTTTATGACCAAAATTGCACTTTATGACCAAAAATATCTCACTTCTTGGAAAAAATGAAAGTATGACAGTTGGAAGAAATGACAAAATATGACAGTTGGAAGAAATGAAAAAATATGACAGTTGAAAAAATGATAAAATATGACAGTTGGAAAAAATGACAGTTGGAAATAATGACAAAATATGACAGTTGGAAAAAATGATAAAATATGACAGTTGGAAAAAAATACAAAATATGTCAGTTGGAAAAAATGACAGTTGGAAATAATGACAAAATATGACAGTTGGAAAAAATGATAAAATATGATAGTTGTAAAAATGATAAAATATGACAGTTGGAAAAAATGACAGTTGGAAATAATGACAAAATATGACAGTTGGAAAAAATGTTAAAATTGACCAATTGTCCACAAACTTGCGCTTTTTGACCAAAATCACGCTTTTTACCCAAAATTGCACTTTATGATCAAAATTGCCCATAATTGCTCAAAATCACAATTTTTGCCAAAAAATCACCCAAAACTGCTAAAAATTGCACTTTTTGCCCAAAATTGCCTAAAATCACACTTTTTGACCAAAATCACACTTTTTGCCCAAAATTGCACTTTATGACCAAAATTGCACTTTATGACCAAAAAAATCTCACTTCTTGGAAAAAATGAAAGTATGACAGTTGGAAGAAATGACAAAATATGACAGTTGGAAGAAATGAAAAAATATGACAGTTGAAAAAAATGATAAAATATGACAGTTGGAAAAAATGACAGTTGGAAATAATGACAAAATATGACAGTTGGAAAAAATGATAAAATATGATAGTTGTAAAAAATGTTAAAATTGACCAATTGTCCACAAACTTGCGCTTTTTGACCAAAATCACGCTTTTTATCCAAAATTGCACTTTATGATCAAAATTGCCCATAATTGCTCAAAATCACAATTTTCGCCAAAAAATCACCCAAAACTGCTAAAAATTGCACTTTTTGCCCAAAATTGCCTAAAATCACACTTTTTGACCAAAATCACACTTTTTGCCCAAAATTGCACTTTATGACCAAAATTGCACTTTATGACCAAAAAAAATCTCACTTCTTGGAAAAATGAAAGTATGACAGTTGGAAGAAATGACAAAATATGACAGCTGGAAGAAATGAAAAAATATGACAGTTGGAAAAAATGATAAAATATGACAGTTGGAAAAAAATACAAAATATGTCAGTTGGAAAAAAATGACAGTTGGAAATAATGACAAAATATGACAGTTGGAAAAAATGATAAAATATGACAGTTGGAAAAAATGACAGTTGGAAATAATGACAAAATATGACAGTTGGAAAAAATGTTAAAATTGACCAATTGTCCACAAACTTGCGCTTTTTGACCAAAATCACGCTTTTTACCCAAAATTGCACTTTATGATCAAAATTGCCCATAATTGCTCAAAATCACAATTTTCGCCAAAAAATCACCCAAAACTGCTAAAAATTGCACTTTTTCCCCAAAATTGCCTAAAATCACACTTTTTGCCCAAAATCACACTTTTTGCCCAAAATTGCACTTTATGACCAAAAAAATCTCACTTCTTGGAAAAAATGAAAGTATGACAGTTGGAAGAAATGACAAAATATGACAGTTGGAAGAAATGAAAAAATATGACAGTTGGAAAAAATGATAAAACATGGCAGTTGGAAAAAATGACAGTTGGAAATAATGACAAAATATGACAGTTGGAAAAAATGATAAAATATGATAGTTGTAAAAAATGTTAAAATTGACCAATTGTCCACAAACTTGCGCTTTTTGACCAAAATCACGCTTTTTACCCAAAATTGCACTTTATGATCAAAATTGCCCATAATTGCTCAAAATCACAATTTTCGCCAAAAAATCACCCAAAACTGCTAAAAATTGCACTTTTTGCCCAAAATTGCCTAAAATCACACTTTTTGACCAAAATCACACTTTTTGCCCAAAATTGCACTTTATGACCAAAAAAACTCACTTCTTGGAAAAAATGAAAGTATGACAGTTGGAAGAAATGACAAAATATGACAGTTGGAAGAAATGATAAAATATGACAGTTGGAAAAAATGACAGTTGGAAATAATGACAAAATATGACAGTTGGAAAAAATGATAAAATATGACAGTTGGAAGAAATGACAAAATATGACAGTTGGAAGAAATGAAAAAATATGACAGTTGGAAAAAATGATAAAATATGACAGTTGGAAAAAATGACAGTTGGAAATAATGACAAAATATGACAGTTGGAAAAAATGACAAAATATGACAGTTGTAAAAAATGTTAAAATTGACCAATTGTCCACAAACTTGCGCTTTTTGACCAAAATCACGCTTTTTACCCAAAATTGCACTTTATGATCAAAATTGCCCATAATTGCTCAAAATCACAATTTTCGCCAAAAAATCACCCAAAACTGCTAAAAATTGCACTTTTTGCCCAAAATTGGCTAAAATCACACTTTTTGACCAAAATCACACTTTTTGCCCAAAATTGCACTTTATGACCAAAATTGCACTTTATGACCAAAAAAATCTCACTTCTTGGAAAAAATGAAAGTATGACAGTTGGAAGAAATGACAAAATATGACAGTTGGAAGAAATGAAAAAATATGACAGTTGAAAAAAATGATAAAATATGACAGTTGGAAAAAATGACAGTTGGAAATAATGACAAAATATGACAGTTGGAAAAAATGATAAAATATGATAGTTGTAAAAAATGTTAAAATTGACCAATTGTCCACAAACTTGCGCTTTTTGACCAAAATCACGCTTTTTATCCAAAATTGCACTTTATGACCAAAATTGCACTTTATGACCAAAAAAAATCTCACTTCTTGGAAAAATGAAAGTATGACAGTTGGAAGAAATGACAAAATATGACAGCTGGAAGAAATGAAAAAATATGACAGTTGGAAAAAATGATAAAATATGACAGTTGGAAAAAAATACAAAATATGTCAGTTGGAAAAAATGACAGTTGGAAATAATGACAAAATATGACAGTTGGAAAAAATGATAAAATATGACAGTTGGAAAAAATGACAGTTGGAAATAATGTCAAAATATGACAGTTGGAAAAAATGTTAAAATTGACCAATTGTCCACAAACTTGCGCTTTTTGACCAAAATCACGCTTTTTACCCAAAATTGCACTTTATGATCAAAATTGCCCATAATTGCTCAAAATCACAATTTTCGCCAAAAAATCACCCAAAACTGCTAAAAATTGCACTTTTTGCCCAAAATTGCCTAAAATCACACTTTTTGACCAAAATCACACTTTTTGCCCAAAATTGCACTTTATGACCAAAATTGCACTTTATGACCAAAAATATCTCACTTCTTGGAAAAAATGAAAGTATGACAGTTGGAAGAAATGACAAAATATGACAGTTGGAAGAAATGAAAAAAATATGACAGTTGAAAAAATGATAAAATATGACAGTTGGAAAAAATGACAGTTGGAAATAATGACAAAATATGACAGTTGGAAAAAATGATAAAATATGACAGTTGGAAAAAAATACAAAATATGTCAGTTGGAAAAAATGACAGTTGGAAATAATGACAAAATATGACAGTTGGAAAAAATGATAAAATATGATAGTTGTAAAAATGATAAAATATGACAGTTGGAAAAAATGACAGTTGGAAATAATGACAAAATATGACAGTTGGAAAAAATGTTAAAATTGACCAATTGTCCACAAACTTGCGCTTTTTGACCAAAATCACGCTTTTTACCCAAAATTGCACTTTATGATCAAAATTGCCCATAATTGCTCAAAATCACAATTTTCGCCAAAAAATCACCCAAAACTGCTAAAAATTGCACTTTTTGCCCAAAATTGCCTAAAATCACACTTTTTGACCAAAATCACACTTTTTGCCCAAAATTGCACTTTATGACCAAAATTGCACTTTATGACCAAAAAAATCTCACTTCTTGGAAAAAATGAAAGTATGACAGTTGGAAGAAATGACAAAATATGACAGTTGGAAGAAATGAAAAAATATGACAGTTGAAAAAAATGATAAAATATGACAGTTGGAAAAAATGACAGTTGGAAATAATGACAAAATATGACAGTTGGAAAAAATGATAAAATATGATAGTTGTAAAAAATGTTAAAATTTACCAATTGTCCACAAACTTGCGCTTTTTGACCAAAATCACGCTTTTTATCCAAAATTGCACTTTATGATCAAAATTGCCCATAATTGCTCAAAATCACAATTTTCGCCAAAAAGTCACCCAAAACTGCTAAAAATTGCACTTTTTGCCAAAAATTGCCTAAAATCACACTTTTTGACCAAAATCACACTTTTTGCCCAAAATTGCACTTTATGACCAAAATTGCACTTTATGACCAAAAAAAATCTCACTTCTTGGAAAAATGAAAGTATGACAGTTGGAAGAAATGACAAAATATGACAGCTGGAAGAAATGAAAAAATATGACAGTTGGAAAAAATGATAAAATATGACAGTTGGAAAAAAATACAAAATATGTCAGTTGGAAAAAAATGACAGTTGGAAATAATGACAAAATATGACAGTTGGAAAAAATGATAAAATATGACAGTTGGAAAAAATGACAGTTGGAAATAATGACAAAATATGACAGTTGGAAAAAATGATAAAATATGACAGTTGGAAAAAAATACAAAATATGTCAGTTGGAAAAAATGACAGTTGGAAATAATGACAAAATATGACAGTTGGAAAAAATGATAAAATATGACAGTTGGAAAAAATGACAGTTGGAAATAATGACAAAATATGACAGTTGGAAAAAATGTTAAAATTGACCAATTGTCCACAAACTTGCGCTTTTTGACCAAAATCACGCTTTTTATCCAAAATTGCACTTTATGATCAAAATTGCCCATAATTGCTCAAAATCACAATTTTCGCCAAAAAATCACCCAAAACTGCTAAAAATTGCACTTTTTGCCAAAAATTGCCTAAAATCACACTTTTTGACCAAAATCACACTTTTTGCCCAAAATTGCACTTTATGACCAAAATTGCACTTCATGACCAAAAAAAATCTCACTTCTTGGAAAAATGAAAGTATGACAGTTGGAAGAAATGACAAAATATGACAGCAGGAAGAAATGAAAAAATATGACAGTTGGAAAAAATGATAAAATATGACAGTTGGAAAAAAATACAAAATATGTCAGTTGGAAAAAAATGACAGTTGGAAATAATGACAAAATATGACAGTTGGAAAAAATGATAAAATATGACAGTTGGAAAAAATGACAGTTGGAAATAATGACAAAATATGACAGTTGGAAAAAATGTTAAAATTGACCAATTGTCCACAAACTTGCGCTTTTTGACCAAAATCACGCTTTTTACCCAAAATTGCACTTTATGATCAAAATTGCCCATAATTGCTCAAAATCACAATTTTCGCCAAAAAAATCACCCAAAACTGCTAAAAATTGCACTTTTTGCCCAAAATTGCCTAAAATCACACTTTTTGACCAAAATCACACTTTTTGCCCAAAATTGCACTTTATGACCAAAATTGCACTTTATGACCAAAAAAATCTCACTTCTTGGAAAAAATGAAAGAATGACAGTTGGAAGAAATGACAAAATATGACAGTTGGAAAAAATGATAAAATATGACAGTTGGAAAAAATGACAGTTGGAAATAATGACAAAATATGACAGTTGGAAAAAATGACAAAATATGACAGTTGTAAAAAATGTTAAAATTGACCAATTGTCCACAAACTTGCGCTTTTTGACCAAAATCACGCTTTTTACCCAAAATTGCACTTTATGATCAAAATTGCCCATAATTGCTCAAAATCACAATTTTCGCCAAAAAATCACCCAAAACTGCTAAAAATTGCACTTTTTGCCCAAAATTGGCTAAAATCACACTTTTTGACCAAAATCACACTTTTTGCCCAAAATTGCACTTTATGACCAAAATTGCACTTTATGACCAAAAAAATCTCACTTCTTGGAAAAAATGAAAGTATGACAGTTTCAAGAAATGACAAAATATGACAGTTGGAAGAAATGAAAAAATATGACAGTTGAAAAAAATGATAAAATATGACAGTTGGAAAAAATGACAGTTGGAAATAATGACAAAATATGACAGTTGGAAAAAATGATAAAATATGATAGTTGTAAAAAATGTTAAAATTGACCAATTGTCCACAAACTTGCGCTTTTTGACCAAAATCACGCTTTTTATCCAAAATTGCACTTTATGATCAAAATTGCCCATAATTGCTCAAAATCACAATTTTCGCCAAAAAATCACCCAAAACTGCTAAAAATTGCACTTTTTGCCAAAAATTGCCTAAAATCACACTTTTTGACCAAAATCACACTTTTTGCCCAAAATTGCACTTTATGACCAAAATTGCACTTTATGACCAAAAAAAATCTCACTTCTTGGAAAAATGAAAGTATGACAGTTGGAAGAAATGACAAAATATGACAGCTGGAAGAAATGAAAAAATATGACAGTTGGAAAAAATGATAAAATATGACAGTTGGAAAAAAATACAAAATATGTCAGTTGGAAAAAATGACAGTTGGAAATAATGACAAAATATGACAGTTGGAAAAAATGATAAAATATGACAGTTGGAAAAAATGACAGTTGGAAATAATGACAAAATATGACAGTTGGAAAAAATGTTAAAATTGACCAATTGTCCACAAACTTGCGCTTTTTGACCAAAATCACGCTTTTTACCCAAAATTGCACTTTATGATCAAAATTGCCCATAATTGCTCAAAATCACAATTTTCGCCAAAAAATCACCCAAAACTGCTAAAAATTGCACTTTTTGCCCAAAATTGCCTAAAATCACACTTTTTGACCAAAATCACACTTTTTGCCCAAAATTGCACTTTATGACCAAAATTGCACTTTATGACCAAAAATATCTCACTTCTTGGAAAAAATGAAAGTATGACAGTTGGAAGAAATGACAAAATATGACAGTTGGAAGAAATGAAAAAATATGACAGTTGAAAAAATGATAAAATATGACAGTTGGAAAAAATGACAGTTGGAAATAATGACAAAATATGACAGTTGGAAAAAATGATAAAATATGACAGTTGGAAAAAAATACAAAATATGTCAGTTGGAAAAAATGACAGTTGGAAATAATGACAAAATATGACAGTTGGAAAAAATGATAAAATATGATAGTTGTAAAAATGATAAAATATGACAGTTGGAAAAAATGACAGTTGGAAATAATGACAAAATATGACAGTTGGAAAAAATGTTAAAATTGACCAATTGTCCACAAACTTGCGCTTTTTGACCAAAATCACGCTTTTTACCCAAAATTGCACTTTATGATCAAAATTGCCCATAATTGCTCAAAATCACAATTTTTGCCAAAAAATCACCCAAAACTGCTAAAAATTGCACTTTTTGCCCAAAATTGCCTAAAATCACACTTTTTGACCAAAATCACACTTTTTGCCCAAAATTGCACTTTATGACCAAAATTGCACTTTATGACCAAAAAAATCTCACTTCTTGGAAAAAATGAAAGTATGACAGTTGGAAGAAATGACAAAATATGACAGTTGGAAGAAATGAAAAAATATGACAGTTGAAAAAAATGATAAAATATGACAGTTGGAAAAAATGACAGTTGGAAATAATGACAAAATATGACAGTTGGAAAAAATGATAAAATATGATAGTTGTAAAAAATGTTAAAATTGACCAATTGTCCACAAACTTGCGCTTTTTGACCAAAATCACGCTTTTTATCCAAAATTGCACTTTATGATCAAAATTGCCCATAATTGCTCAAAATCACAATTTTCGCCAAAAAATCACCCAAAACTGCTAAAAATTGCACTTTTTGCCAAAAATTGCCTAAAATCACACTTTTTGACCAAAATCACACTTTTTGCCCAAAATTGCACTTTATGACCAAAATTGCACTTTATGACCAAAAAAAATCTCACTTCTTGGAAAAATGAAAGTATGACAGTTGGAAGAAATGACAAAATATGACAGCTGGAAGAAATGAAAAAAATATGACAGTTGGAAAAAATGATAAAATATGACAGTTGGAAAAAAATACAAAATATGTCAGTTGGAAAAAAATGACAGTTGGAAATAATGACAAAATATGACAGTTGGAAAAAATGATAAAATATGACAGTTGGAAAAAATGACAGTTGGAAATAATGACAAAATATGACAGTTGGAAAAAATGTTAAAATTGACCAATTGTCCACAAACTTGCGCTTTTTGACCAAAATCACGCTTTTTACCCAAAATTGCACTTTATGATCAAAATTGCCCATAATTGCTCAAAATCACAATTTTCGCCAAAAAATCACCCAAAACTGCTAAAAATTGCACTTTTTCCCCAAAATTGCCTAAAATCACACTTTTTGCCCAAAATCACACTTTTTGCCCAAAATTGCACTTTATGACCAAAAAAATCTCACTTCTTGGAAAAAATGAAAGTATGACAGTTGGAAGAAATGACAAAATATGACAGTTGGAAGAAATGAAAAAATATGACAGTTGGAAAAAATGATAAAACATGGCAGTTGGAAAAAATGACAGTTGGAAATAATGACAAAATATGACAGTTGGAAAAAATGATAAAATATGATAGTTGTAAAAAATGTTAAAATTGACCAATTGTCCACAAACTTGCGCTTTTTGACCAAAATCACGCTTTTTACCCAAAATTGCACTTTATGATCAAAATTGCCCATAATTGATCAAAATCACAATTTTCGCCAAAAAATCACCCAAAACTGCTAAAAATTGCACTTTTTGCCCAAAATTGCCTAAAATCACACTTTTTGACCAAAATCACACTTTTTGCCCAAAATTGCACTTTATGACCAAAAAAATCTCACTTCTTGGAAAAAATGAAAGTATGACAGTTGGAAGAAATGACAAAATATGACAGTTGGAAGAAATGATAAAATATGACAGTTGGAAAAAATGACAGTTGGAAATAATGACAAAATATGACAGTTGGAAAAAATGATAAAATATGACAGTTGGAAGAAATGACAAAATATGACAGTTGGAAGAAATGAAAAAATATGACAGTTGGAAAAAATGATAAAATATGACAGTTGGAAAAAATGACAGTTGGAAATAATGACAAAATATGACAGTTGGAAAAAATGACAAAATATGACAGTTGTAAAAAATGTTAAAATTGACCAATTGTCCACAAACTTGCGCTTTTTGACCAAAATCACGCTTTTTACCCAAAATTGCACTTTATGATCAAAATTGCCCATAATTGCTCAAAATCACAATTTTCGCCAAAAAATCACCCAAAACTGCTAAAAATTGCACTTTTTGCCCAAAATTGCCTAAAATCACACTTTTTGACCAAAATCACACTTTTTGCCCAAAATTGCACTTTATGACCAAAATTGCACTTCATGACCAAAAAAAATCTCACTTCTTGGAAAAATGAAAGTATGACAGTTGGAAGAAATGACAAAATATGACAGCAGGAAGAAATGAAAAAATATGACAGTTGGAAAAAATGATAAAATATGACAGTTGGAAAAAAATACAAAATATGTCAGTTGGAAAAAAATGACAGTTGGAAATAATGACAAAATATGACAGTTGGAAAAAATGATAAAATATGACAGTTGGAAAAAATGACAGTTGGAAATAATGACAAAATATGACAGTTGGAAAAAATGTTAAAATTGACCAATTGTCCACAAACTTGCGCTTTTTGACCAAAATCACGCTTTTTACCCAAAATTGCACTTTATGATCAAAATTGCCCATAATTGCTCAAAATCACAATTTTCGCCAAAAAAATCACCCAAAACTGCTAAAAATTGCACTTTTTCCCCAAAATTGCCTAAAATCACACTTTTTGACCAAAATCACACTTTTTGCCCAAAATTGCACTTTATGACCAAAATTGCACTTTATGACCAAAAAAATCTCACTTCTTGGAAAAAATGAAAGTATGACAGTTGGAAGAAATGACAAAATATGACAGTTGGAAGAAATGAAAAAATATGACAGTTGAAAAAAATGATAAAATATGACAGTTGGAAAAAATGACAGTTGGAAATAATGACAAAATATGACAGTTGGAAAAAATGATAAAATATGATAGTTGTAAAAAATGTTAAAATTGACCAATTGTCCACAAACGTGCGCTTTTTGACCAAAATCACGCTTTTTATCCAAAATTGCACTTTATGATCAAAATTGCCCATAATTGCTCAAAATCACAATTTTCGCCAAAAAATCACCCAAAACTGCTAAAAATTGCACTTTTTGCCAAAAATTGCCTAAAATCACACTTTTTGACCAAAATCACACTTTTTGCCCAAAATTGCACTTTATGACCAAAATTGCACTTTATGACCAAAAAAAATCTCACTTCTTGGAAAAATGAAAGTATGACAGTTGGAAGAAATGACAAAATATGACAGCTGGAAGAAATGAAAAAATATGACAGTTGGAAAAAATGATAAAATATGACAGTTGGAAAAAAATACAAAATATGTCAGTTGGAAAAAATGACAGTTGGAAATAATGACAAAATATGACAGTTGGAAAAAATGATAAAATATGACAGTTGGAAAAAATGACAGTTGGAAATAATGACAAAATATGACAGTTGGAAAAAATGTTAAAATTGACCAATTGTCCACAAACTTGCGCTTTTTGACCAAAATCACGCTTTTTACCCAAAATTGCACTTTATGATCAAAATTGCCCATAATTGCTCAAAATCACAATTTTCGCCAAAAAATCACCCAAAACTGCTAAAAATTGCACTTTTTGCCCAAAATTGCCTAAAATCACACTTTTTGACCAAAATCACACTTTTTGCCCAAAATTGCACTTTATGACCAAAATTGCACTTTATGACCAAAAATATCTCACTTCTTGGAAAAAATGAAAGTATGACAGTTGGAAGAAATGACAAAATATGACAGTTGGAAGAAATGAAAAAATATGACAGTTGAAAAAATGATAAAATATGACAGTTGGAAAAAATGACAGTTGGAAATAATGACAAAATATGACAGTTGGAAAAAATGATAAAATATGACAGTTGGAAAAAAATACAAAATATGTCAGTTGGAAAAAATGACAGTTGGAAATAATGACAAAATATGACAGTTGGAAAAAATGATAAAATATGATAGTTGTAAAAATGATAAAATATGACAGTTGGAAAAAATGACAGTTGGAAATAATGACAAAATATGACAGTTGGAAAAAATGTTAAAATTGACCAATTGTCCACAAACTTGCGCTTTTTGACCAAAATCACGCTTTTTACCCAAAATTGCACTTTATGATCAAAATTGCCCATAATTGCTCAAAATCACAATTTTTGCCAAAAAATCACCCAAAACTGCTAAAAATTGCACTTTTTGCCCAAAATTGCCTAAAATCACACTTTTTGACCAAAATCACACTTTTTGCCCAAAATTGCACTTTATGACCAAAATTGCACTTTATGACCAAAAAAATCTCACTTCTTGGAAAAAATGAAAGTATGACAGTTGGAAGAAATGACAAAATATGACAGTTGGAAGAAATGAAAAAATATGACAGTTGAAAAAAATGATAAAATATGACAGTTGGAAAAAATGACAGTTGGAAATAATGACAAAATATGACAGTTGGAAAAAATGATAAAATATGATAGTTGTAAAAAATGTTAAAATTGACCAATTGTCCACAAACTTGCGCTTTTTGACCAAAATCACGCTTTTTATCCAAAATTGCACTTTATGATCAAAATTGCCCATAATTGCTCAAAATCACAATTTTCGCCAAAAAATCACCCAAAACTGCTAAAAATTGCACTTTTTGCCAAAAATTGCCTAAAATCACACTTTTTGACCAAAATCACACTTTTTGCCCAAAATTGCACTTTATGACCAAAATTGCACTTTATGACCAAAAAAAATCTCACTTCTTGGAAAAATGAAAGTATGACAGTTGGAAGAAATGACAAAATATGACAGCTGGAAGAAATGAAAAAATATGACAGTTGGAAAAAATGATAAAATATGACAGTTGGAAAAAAATACAAAATATGTCAGTTGGAAAAAAATGACAGTTGGAAATAATGACAAAATATGACAGTTGGAAAAAATGATAAAATATGACAGTTGGAAAAAATGACAGTTGGAAATAATGACAAAATATGACAGTTGGAAAAAATGTTAAAATTGACCAATTGTCCACAAACTTGCGCTTTTTGACCAAAATCACGCTTTTTACCCAAAATTGCACTTTATGATCAAAATTGCCCATAATTGCTCAAAATCACAATTTTCGCCAAAAAATCACCCAAAACTGCTAAAAATTGCACTTTTTCCCCAAAATTGCCTAAAATCACACTTTTTGCCCAAAATCACACTTTTTGCCCAAAATTGCACTTTATGACCAAAATTGCACTTTATGACCAAAAAAAAATCTCACTTCTTGGAAAAATGAAAGTATGACAGTTGGAAGAAATGACAAAATATGACAGTTGGAAGAAATGAAAAAATATGACAGTTGGAAAAAATGATAAAATATGATAGTTGTAAAAAATGTTAAAATTGACCAATTGTCCACAAACTTGCGCTTTTTGACCAAAATCACGCTTTTTACCCAAAATTGCACTTTATGATCAAAATTGCCCATAATTGCTCAAAATCACAATTTTCGCCAAAAAATCACCCAAAACTGCTAAAAATTGCACTTTTTGCCCAAAATTGCCTAAAATCACACTTTTTGCCCAAAATTGCACTTTATGACCAAAATTGCACTTTATGACCAAAAAAATCTCACTTCTTGGAAAAAATGAAAGTATGACAGTTGGAAGAAATGACAAAATATGACAGTTGGAAAAAATGAAAAAATATGACAGTTGGAAAAAATGAAAAAAAATGACAGTTGGAAAAAATGATAAAATATGACAGTTGGAAGAAATGACAAAATATGACAGTTGGACGAAATGAAAAAATATGTCAGTTGGAAAAAATGATAAAATATGACAGTTGGAAAAAATGACAGTTGGAAATAATGACAAAATATGACAGTTGGAAAAAATGACAAAATATGACAGTTGTAAAAAATGTTAAAATTGACCAATTGTCCACAAACTTGCGCTTTTTGACCAAAATCACGCTTTTTATCCAAAATTGCACTTTATGATCAAAATTGCCCATAATTGCTCAAAATCACAATTTTCGCCAAAAAATCACCCAAAACTGCTAAAAATTGCACTTTTTGCCAAAAATTGCCTAAAATCACACTTTTTGACCAAAATCACACTTTTTGCCCAAAATTGCACTTTATGACCAAAATTGCACTTTATGACCAAAAAAATCTCACTTCTTGGAAAAAATGAAAGTATGACAGTTGGAAGAAATGACAAAATATGACAGTTGGAAGAAATGAAAAAATATGACAGTTGAAAAAAATGATAAAATATGACAGTTGGAAAAAATGACAGTTGGAAATAATGACAAAATATGACAGTTGGAAAAAATGATAAAATATGATAGTTGTAAAAAATGTTAAAATTGACCAATTGTCCACAAACTTGCGCTTTTTGACCAAAATCACGCTTTTTATCCAAAATTGCACTTTATGATCAAAATTGCCCATAATTGCTCAAAATCACAATTTTCGCCAAAAAATCACCCAAAACTGCTAAAAATTGCACTTTTTGCCAAAAATTGCCTAAAATCACACTTTTTGACCAAAATCACACTTTTTGCCCAAAATTGCACTTTATGACCAAAATTGCACTTTATGACCAAAAAAAATCTCACTTCTTGGAAAAATGAAAGTATGACAGTTGGAAGAAATGACAAAATATGACAGCTGGAAGAAATGAAAAAATATGACAGTTGGAAAAAATGATAAAATATGACAGTTGGAAAAAAATACAAAATATGTCAGTTGGAAAAAATGACAGTTGGAAATAATGACAAAATATGACAGTTGGAAAAAATGATAAAATATGACAGTTGGAAAAAATGACAGTTGGAAATAATGACAAAATATGACAGTTGGAAAAAATGTTAAAATTGACCAATTGTCCACAAACTTGCGCTTTTTGACCAAAATCACGCTTTTTACCCAAAATTGCACTTTATGATCAAAATTGCCCATAATTGCTCAAAATCACAATTTTCGCCAAAAAAATCACCCAAAACTGCTAAAAATTGCACTTTTTCCCCAAAATTGCCTAAAATCACACTTTTTGACCAAAATCACACTTTTTGCCCAAAATTGCACTTTATGACCAAAATTGCACTTTATGACCAAAAAAAAATCTCACTTCTTGGAAAAATGAAAGTATGACAGTTGGAAGAAATGACAAAATATGACAGTTGGAAGAAATGAAAAAATATGACAGTTGGAAAAAATGATAAAATATGATAGTTGTAAAAAATGTTAAAATTGACCAATTGTCCACAAACTTGCGCTTTTTGACCAAAATCACGCTTTTTACCCAAAATTGCACTTTATGATCAAAATTGCCCATAATTGCTCAAAATCACAATTTTCGCCAAAAAATCACCCAAAACTGCTAAAAATTGCACTTTTTGCCCAAAATTGCCTAAAATCACACTTTTTGCCCAAAATTGCACTTTATGACCAAAATTGCACTTTATGACCAAAAAAATCTCACTTCTTGGAAAAAATGAAAGTGTGACAGTTGGAAGAAATGACAAAATATGACAGTTGGAAAAAATGAAAAAATATGACAGTTGGAAAAAATGAAAAAAAATGACAGTTGGAAAAAATGATAAAATATGACAGTTGGAAGAAATGACAAAATATGACAGTTGGACGAAATGAAAAAATATGTCAGTTGGAAAAAATGATAAAATATGACAGTTGGAAAAAATGACAGTTGGAAATAATGACAAAATATGACAGTTGGAAAAAATGACAAAATATGACAGTTGTAAAAAATGTTAAAATTGACCAATTGTCCACAAACTTGCGCTTTTTGACCAAAATCACGCTTTTTATCCAAAATTGCACTTTATGATCAAAATTGCCCATAATTGCTCAAAATCACAATTTTCGCCAAAAAATCACCCAAAACTGCTAAAAATTGCACTTTTTGCCAAAAATTGCCTAAAATCACACTTTTTGACCAAAATCACACTTTTTGCCCAAAATTGCACTTTATGACCAAAATTGCACTTTATGACCAAAAAAATCTCACTTCTTGGAAAAAATGAAAGTATGACAGTTGGAAGAAATGACAAAATATGACAGTTGGAAGAAATGAAAAAATATGACAGTTGAAAAAAATGATAAAATATGACAGTTGGAAAAAATGACAGTTGGAAATAATGACAAAATATGACAGTTGGAAAAAATGATAAAATATGATAGTTGTAAAAAATGTTAAAATTGACCAATTGTCCACAAACTTGCGCTTTTTGACCAAAATCACGCTTTTTATCCAAAATTGCACTTTATGATCAAAATTGCCCATAATTGCTCAAAATCACAATTTTCGCCAAAAAATCACCCAAAACTGCTAAAAATTGCACTTTTTGCCAAAAATTGCCTAAAATCACCCTTTTTGTCCAAAATCACACTTTTTGCCCAAAATTGCACTTTATGACCAAAATTGCACTTTATGACCAAAAAAAATCTCACTTCTTGGAAAAATGAAAGTATGACAGTTGGAAGAAATGACAAAATATGACAGCTGGAAGAAATGAAAAAATATGACAGTTGGAAAAAATGATAAAATATGACAGTTGGAAAAAAATACAAAATATGTCAGTTGGAAAAAATGACAGTTGGAAATAATGACAAAATATGACAGTTGGAAAAAATGTTAAAATTGACCAATTGTCCACAAACTTGCGCTTTTTGACCAAAATCACGCTTTTTACCCAAAATTGCACTTTATGATCAAAATTGCCCATAATTGCTCAAAATCACAATTTTCGCCAAAAAAATCACCCAAAACTGCTAAAAATTGCACTTTTTCCCCAAAATTGCCTAAAATCACACTTTTTGACCAAAATCACACTTTTTGCCCAAAATTGCACTTTATGACCAAAATTGCACTTTATGACCAAAAAAATCTCACTTCTTGGAAAAAATGAAAGTATGACAGTTGGAAGAAATGACAAAATATGACAGTTGGAAGAAATGAAAAAATATGACAGTTGGAAAAAATGATAAAACATGGCAGTTGGAAAAAATGACAGTTGGAAATAATGACAAAATATGACAGTTGGAAAAAATGATAAAATATGATAGTTGTAAAAAATGTTAAAATTGACCAATTGTCCACAAACTTGCGCTTTTTGACCAAAATCACGCTTTTTACCCAAAATTGCACTTTATGATCAAAATTGCCCATAATTGCTCAAAATCACAATTTTTGCCAAAAAATCACCCAAAACTGCTAAAAATTGCACTTTTTGCCCAAAATTGCCTAAAATCACACTTTTTGACCAAAATCACACTTTTTGCCCAAAATTGCACTTTATGACCAAAAAAATCTCACTTCTTGGAAAAAATGAAAGAATGACAGTTGGAAGAAATGACAAAATATGACAGTTGGAAGAAATGATAAAATATGACAGTTGGAAAAAATGACAGTTGGAAATAATGACAAAATATGACAGTTGGAAAAAATGATAAAATATGACAGTTGGAAGAAATGACAAAATATGACAGTTGGAAGAAATGAAAAAATATGACAGTTGGAAAAAATGATAAAATATGACAGTTGGAAAAAATGACAGTTGGAAATAATGACAAAATATGACAGTTGGAAAAAATGACAAAATATGACAGTTGTAAAAAATGTTAAAATTGACCAATTGTCCACAAACTTGCGCTTTTTGACCAAAATCACGCTTTTTACCCAAAATTGCACTTTATGATCAAAATTGCCCATAATTGCTCAAAATCACAATTTTCGCCAAAAAATCACCCAAAACTGCTAAAAATTGCACTTTTTGCCCAAAATTGGCTAAAATCACACTTTTTGACCAAAATCACACTTTTTGCCCAAAATTGCACTTTATGACCAAAATTGCACTTTATGACCAAAAAAAATCTCACTTCTTGGAAAAATGAAAGTATGACAGTTGGAAGAAATGACAAAATATGACAGCTGGAAGAAATGAAAAAATATGACAGTTGGAAAAAATGATAAAATATGACAGTTGGAAAAAAATACAAAATATGTCAGTTGGAAAAAATGACAGTTGGAAATAATGACAAAATATGACAGTTGGAAAAAATGATAAAATATGACAGTTGGAAAAAATGACAGTTGGAAATAATGACAAAATATGACAGTTGGAAAAAATGTTAAAATTGACCAATTGTCCACAAACTTGCGCTTTTTGACCAAAATCACGCTTTTTACCCAAAATTGCACTTTATGATCAAAATTGCCCATAATTGCTCAAAATCACAATTTTCGCCAAAAAATCACCCAAAACTGCTAAAAATTGCACTTTTTCCCCAAAATTGCCTAAAATCACACTTTTTGCCCAAAATCACACTTTTTGCCCAAAATTGCACTTTATGACCAAAATTGCACTTTATGACCAAAAATATCTCACTTCTTGGAAAAAATGAAAGTATGACAGTTGGAAGAAATGACAAAATATGACAGTTGGAAGAAATGAAAAAATATGACAGTTGAAAAAATGATAAAATATGACAGTTGGAAAAAATGACAGTTGGAAATAATGACAAAATATGACAGTTGGAAAAAATGATAAAATATGACAGTTGGAAAAAAATACAAAATATGTCAGTTGGAAAAAATGACAGTTGGAAATAATGACAAAATATGACAGTTGGAAAAAATGATAAAATATGATAGTTGTAAAAATGATAAAATATGACAGTTGGAAAAAATGACAGTTGGAAATAATGACAAAATATGACAGTTGGAAAAAATGTTAAAATTGACCAATTGTCCACAAACTTGCGCTTTTTGACCAAAATCACGCTTTTTACCCAAAATTGCACTTTATGATCAAAATTGCCCATAATTGCTCAAAATCACAATTTTTGCCAAAAAATCACCCAAAACTGCTAAAAATTGCACTTTTTGCCCAAAATTGCCTAAAATCACACTTTTTGACCAAAATCACACTTTTTGCCCAAAATTGCACTTTATGACCAAAATTGCACTTTATGACCAAAAAAATCTCACTTCTTGGAAAAAATGAAAGTATGACAGTTGGAAGAAATGACAAAATATGACAGTTGGAAGAAATGAAAAAATATGACAGTTGAAAAAAATGATAAAATATGACAGTTGGAAAAAATGACAGTTGGAAATAATGACAAAATATGACAGTTGGAAAAAATGATAAAATATGATAGTTGTAAAAAATGTTAAAATTGACCAATTGTCCACAAACTTGCGCTTTTTGACCAAAATCACGCTTTTTATCCAAAATTGCACTTTATGATCAAAATTGCCCATAATTGCTCAAAATCACAATTTTCGCCAAAAAATCACCCAAAACTGCTAAAAATTGCACTTTTTGCCAAAAATTGCCTAAAATCACACTTTTTGACCAAAATCACACTTTTTGCCCAAAATTGCACTTTATGACCAAAATTGCACTTTATGACCAAAAAAAATCTCACTTCTTGGAAAAATGAAAGTATGACAGTTGGAAGAAATGACAAAATATGACAGCTGGAAGAAATGAAAAAATATGACAGTTGGAAAAAATGATAAAATATGACAGTTGGAAAAAAATACAAAATATGTCAGTTGGAAAAAAATGACAGTTGGAAATAATGACAAAATATGACAGTTGGAAAAAATGATAAAATATGACAGTTGGAAAAAATGACAGTTGGAAATAATGACAAAATATGACAGTTGGAAAAAATGTTAAAATTGACCAATTGTCCACAAACTTGCGCTTTTTGACCAAAATCACGCTTTTTACCCAAAATTGCACTTTATGATCAAAATTGCCCATAATTGCTCAAAATCACAATTTTCGCCAAAAAATCACCCAAAACTGCTAAAAATTGCACTTTTTCCCCAAAATTGCCTAAAATCACACTTTTTGCCCAAAATCACACTTTTTGCCCAAAATTGCACTTTATGACCAAAAAAATCTCACTTCTTGGAAAAAATGAAAGTATGACAGTTGGAAGAAATGACAAAATATGACAGTTGGAAGAAATGAAAAAATATGACAGTTGGAAAAAATGATAAAACATGGCAGTTGGAAAAAATGACAGTTGGAAATAATGACAAAATATGACAGTTGGAAAAAATGATAAAATATGATAGTTGTAAAAAATGTTAAAATTGACCAATTGTCCACAAACTTGCGCTTTTTGACCAAAATCACGCTTTTTACCCAAAATTGCACTTTATGATCAAAATTGCCCATAATTGCTCAAAATCACAATTTTCGCCAAAAAATCACCCAAAACTGCTAAAAATTGCACTTTTTGCCCAAAATTGCCTAAAATCACACTTTTTGACCAAAATCACACTTTTTGCCCAAAATTGCACTTTATGACCAAAAAAATCTCACTTCTTGGAAAAAATGAAAGTATGACAGTTGGAAGAAATGACAAAATATGACAGTTGGAAGAAATGATAAAATATGACAGTTGGAAAAAATGACAGTTGGAAATAATGACAAAATATGACAGTTGGAAAAAATGATAAAATATGACAGTTGGAAGAAATGACAAAATATGACAGTTGGAAGAAATGAAAAAATATGACAGTTGGAAAAAATGATAAAATATGACAGTTGGAAAAAATGACAGTTGGAAATAATGACAAAATATGACAGTTGGAAAAAATGACAAAATATGACAGTTGTAAAAAATGTTAAAATTGACCAATTGTCCACAAACTTGCGCTTTTTGACCAAAATCACGCTTTTTACCCAAAATTGCACTTTATGATCAAAATTGCCCATAATTGCTCAAAATCACAATTTTCGCCAAAAAATCACCCAAAACTGCTAAAAATTGCACTTTTTGCCCAAAATTGCCTAAAATCACACTTTTTGACCAAAATCACACTTTTTGCCCAAAATTGCACTTTATGACCAAAATTGCACTTTATGACCAAAAAAAAATCTCACTTCTTGGAAAAATGAAAGTATGACAGTTGGAAGAAATGACAAAATATGACAGTTGGAAGAAATGAAAAAATATGACAGTTGGAAAAAATGATAAAATATGACAGTTGGAAAAAAATACAAAATATGTCAGTTGGAAAAAAATGACAGTTGGAAATAATGACAAAATATGACAGTTGGAAAAAATGATAAAATATGACAGTTGGAAAAAATGACAGTTGGAAATAATGACAAAATATGACAGTTGGAAAAAATGTTAAAATTGACCAATTGTCCACAAACTTGCGCTTTTTGACCAAAATCACGCTTTTTACCCAAAATTGCACTTTATGATCAAAATTGCCCATAATTGCTCAAAATCACAATTTTCGCCAAAAAAATCACCCAAAACTGCTAAAAATTGCACTTTTTCCCCAAAATTGCCTAAAATCACACTTTTTGACCAAAATCACACTTTTTGCCCAAAATTGCACTTTATGACCAAAATTGCACTTTATGACCAAAAAAATCTCACTTCTTGGAAAAAATGAAAGTATGACAGTTGGAAGAAATGACAAAATATGACAGTTGGAAGAAATGAAAAAATATGACAGTTGGAAAAAATGATAAAACATGGCAGTTGGAAAAAATGACAGTTGGAAATAATGACAAAATATGACAGTTGGAAAAAATGATAAAATATGATAGTTGTAAAAAATGTTAAAATTGACCAATTGTCCACAAACTTGCGCTTTTTGACCAAAATCACGCTTTTTACCCAAAATTGCACTTTATGATCAAAATTGCCCATAATTGCTCAAAATCACAATTTTTGCCAAAAAATCACCCAAAACTGCTAAAAATTGCACTTTTTGCCCAAAATTGCCTAAAATCACACTTTTTGACCAAAATCACACTTTTTGCCCAAAATTGCACTTTATGACCAAAAAAATCTCACTTCTTGGAAAAAATGAAAGAATGACAGTTGGAAGAAATGACAAAATATGACAGTTGGAAGAAATGATAAAATATGACAGTTGGAAAAAATGACAGTTGGAAATAATGACAAAATATGACAGTTGGAAAAAATGATAAAATATGACAGTTGGAAGAAATGACAAAATATGACAGTTGGAAGAAATGAAAAAATATGACAGTTGGAAAAAATGATAAAATATGACAGTTGGAAAAAATGACAGTTGGAAATAATGACAAAATATGACAGTTGGAAAAAATGACAAAATATGACAGTTGTAAAAAATGTTAAAATTGACCAATTGTCCACAAACTTGCGCTTTTTGACCAAAATCACGCTTTTTACCCAAAATTGCACTTTATGATCAAAATTGCCCATAATTGCTCAAAATCACAATTTTCGCCAAAAAATCACCCAAAACTGCTAAAAATTGCACTTTTTGCCCAAAATTGGCTAAAATCACACTTTTTGACCAAAATCACACTTTTTGCCCAAAATTGCACTTTATGACCAAAATTGCACTTTATGACCAAAAAAATCTCACTTCTTGGAAAAAATGAAAGTATGACAGTTGGAAGAAATGACAAAATATGACAGTTGGAAGAAATGAAAAAATATGACAGTTGAAAAAAATGATAAAATATGACAGTTGGAAAAAATGACAGTTGGAAATAATGACAAAATATGACAGTTGGAAAAAATGATAAAATATGATAGTTGTAAAAAATGTTAAAATTGACCAATTGTCCACAAACTTGCGCTTTTTGACCAAAATCACGCTTTTTATCCAAAATTGCACTTTATGATCAAAATTGCCCATAATTGCTCAAAATCACAATTTTCGCCAAAAAATCACCCAAAACTGCTAAAAATTGCACTTTTTGCCAAAAATTGCCTAAAATCACACTTTTTGACCAAAATCACACTTTTTGCCCAAAATTGCACTTTATGACCAAAATTGCACTTTATGACCAAAAAAAATCTCACTTCTTGGAAAAATGAAAGTATGACAGTTGGAAGAAATGACAAAATATGACAGCTGGAAGAAATGAAAAAATATGACAGTTGGAAAAAATGATAAAATATGACAGTTGGAAAAAAATACAAAATATGTCAGTTGGAAAAAATGACAGTTGGAAATAATGACAAAATATGACAGTTGGAAAAAATGATAAAATATGACAGTTGGAAAAAATGACAGTTGGAAATAATGACAAAATATGACAGTTGGAAAAAATGTTAAAATTGACCAATTGTCCACAAACTTGCGCTTTTTGACCAAAATCACGCTTTTTACCCAAAATTGCACTTTATGATCAAAATTGCCCATAATTGCTCAAAATCACAATTTTTGCCAAAAAATCACCCAAAACTGCTAAAAATTGCACTTTTTGCCCAAAATTGCCTAAAATCACACTTTTTGACCAAAATCACACTTTTTGCCCAAAACTGCACTTTATGACCAAAATTGCACTTTATGACCAAAAATATCTCACTTCTTGGAAAAAATGAAAGTATGACAGTTGGAAGAAATGACAAAATATGACAGTTGGAAGAAATGAAAAAATATGACAGTTGAAAAAATGATAAAATATGACAGTTGGAAAAAATGACAGTTGGAAATAATGACAAAATATGACAGTTGGAAAAAATGATAAAATATGACAGTTGGAAAAAAATACAAAATATGTCAGTTGGAAAAAATGACAGTTGGAAATAATGACAAAATATGACAGTTGGAAAAAATGATAAAATATGATAGTTGTAAAAATGATAAAATATGACAGTTGGAAAAAATGACAGTTGGAAATAATGACAAAATATGACAGTTAGAAAAAATGTTAAAATTGACCAATTGTCCACAAACTTGCGCTTTTTGACCAAAATCACGCTTTTTACCCAAAATTGCACTTTATGATCAAAATTGCCCATAATTGCTCAAAATCACAATTTTTGCCAAAAAATCACCCAAAACTGCTAAAAATTGCACTTTTTGCCCAAAATTGCCTAAAATCACACTTTTTGACCAAAATCACACTTTTTGCCCAAAATTGCACTTTATGACCAAAATTGCACTTTATGACCAAAAAAATCTCACTTCTTGGAAAAAATGAAAGTATGACAGTTGGAAGAAATGACAAAATATGACAGTTGGAAGAAATGAAAAAATATGACAGTTGAAAAAAATGATAAAATATGACAGTTGGAAAAAATGACAGTTGGAAATAATGACAAAATATGACAGTTGGAAAAAATGATAAAATATGATAGTTGTAAAAAATGTTAAAATTGACCAATTGTCCACAAACTTGCGCTTTTTGACCAAAATCACGCTTTTTATCCAAAATTGCACTTTATGATCAAAATTGCCCATAATTGCTCAAAATCACAATTTTCGCCAAAAAATCACCCAAAACTGCTAAAAATTGCACTTTTTGCCAAAAATTGCCTAAAATCACACTTTTTGACCAAAATCACACTTTTTGCCCAAAATTGCACTTTATGACCAAAATTGCACTTTATGACCAAAAAAAATCTCACTTCTTGGAAAAATGAAAGTATGACAGTTGGAAGAAATGACAAAATATGACAGCTGGAAGAAATGAAAAAATATGACAGTTGGAAAAAATGATAAAATATGACAGTTGGAAAAAAATACAAAATATGTCAGTTGGAAAAAAATGACAGTTGGAAATAATGACAAAATATGACAGTTGGAAAAAATGATAAAATATGACAGTTGGAAAAAATGACAGTTGGAAATAATGACAAAATATGACAGTTGGAAAAAATGTTAAAATTGACCAATTGTCCACAAACTTGCGCTTTTTGACCAAAATCACGCTTTTTACCCAAAATTGCACTTTATGATCAAAATTGCCCATAATTGCTCAAAATCACAATTTTCGCCAAAAAATCACCCAAAACTGCTAAAAATTGCACTTTTTGCCCAAAATTGCCTAAAATCACACTTTTTGACCAAAATCACACTTTTTGCCCAAAATTGCACTTTATGACCAAAATTGCACTTTATGACCAAAAAAAAATCTCACTTCTTGGAAAAATGAAAGTATGACAGTTGGAAGAAATGACAAAATATGACAGTTGGAAGAAATGAAAAAATATGACAGTTGGAAAAAATGATAAAATATGATAGTTGTAAAAAATGTTAAAATTGACCAATTGTCCACAAACTTGCGCTTTTTGACCAAAATCACGCTTTTTACCCAAAATTGCACTTTATGATCAAAATTGCCCATAATTGCTCAAAATCACAATTTTCGCCAAAAAATCACCCAAAACTGCTAAAAATTGCACTTTTTGCCCAAAATTGCCTAAAATCACACTTTTTGCCCAAAATTGCACTTTATGACCAAAATTGCACTTTATGACCAAAAAAATCTCACTTCTTGGAAAAAATGAAAGTATGACAGTTGGAAGAAATGACAAAATATGACAGTTGGAAAAAATGAAAAAATATGACAGTTGGAAAAAATGAAAAAAAATGACAGTTGGAAAAAATGATAAAATATGACAGTTGGAAGATATGACAAAATATGACAGTTGGACGAAATGAAAAAATATGTCAGTTGGAAAAAATGATAAAATATGACAGTTGGAAAAAATGACAGTTGGAAATAATGACAAAATATGACAGTTGGAAAAAATGACAAAATATGACAGTTGTAAAAAATGTTAAAATTGACCAATTGTCCACAAACTTGCGCTTTTTGACCAAAATCACGCTTTTTATCCAAAATTGCACTTTATGATCAAAATTGCCCATAATTGCTCAAAATCACAATTTTCGCCAAAAAATCACCCAAAACTGCTAAAAATTGCACTTTTTGCCAAAAATTGCCTAAAATCACACTTTTTGACCAAAATCACACTTTTTGCCCAAAATTGCACTTTATGACCAAAATTGCACTTTATGACCAAAAAAATCTCACTTCTTGGAAAAAATGAAAGTATGACAGTTGGAAGAAATGACAAAATATGACAGTTGGAAGAAATGAAAAAATATGACAGTTGAAAAAATGATAAAATATGACAGTTGGAAAAAATGACAGTTGGAAATAATGACAAAATATGACAGTTGGAAAAAATGATAAAATATGACAGTTGGAAAAAAATACAAAATATGTCAGTTGGAAAAAATGACAGTTGGAAATAATGACAAAATATGACAGTTGGAAAAAATGATAAAATATGATAGTTGTAAAAATGATAAAATATGACAGTTGGAAAAAATGACAGTTGGAAATAATGACAAAATATGACAGTTGGAAAAAATGTTAAAATTGACCAATTGTCCACAAACTTGCGCTTTTTGACCAAAATCACGCTTTTTACCCAAAATTGCACTTTATGATCAAAATTGCCCATAATTGCTCAAAATCACAATTTTTGCCAAAAAATCACCCAAAACTGCTAAAAATTGCACTTTTTGCCCAAAATTGCCTAAAATCACACTTTTTGACCAAAATCACACTTTTTGCCCAAAATTGCACTTTATGACCAAAATTGCACTTTATGACCAAAAAAATCTCACTTCTTGGAAAAAATGAAAGTATGACAGTTGGAAGAAATGACAAAATATGACAGTTGGAAGAAATGAAAAAATATGACAGTTGAAAAAAATGATAAAATATGACAGTTGGAAAAAATGACAGTTGGAAATAATGACAAAATATGACAGTTGGAAAAAATGATAAAATATGATAGTTGTAAAAAATGTTAAAATTGACCAATTGTCCACAAACTTGCGCTTTTTGACCAAAATCACGCTTTTTATCCAAAATTGCACTTTATGATCAAAATTGCCCATAATTGCTCAAAATCACAATTTTCGCCAAAAAATCACCCAAAACTGCTAAAAATTGCACTTTTTGCCAAAAATTGCCTAAAATCACACTTTTTGACCAAAATCACACTTTTTGCCCAAAATTGCACTTTATGACCAAAATTGCACTTTATGACCAAAAAAAATCTCACTTCTTGGAAAAATGAAAGTATGACAGTTGGAAGAAATGACAAAATATGACAGCTGGAAGAAATGAAAAAATATGACAGTTGGAAAAAATGATAAAATATGACAGTTGGAAAAAAATACAAAATATGTCAGTTGGAAAAAAATGACAGTTGGAAATAATGACAAAATATGACAGTTGGAAAAAATGATAAAATATGACAGTTGGAAAAAATGACAGTTGGAAATAATGACAAAATATGACAGTTGGAAAAAATGTTAAAATTGACCAATTGTCCACAAACTTGCGCTTTTTGACCAAAATCACGCTTTTTACCCAAAATTGCACTTTATGATCAAAATTGCCCATAATTGCTCAAAATCACAATTTTCGCCAAAAAATCACCCAAAACTGCTAAAAATTGCACTTTTTCCCCAAAATTGCCTAAAATCACACTTTTTGCCCAAAATCACACTTTTTGCCCAAAATTGCACTTTATGACCAAAAAAATCTCACTTCTTGGAAAAAATGAAAGTATGACAGTTGGAAGAAATGACAAAATATGACAGTTGGAAGAAATGAAAAAATATGACAGTTGGAAAAAATGATAAAACATGGCAGTTGGAAAAAATGACAGTTGGAAATAATGACAAAATATGACAGTTGGAAAAAATGATAAAATATGATAGTTGTAAAAAATGTTAAAATTGACCAATTGTCCACAAACTTGCGCTTTTTGACCAAAATCACGCTTTTTACCCAAAATTGCACTTTATGATCAAAATTGCCCATAATTGCTCAAAATCACAATTTTCGCCAAAAAATCACCCAAAACTGCTAAAAATTGCACTTTTTGCCCAAAATTGCCTAAAATCACACTTTTTGACCAAAATCACACTTTTTGCCCAAAATTGCACTTTATGACCAAAAAAATCTCACTTCTTGGAAAAAATGAAAGTATGACAGTTGGAAGAAATGACAAAATATGACAGTTGGAAGAAATGATAAAATATGACAGTTGGAAAAAATGACAGTTGGAAATAATGACAAAATATGACAGTTGGAAAAAATGATAAAATATGACAGTTGGAAGAAATGACAAAATATGACAGTTGGAAGAAATGAAAAAATATGACAGTTGGAAAAAATGATAAAATATGACAGTTGGAAAAAATGACAGTTGGAAATAATGACAAAATATGACAGTTGGAAAAAATGACAAAATATGACAGTTGTAAAAAATGTTAAAATTGACCAATTGTCCACAAACTTGCGCTTTTTGACCAAAATCACGCTTTTTACCCAAAATTGCACTTTATGATCAAAATTGCCCATAATTGCTCAAAATCACAATTTTCGCCAAAAAATCACCCAAAACTGCTAAAAATTGCACTTTTTGCCCAAAATTGCCTAAAATCACACTTTTTGACCAAAATCACACTTTTTGCCCAAAATTGCACTTTATGACCAAAATTGCACTTTATGACCAAAAAAAAATCTCACTTCTTGGAAAAATGAAAGTATGACAGTTGGAAGAAATGACAAAATATGACAGTTGGAAGAAATGAAAAAATATGACAGTTGGAAAAAATGATAAAATATGACAGTTGGAAAAAAATACAAAATATGTCAGTTGGAAAAAAATGACAGTTGGAAATAATGACAAAATATGACAGTTGGAAAAAATGATAAAATATGACAGTTGGAAAAAATGACAGTTGGAAATAATGACAAAATATGACAGTTGGAAAAAATGTTAAAATTGACCAATTGTCCACAAACTTGCGCTTTTTGACCAAAATCACGCTTTTTACCCAAAATTGCACTTTATGATCAAAATTGCCCATAATTGCTCAAAATCACAATTTTCGCCAAAAAAATCACCCAAAACTGCTAAAAATTGCACTTTTTCCCCAAAATTGCCTAAAATCACACTTTTTGACCAAAATCACACTTTTTGCCCAAAATTGCACTTTATGACCAAAATTGCACTTTATGACCAAAAAAATCTCACTTCTTGGAAAAAATGAAAGTATGACAGTTGGAAGAAATGACAAAATATGACAGTTGGAAGAAATGAAAAAATATGACAGTTGGAAAAAATGATAAAACATGGCAGTTGGAAAAAATGACAGTTGGAAATAATGACAAAATATGACAGTTGGAAAAAATGATAAAATATGATAGTTGTAAAAAATGTTAAAATTGACCAATTGTCCACAAACTTGCGCTTTTTGACCAAAATCACGCTTTTTACCCAAAATTGCACTTTATGATCAAAATTGCCCATAATTGCTCAAAATCACAATTTTTGCCAAAAAATCACCCAAAACTGCTAAAAATTGCACTTTTTGCCCAAAATTGCCTAAAATCACACTTTTTGACCAAAATCACACTTTTTGCCCAAAATTGCACTTTATGACCAAAATTGCACTTTATGACCAAAAAAATCTCACTTCTTGGAAAAAATGAAAGAATGACAGTTGGAAGAAATGACAAAATATGACAGTTGGAAGAAATGATAAAATATGACAGTTGGAAAAAATGACAGTTGGAAATAATGACAAAATATGACAGTTGGAAAAAATGATAAAATATGACAGTTGGAAGAAATGACAAAATATGACAGTTGGAAGAAATGAAAAAATATGACAGTTGGAAAAAATGATAAAATATGACAGTTGGAAAAAATGACAGTTGGAAATAATGACAAAATATGACAGTTGGAAAAAATGACAAAATATGACAGTTGTAAAAAATGTTAAAATTGACCAATTGTCCACAAACTTGCGCTTTTTGACCAAAATCACGCTTTTTACCCAAAATTGCACTTTATGATCAAAATTGCCCATAATTGCTCAAAATCACAATTTTCGCCAAAAAATCACCCAAAACTGCTAAAAATTGCACTTTTTGCCCAAAATTGGCTAAAATCACACTTTTTGACCAAAATCACACTTTTTGCCCAAAATTGCACTTTATGACCAAAATTGCACTTTATGACCAAAAAAATCTCACTTCTTGGAAAAAATGAAAGTATGACAGTTGGAAGAAATGACAAAATATGACAGTTGGAAGAAATGAAAAAATATGACAGTTGAAAAAAATGATAAAATATGACAGTTGGAAAAAATGACAGTTGGAAATAATGACAAAATATGACAGTTGGAAAAAATGATAAAATATGATAGTTGTAAAAAATGTTAAAATTGACCAATTGTCCACAAACTTGCGCTTTTTGACCAAAATCACGCTTTTTATCCAAAATTGCACTTTATGATCAAAATTGCCCATAATTGCTCAAAATCACAATTTTCGCCAAAAAATCACCCAAAACTGCTAAAAATTGCACTTTTTGCCAAAAATTGCCTAAAATCACACTTTTTGACCAAAATCACACTTTTTGCCCAAAATTGCACTTTATGACCAAAATTGCACTTTATGACCAAAAAAAATCTCACTTCTTGGAAAAATGAAAGTATGACAGTTGGAAGAAATGACAAAATATGACAGCTGGAAGAAATGAAAAAATATGACAGTTGGAAAAAATGATAAAATATGACAGTTGGAAAAAAATACAAAATATGTCAGTTGGAAAAAATGACAGTTGGAAATAATGACAAAATATGACAGTTGGAAAAAATGATAAAATATGACAGTTGGAAAAAATGACAGTTGGAAATAATGACAAAATATGACAGTTGGAAAAAATGTTAAAATTGACCAATTGTCCACAAACTTGCGCTTTTTGACCAAAATCACGCTTTTTACCCAAAATTGCACTTTATGATCAAAATTGCCCATAATTGCTCAAAATCACAATTTTTGCCAAAAAATCACCCAAAACTGCTAAAAATTGCACTTTTTGCCCAAAATTGCCTAAAATCACACTTTTTGACCAAAATCACACTTTTTGCCCAAAATTGCACTTTATGACCAAAATTGCACTTTATGACCAAAAATATCTCACTTCTTGGAAAAAATGAAAGTATGACAGTTGGAAGAAATGACAAAATATGACAGTTGGAAGAAATGAAAAAATATGACAGTTGAAAAAATGATAAAATATGACAGTTGGAAAAAATGACAGTTGGAAATAATGACAAAATATGACAGTTGGAAAAAATGATAAAATATGACAGTTGGAAAAAAATACAAAATATGTCAGTTGGAAAAAATGACAGTTGGAAATAATGACAAAATATGACAGTTGGAAAAAATGATAAAATATGATAGTTGTAAAAATGATAAAATATGACAGTTGGAAAAAATGACAGTTGGAAATAATGACAAAATATGACAGTTAGAAAAAATGTTAAAATTGACCAATTGTCCACAAACTTGCGCTTTTTGACCAAAATCACGCTTTTTACCCAAAATTGCACTTTATGATCAAAATTGCCCATAATTGCTCAAAATCACAATTTTTGCCAAAAAATCACCCAAAACTGCTAAAAATTGCACTTTTTGCCCAAAATTGCCTAAAATCACACTTTTTGACCAAAATCACACTTTTTGCCCAAAATTGCACTTTATGACCAAAATTGCACTTTATGACCAAAAAAATCTCACTTCTTGGAAAAAATGAAAGTATGACAGTTGGAAGAAATGACAAAATATGACAGTTGGAAGAAATGAAAAAATATGACAGTTGAAAAAAATGATAAAATATGACAGTTGGAAAAAATGACAGTTGGAAATAATGACAAAATATGACAGTTGGAAAAAATGATAAAATATGATAGTTGTAAAAAATGTTAAAATTGACCAATTGTCCACAAACTTGCGCTTTTTGACCAAAATCACGCTTTTTATCCAAAATTGCACTTTATGATCAAAATTGCCCATAATTGCTCAAAATCACAATTTTCGCCAAAAAATCACCCAAAACTGCTAAAAATTGCACTTTTTGCCAAAAATTGCCTAAAATCACACTTTTTGACCAAAATCACACTTTTTGCCCAAAATTGCACTTTATGACCAAAATTGCACTTTATGACCAAAAAAAATCTCACTTCTTGGAAAAATGAAAGTATGACAGTTGGAAGAAATGACAAAATATGACAGCTGGAAGAAATGAAAAAATATGACAGTTGGAAAAAATGATAAAATATGACAGTTGGAAAAAAATACAAAATATGTCAGTTGGAAAAAAATGACAGTTGGAAATAATGACAAAATATGACAGTTGGAAAAAATGATAAAATATGACAGTTGGAAAAAATGACAGTTGGAAATAATGACAAAATATGACAGTTGGAAAAAATGTTAAAATTGACCAATTGTCCACAAACTTGCGCTTTTTGACCAAAATCACGCTTTTTACCCAAAATTGCACTTTATGATCAAAATTGCCCATAATTGCTCAAAATCACAATTTTCGCCAAAAAATCACCCAAAACTGCTAAAAATTGCACTTTTTGCCCAAAATTGCCTAAAATCACACTTTTTGACCAAAATCACACTTTTTGCCCAAAATTGCACTTTATGACCAAAATTGCACTTTATGACCAAAAAAAAATCTCACTTCTTGGAAAAATGAAAGTATGACAGTTGGAAGAAATGACAAAATATGACAGTTGGAAGAAATGAAAAAATATGACAGTTGGAAAAAATGATAAAATATGATAGTTGTAAAAAATGTTAAAATTGACCAATTGTCCACAAACTTGCGCTTTTTGACCAAAATCACGCTTTTTACCCAAAATTGCACTTTATGATCAAAATTGCCCATAATTGCTCAAAATCACAATTTTCACCAAAAAATCACCCAAAACTGCTAAAAATTGCACTTTTTGCCCAAAATTGCCTAAAATCACACTTTTTGCCCAAAATTGCACTTTATGACCAAAATTGCACTTTATGACCAAAAAAATCTCACTTCTTGGAAAAAATGAAAGTATGACAGTTGGAAGAAATGACAAAATATGACAGTTGGAAAAAATGAAAAAATATGACAGTTGGAAAAAATGAAAAAAAATGACAGTTGGAAAAAATGATAAAATATGACAGTTGGAAGATATGACAAAATATGACAGTTGGACGAAATGAAAAAATATGTCAGTTGGAAAAAATGATAAAATATGACAGTTGGAAAAAATGACAGTTGGAAATAATGACAAAATATGACAGTTGGAAAAAATGACAAAATATGACAGTTGTAAAAAATGTTAAAATTGACCAATTGTCCACAAACTTGCGCTTTTTGACCAAAATCACGCTTTTTATCCAAAATTGCACTTTATGATCAAAATTGCCCATAATTGCTCAAAATCACAATTTTCGCCAAAAAATCACCCAAAACTGCTAAAAATTGCACTTTTTGCCAAAAATTGCCTAAAATCACACTTTTTGACCAAAATCACACTTTTTGCCCAAAATTGCACTTTATGACCAAAATTGCACTTTATGACCAAAAAAATCTCACTTCTTGGAAAAAATGAAAGTATGACAGTTGGAAGAAATGACAAAATATGACAGTTGGAAGAAATGAAAAAATATGACAGTTGAAAAAATGATAAAATATGACAGTTGGAAAAAATGACAGTTGGAAATAATGACAAAATATGACAGTTGGAAAAAATGATAAAATATGACAGTTGGAAAAAAATACAAAATATGTCAGTTGGAAAAAATGACAGTTGGAAATAATGACAAAATATGACAGTTGGAAAAAATGATAAAATATGATAGTTGTAAAAATGATAAAATATGACAGTTGGAAAAAATGACAGTTGGAAATAATGACAAAATATGACAGTTGGAAAAAATGTTAAAATTGACCAATTGTCCACAAACTTGCGCTTTTTGACCAAAATCACGCTTTTTACCCAAAATTGCACTTTATGATCAAAATTGCCCATAATTGCTCAAAATCACAATTTTTGCCAAAAAATCACCCAAAACTGCTAAAAATTGCACTTTTTGCCCAAAATTGCCTAAAATCACACTTTTTGACCAAAATCACACTTTTTGCCCAAAATTGCACTTTATGACCAAAATTGCACTTTATGACCAAAAAAATCTCACTTCTTGGAAAAAATGAAAGTATGACAGTTGGAAGAAATGACAAAATATGACAGTTGGAAGAAATGAAAAAATATGACAGTTGAAAAAAATGATAAAATATGACAGTTGGAAAAAATGACAGTTGGAAATAATGACAAAATATGACAGTTGGAAAAAATGATAAAATATGATAGTTGTAAAAAATGTTAAAATTGACCAATTGTCCACAAACTTGCGCTTTTTGACCAAAATCACGCTTTTTATCCAAAATTGCACTTTATGATCAAAATTGCCCATAATTGCTCAAAATCACAATTTTCGCCAAAAAATCACCCAAAACTGCTAAAAATTGCACTTTTTGCCAAAAATTGCCTAAAATCACACTTTTTGACCAAAATCACACTTTTTGCCCAAAATTGCACTTTATGACCAAAATTGCACTTTATGACCAAAAAAAATCTCACTTCTTGGAAAAATGAAAGTATGACAGTTGGAAGAAATGACAAAATATGACAGCTGGAAGAAATGAAAAAATATGACAGTTGGAAAAAATGATAAAATATGACAGTTGGAAAAAAATACAAAATATGTCAGTTGGAAAAAAATGACAGTTGGAAATAATGACAAAATATGACAGTTGGAAAAAATGATAAAATATGACAGTTGGAAAAAATGACAGTTGGAAATAATGACAAAATATGACAGTTGGAAAAAATGTTAAAATTGACCAATTGTCCACAAACTTGCGCTTTTTGACCAAAATCACGCTTTTTACCCAAAATTGCACTTTATGATCAAAATTGCCCATAATTGCTCAAAATCACAATTTTCGCCAAAAAATCACCCAAAACTGCTAAAAATTGCACTTTTTCCCCAAAATTGCCTAAAATCACACTTTTTGCCCAAAATCACACTTTTTGCCCAAAATTGCACTTTATGACCAAAAAAATCTCACTTCTTGGAAAAAATGAAAGTATGACAGTTGGAAGAAATGACAAAATATGACAGTTGGAAGAAATGAAAAAATATGACAGTTGGAAAAAATGATAAAACATGGCAGTTGGAAAAAATGACAGTTGGAAATAATGACAAAATATGACAGTTGGAAAAAATGATAAAATATGATAGTTGTAAAAAATGTTAAAATTGACCAATTGTCCACAAACTTGCGCTTTTTGACCAAAATCACGCTTTTTACCCAAAATTGCACTTTATGATCAAAATTGCCCATAATTGCTCAAAATCACAATTTTCGCCAAAAAATCACCCAAAACTGCTAAAAATTGCACTTTTTGCCCAAAATTGCCTAAAATCACACTTTTTGACCAAAATCACACTTTTTGCCCAAAATTGCACTTTATGACCAAAATTGCACTTTATGACCAAAAAAAAATCTCACTTCTTGGAAAAATGAAAGTATGACAGTTGGAAGAAATGACAAAATATGACAGTTGGAAGAAATGAAAAAATATGACAGTTGGAAAAAATGATAAAATATGACAGTTGGAAAAAAATACAAAATATGTCAGTTGGAAAAAAATGACAGTTGGAAATAATGACAAAATATGACAGTTGGAAAAAATGATAAAATATGACAGTTGGAAAAAATGACAGTTGGAAATAATGACAAAATATGACAGTTGGAAAAAATGTTAAAATTGACCAATTGTCCACAAACTTGCGCTTTTTGACCAAAATCACGCTTTTTACCCAAAATTGCACTTTATGATCAAAATTGCCCATAATTGCTCAAAATCACAATTTTCGCCAAAAAAATCACCCAAAACTGCTAAAAATTGCACTTTTTCCCCAAAATTGCCTAAAATCACACTTTTTGACCAAAATCACACTTTTTGCCCAAAATTGCACTTTATGACCAAAATTGCACTTTATGACCAAAAAAATCTCACTTCTTGGAAAAAATGAAAGTATGACAGTTGGAAGAAATGACAAAATATGACAGTTGGAAGAAATGAAAAAATATGACAGTTGGAAAAAATGATAAAACATGGCAGTTGGAAAAAATGACAGTTGGAAATAATGACAAAATATGACAGTTGGAAAAAATGATAAAATATGATAGTTGTAAAAAATGTTAAAATTGACCAATTGTCCACAAACTTGCGCTTTTTGACCAAAATCACGCTTTTTACCCAAAATTGCACTTTATGATCAAAATTGCCCATAATTGCTCAAAATCACAATTTTTGCCAAAAAATCACCCAAAACTGCTAAAAATTGCACTTTTTGCCCAAAATTGCCTAAAATCACACTTTTTGACCAAAATCACACTTTTTGCCCAAAATTGCACTTTATGACCAAAAAAATCTCACTTCTTGGAAAAAATGAAAGAATGACAGTTGGAAGAAATGACAAAATATGACAGTTGGAAGAAATGATAAAATATGACAGTTGGAAAAAATGACAGTTGGAAATAATGACAAAATATGACAGTTGGAAAAAATGATAAAATATGACAGTTGGAAGAAATGACAAAATATGACAGTTGGAAGAAATGAAAAAATATGACAGTTGGAAAAAATGATAAAATATGACAGTTGGAAAAAATGACAGTTGGAAATAATGACAAAATATGACAGTTGGAAAAAATGACAAAATATGACAGTTGTAAAAAATGTTAAAATTGACCAATTGTCCACAAACTTGCGCTTTTTGACCAAAATCACGCTTTTTACCCAAAATTGCACTTTATGATCAAAATTGCCCATAATTGCTCAAAATCACAATTTTCGCCAAAAAATCACCCAAAACTGCTAAAAATTGCACTTTTTGCCCAAAATTGGCTAAAATCACACTTTTTGACCAAAATCACACTTTTTGCCCAAAATTGCACTTTATGACCAAAATTGCACTTTATGACCAAAAAAAAATCTCACTTCTTGGAAAAATGAAAGTATGACAGTTGGAAGAAATGACAAAATATGACAGTTGGAAGAAATGAAAAAATATGACAGTTGGAAAAAATGATAAAATATGATAGTTGTAAAAAATGTTAAAATTGACCAATTGTCCACAAACTTGCGCTTTTTGACCAAAATCACGCTTTTTACCCAAAATTGCACTTTATGATCAAAATTGCCCATAATTGCTCAAAATCACAATTTTCACCAAAAAATCACCCAAAACTGCTAAAAATTGCACTTTTTGCCCAAAATTGCCTAAAATCACACTTTTTGCCCAAAATTGCACTTTATGACCAAAATTGCACTTTATGACCAAAAAAATCTCACTTCTTGGAAAAAATGAAAGTATGACAGTTGGAAGAAATGACAAAATATGACAGTTGGAAAAAATGAAAAAATATGACAGTTGGAAAAAATGAAAAAAAATGACAGTTGGAAAAAATGATAAAATATGACAGTTGGAAGATATGACAAAATATGACAGTTGGACGAAATGAAAAAATATGTCAGTTGGAAAAAATGATAAAATATGACAGTTGGAAAAAATGACAGTTGGAAATAATGACAAAATATGACAGTTGGAAAAAATGACAAAATATGACAGTTGTAAAAAATGTTAAAATTGACCAATTGTCCACAAACTTGCGCTTTTTGACCAAAATCACGCTTTTTATCCAAAATTGCACTTTATGATCAAAATTGCCCATAATTGCTCAAAATCACAATTTTCGCCAAAAAATCACCCAAAACTGCTAAAAATTGCACTTTTTGCCAAAAATTGCCTAAAATCACACTTTTTGACCAAAATCACACTTTTTGCCCAAAATTGCACTTTATGACCAAAATTGCACTTTATGACCAAAAAAATCTCACTTCTTGGAAAAAATGAAAGTATGACAGTTGGAAGAAATGACAAAATATGACAGTTGGAAGAAATGAAAAAATATGACAGTTGAAAAAATGATAAAATATGACAGTTGGAAAAAATGACAGTTGGAAATAATGACAAAATATGACAGTTGGAAAAAATGATAAAATATGACAGTTGGAAAAAAATACAAAATATGTCAGTTGGAAAAAATGACAGTTGGAAATAATGACAAAATATGACAGTTGGAAAAAATGATAAAATATGATAGTTGTAAAAATGATAAAATATGACAGTTGGAAAAAATGACAGTTGGAAATAATGACAAAATATGACAGTTGGAAAAAATGTTAAAATTGACCAATTGTCCACAAACTTGCGCTTTTTGACCAAAATCACGCTTTTTACCCAAAATTGCACTTTATGATCAAAATTGCCCATAATTGCTCAAAATCACAATTTTTGCCAAAAAATCACCCAAAACTGCTAAAAATTGCACTTTTTGCCCAAAATTGCCTAAAATCACACTTTTTGACCAAAATCACACTTTTTGCCCAAAATTGCACTTTATGACCAAAATTGCACTTTATGACCAAAAAAATCTCACTTCTTGGAAAAAATGAAAGTATGACAGTTGGAAGAAATGACAAAATATGACAGTTGGAAGAAATGAAAAAATATGACAGTTGAAAAAAATGATAAAATATGACAGTTGGAAAAAATGACAGTTGGAAATAATGACAAAATATGACAGTTGGAAAAAATGATAAAATATGATAGTTGTAAAAAATGTTAAAATTGACCAATTGTCCACAAACTTGCGCTTTTTGACCAAAATCACGCTTTTTATCCAAAATTGCACTTTATGATCAAAATTGCCCATAATTGCTCAAAATCACAATTTTCGCCAAAAAATCACCCAAAACTGCTAAAAATTGCACTTTTTGCCAAAAATTGCCTAAAATCACACTTTTTGACCAAAATCACACTTTTTGCCCAAAATTGCACTTTATGACCAAAATTGCACTTTATGACCAAAAAAAATCTCACTTCTTGGAAAAATGAAAGTATGACAGTTGGAAGAAATGACAAAATATGACAGCTGGAAGAAATGAAAAAATATGACAGTTGGAAAAAATGATAAAATATGACAGTTGGAAAAAAATACAAAATATGTCAGTTGGAAAAAAATGACAGTTGGAAATAATGACAAAATATGACAGTTGGAAAAAATGATAAAATATGACAGTTGGAAAAAATGACAGTTGGAAATAATGACAAAATATGACAGTTGGAAAAAATGTTAAAATTGACCAATTGTCCACAAACTTGCGCTTTTTGACCAAAATCACGCTTTTTACCCAAAATTGCACTTTATGATCAAAATTGCCCATAATTGCTCAAAATCACAATTTTCGCCAAAAAATCACCCAAAACTGCTAAAAATTGCACTTTTTCCCCAAAATTGCCTAAAATCACACTTTTTGCCCAAAATCACACTTTTTGCCCAAAATTGCACTTTATGACCAAAAAAATCTCACTTCTTGGAAAAAATGAAAGTATGACAGTTGGAAGAAATGACAAAATATGACAGTTGGAAGAAATGAAAAAATATGACAGTTGGAAAAAATGATAAAACATGGCAGTTGGAAAAAATGACAGTTGGAAATAATGACAAAATATGACAGTTGGAAAAAATGATAAAATATGATAGTTGTAAAAAATGTTAAAATTGACCAATTGTCCACAAACTTGCGCTTTTTGACCAAAATCACGCTTTTTACCCAAAATTGCACTTTATGATCAAAATTGCCCATAATTGCTCAAAATCACAATTTTCGCCAAAAAATCACCCAAAACTGCTAAAAATTGCACTTTTTGCCCAAAATTGCCTAAAATCACACTTTTTGACCAAAATCACACTTTTTGCCCAAAATTGCACTTTATGACCAAAATTGCACTTTATGACCAAAAAAAAATCTCACTTCTTGGAAAAATGAAAGTATGACAGTTGGAAGAAATGACAAAATATGACAGTTGGAAGAAATGAAAAAATATGACAGTTGGAAAAAATGATAAAATATGACAGTTGGAAAAAAATACAAAATATGTCAGTTGGAAAAAAATGACAGTTGGAAATAATGACAAAATATGACAGTTGGAAAAAATGATAAAATATGACAGTTGGAAAAAATGACAGTTGGAAATAATGACAAAATATGACAGTTGGAAAAAATGTTAAAATTGACCAATTGTCCACAAACTTGCGCTTTTTGACCAAAATCACGCTTTTTACCCAAAATTGCACTTTATGATCAAAATTGCCCATAATTGCTCAAAATCACAATTTTCGCCAAAAAAATCACCCAAAACTGCTAAAAATTGCACTTTTTCCCCAAAATTGCCTAAAATCACACTTTTTGACCAAAATCACACTTTTTGCCCAAAATTGCACTTTATGACCAAAATTGCACTTTATGACCAAAAAAATCTCACTTCTTGGAAAAAATGAAAGTATGACAGTTGGAAGAAATGACAAAATATGACAGTTGGAAGAAATGAAAAAATATGACAGTTGGAAAAAATGATAAAACATGGCAGTTGGAAAAAATGACAGTTGGAAATAATGACAAAATATGACAGTTGGAAAAAATGATAAAATATGATAGTTGTAAAAAATGTTAAAATTGACCAATTGTCCACAAACTTGCGCTTTTTGACCAAAATCACGCTTTTTACCCAAAATTGCACTTTATGATCAAAATTGCCCATAATTGCTCAAAATCACAATTTTTGCCAAAAAATCACCCAAAACTGCTAAAAATTGCACTTTTTGCCCAAAATTGCCTAAAATCACACTTTTTGACCAAAATCACACTTTTTGCCCAAAATTGCACTTTATGACCAAAAAAATCTCACTTCTTGGAAAAAATGAAAGAATGACAGTTGGAAGAAATGACAAAATATGACAGTTGGAAGAAATGATAAAATATGACAGTTGGAAAAAATGACAGTTGGAAATAATGACAAAATATGACAGTTGGAAAAAATGATAAAATATGACAGTTGGAAGAAATGACAAAATATGACAGTTGGAAGAAATGAAAAAATATGACAGTTGGAAAAAATGATAAAATATGACAGTTGGAAAAAATGACAGTTGGAAATAATGACAAAATATGACAGTTGGAAAAAATGACAAAATATGACAGTTGTAAAAAATGTTAAAATTGACCAATTGTCCACAAACTTGCGCTTTTTGACCAAAATCACGCTTTTTACCCAAAATTGCACTTTATGATCAAAATTGCCCATAATTGCTCAAAATCACAATTTTCGCCAAAAAATCACCCAAAACTGCTAAAAATTGCACTTTTTGCCCAAAATTGGCTAAAATCACACTTTTTGACCAAAATCACACTTTTTGCCCAAAATTGCACTTTATGACCAAAATTGCACTTTATGACCAAAAAAATCTCACTTCTTGGAAAAAATGAAAGTATGACAGTTGGAAGAAATGACAAAATATGACAGTTGGAAGAAATGAAAAAATATGACAGTTGAAAAAAATGATAAAATATGACAGTTGGAAAAAATGACAGTTGGAAATAATGACAAAATATGACAGTTGGAAAAAATGATAAAATATGATAGTTGTAAAAAATGTTAAAATTGACCAATTGTCCACAAACTTGCGCTTTTTGACCAAAATCACGCTTTTTATCCAAAATTGCACTTTATGATCAAAATTGCCCATAATTGCTCAAAATCACAATTTTCGCCAAAAAATCACCCAAAACTGCTAAAAATTGCACTTTTTGCCAAAAATTGCCTAAAATCACACTTTTTGACCAAAATCACACTTTTTGCCCAAAATTGCACTTTATGACCAAAATTGCACTTTATGACCAAAAAAAATCTCACTTCTTGGAAAAATGAAAGTATGACAGTTGGAAGAAATGACAAAATATGACAGCTGGAAGAAATGAAAAAATATGACAGTTGGAAAAAATGATAAAATATGACAGTTGGAAAAAAATACAAAATATGTCAGTTGGAAAAAATGACAGTTGGAAATAATGACAAAATATGACAGTTGGAAAAAATGATAAAATATGACAGTTGGAAAAAATGACAGTTGGAAATAATGACAAAATATGACAGTTGGAAAAAATGTTAAAATTGACCAATTGTCCACAAACTTGCGCTTTTTGACCAAAATCACGCTTTTTACCCAAAATTGCACTTTATGATCAAAATTGCCCATAATTGCTCAAAATCACAATTTTTGCCAAAAAATCACCCAAAACTGCTAAAAATTGCACTTTTTGCCCAAAATTGCCTAAAATCACACTTTTTGACCAAAATCACACTTTTTGCCCAAAATTGCACTTTATGACCAAAATTGCACTTTATGACCAAAAATATCTCACTTCTTGGAAAAAATGAAAGTATGACAGTTGGAAGAAATGACAAAATATGACAGTTGGAAGAAATGAAAAAATATGACAGTTGAAAAAATGATAAAATATGACAGTTGGAAAAAATGACAGTTGGAAATAATGACAAAATATGACAGTTGGAAAAAATGATAAAATATGACAGTTGGAAAAAAATACAAAATATGTCAGTTGGAAAAAATGACAGTTGGAAATAATGACAAAATATGACAGTTGGAAAAAATGATAAAATATGATAGTTGTAAAAATGATAAAATATGACAGTTGGAAAAAATGACAGTTGGAAATAATGACAAAATATGACAGTTAGAAAAAATGTTAAAATTGACCAATTGTCCACAAACTTGCGCTTTTTGACCAAAATCACGCTTTTTACCCAAAATTGCACTTTATGATCAAAATTGCCCATAATTGCTCAAAATCACAATTTTTGCCAAAAAATCACCCAAAACTGCTAAAAATTGCACTTTTTGCCCAAAATTGCCTAAAATCACACTTTTTGACCAAAATCACACTTTTTGCCCAAAATTGCACTTTATGACCAAAATTGCACTTTATGACCAAAAAAATCTCACTTCTTGGAAAAAATGAAAGTATGACAGTTGGAAGAAATGACAAAATATGACAGTTGGAAGAAATGAAAAAATATGACAGTTGGAAAAAATGATAAAATATGACAGTTGGAAAAAATGACAGTTGGAAATAATGACAAAATATGACAGTTGGAAAAAATGATAAAATATGATAGTTGTAAAAAATGTTAAAATTGACCAATTGTCCACAAACTTGCGCTTTTTGACCAAAATCACGCTTTTTATCCAAAATTGCACTTTATGATCAAAATTGCCCATAATTGCTCAAAATCACAATTTTCGCCAAAAAATCACCCAAAACTGCTAAAAATTGCACTTTTTGCCAAAAATTGCCTAAAATCACACTTTTTGACCAAAATCACACTTTTTGCCCAAAATTGCACTTTATGACCAAAATTGCACTTTATGACCAAAAAAAATCTCACTTCTTGGAAAAATGAAAGTATGACAGTTGGAAGAAATGACAAAATATGACAGCTGGAAGAAATGAAAAAATATGACAGTTGGAAAAAATGATAAAATATGACAGTTGGAAAAAAATACAAAATATGTCAGTTGGAAAAAAATGACAGTTGGAAATAATGACAAAATATGACAGTTGGAAAAAATGATAAAATATGACAGTTGGAAAAAATGACAGTTGGAAATAATGACAAAATATGACAGTTGGAAAAAATGTTAAAATTGACCAATTGTCCACAAACTTGCGCTTTTTGACCAAAATCACGCTTTTTACCCAAAATTGCACTTTATGATCAAAATTGCCCATAATTGCTCAAAATCACAATTTTCGCCAAAAAATCACCCAAAACTGCTAAAAATTGCACTTTTTGCCCAAAATTGCCTAAAATCACACTTTTTGACCAAAATCACACTTTTTGCCCAAAATTGCACTTTATGACCAAAATTGCACTTTATGACCAAAAAAAAATCTCACTTCTTGGAAAAATGAAAGTATGACAGTTGGAAGAAATGACAAAATATGACAGTTGGAAGAAATGAAAAAATATGACAGTTGGAAAAAATGATAAAATATGATAGTTGTAAAAAATGTTAAAATTGACCAATTGTCCACAAACTTGCGCTTTTTGACCAAAATCACGCTTTTTACCCAAAATTGCACTTTATGATCAAAATTGCCCATAATTGCTCAAAATCACAATTTTCGCCAAAAAATCACCCAAAACTGCTAAAAATTGCACTTTTTGCCCAAAATTGCCTAAAATCACACTTTTTGCCCAAAATTGCACTTTATGACCAAAATTGCACTTTATGACCAAAAAAATCTCACTTCTTGGAAAAAATGAAAGTATGACAGTTGGAAGAAATGACAAAATATGACAGTTGGAAAAAATGAAAAAATATGACAGTTGGAAAAAATGAAAAAAAATGACAGTTGGAAAAAATGATAAAATATGACAGTTGGAAGATATGACAAAATATGACAGTTGGACGAAATGAAAAAATATGTCAGTTGGAAAAAATGATAAAATATGACAGTTGGAAAAAATGACAGTTGGAAATAATGACAAAATATGACAGTTGGAAAAAATGACAAAATATGACAGTTGTAAAAAATGTTAAAATTGACCAATTGTCCACAAACTTGCGCTTTTTGACCAAAATCACGCTTTTTATCCAAAATTGCACTTTATGATCAAAATTGCCCATAATTGCTCAAAATCACAATTTTCGCCAAAAAATCACCCAAAACTGCTAAAAATTGCACTTTTTGCCAAAAATTGCCTAAAATCACACTTTTTGACCAAAATCACACTTTTTGCCCAAAATTGCACTTTATGACCAAAATTGCACTTTATGACCAAAAAAATCTCACTTCTTGGAAAAAATGAAAGTATGACAGTTGGAAGAAATGACAAAATATGACAGTTGGAAGAAATGAAAAAATATGACAGTTGAAAAAAATGATAAAATATGACAGTTGGAAAAAATGACAGTTGGAAATAATGACAAAATATGACAGTTGGAAAAAATGATAAAATATGATAGTTGTAAAAAATGTTAAAATTGACCAATTGTCCACAAACTTGCGCTTTTTGACCAAAATCACGCTTTTTATCCAAAATTGCACTTTATGATCAAAATTGCCCATAATTGCTCAAAATCACAATTTTCGCCAAAAAATCACCCAAAACTGCTAAAAATTGCACTTTTTGCCAAAAATTGCCTAAAATCACACTTTTTGACCAAAATCACACTTTTTGCCCAAAATTGCACTTTATGACCAAAATTGCACTTTATGACCAAAAAAAATCTCACTTCTTGGAAAAATGAAAGTATGACAGTTGGAAGAAATGACAAAATATGACAGCTGGAAGAAATGAAAAAATATGACAGTTGGAAAAAATGATAAAATATGACAGTTGGAAAAAAATACAAAATATGTCAGTTGGAAAAAATGACAGTTGGAAATAATGACAAAATATGACAGTTGGAAAAAATGATAAAATATGACAGTTGGAAAAAATGACAGTTGGAAATAATGACAAAATATGACAGTTGGAAAAAATGTTAAAATTGACCAATTGTCCACAAACTTGCGCTTTTTGACCAAAATCACGCTTTTTACCCAAAATTGCACTTTATGATCAAAATTGCCCATAATTGCTCAAAATCACAATTTTCGCCAAAAAAATCACCCAAAACTGCTAAAAATTGCACTTTTTCCCCAAAATTGCCTAAAATCACACTTTTTGACCAAAATCACACTTTTTGCCCAAAATTGCACTTTATGACCAAAATTGCACTTTATGACCAAAAAAATCTCACTTCTTGGAAAAAATGAAAGTATGACAGTTGGAAGAAATGACAAAATATGACAGTTGGAAGAAATGAAAAAATATGACAGTTGGAAAAAATGATAAAACATGGCAGTTGGAAAAAATGACAGTTGGAAATAATGACAAAATATGACAGTTGGAAAAAATGATAAAATATGATAGTTGTAAAAAATGTTAAAATTGACCAATTGTCCACAAACTTGCGCTTTTTGACCAAAATCACGCTTTTTACCCAAAATTGCACTTTATGATCAAAATTGCCCATAATTGCTCAAAATCACAATTTTTGCCAAAAAATCACCCAAAACTGCTAAAAATTGCACTTTTTGCCCAAAATTGCCTAAAATCACACTTTTTGACCAAAATCACACTTTTTGCCCAAAATTGCACTTTATGACCAAAAAAATCTCACTTCTTGGAAAAAATGAAAGAATGACAGTTGGAAGAAATGACAAAATATGACAGTTGGAAGAAATGATAAAATATGACAGTTGGAAAAAATGACAGTTGGAAATAATGACAAAATATGACAGTTGGAAAAAATGATAAAATATGACAGTTGGAAGAAATGACAAAATATGACAGTTGGAAGAAATGAAAAAATATGACAGTTGGAAAAAATGATAAAATATGACAGTTGGAAAAAATGACAGTTGGAAATAATGACAAAATATGACAGTTGGAAAAAATGACAAAATATGACAGTTGTAAAAAATGTTAAAATTGACCAATTGTCCACAAACTTGCGCTTTTTGACCAAAATCACGCTTTTTACCCAAAATTGCACTTTATGATCAAAATTGCCCATAATTGCTCAAAATCACAATTTTCGCCAAAAAATCACCCAAAACTGCTAAAAATTGCACTTTTTGCCCAAAATTGGCTAAAATCACACTTTTTGACCAAAATCACACTTTTTGCCCAAAATTGCACTTTATGACCAAAATTGCACTTTATGACCAAAAAAAATCTCACTTCTTGGAAAAATGAAAGTATGACAGTTGGAAGAAATGACAAAATATGACAGCTGGAAGAAATGAAAAAATATGACAGTTGGAAAAAATGATAAAATATGACAGTTGGAAAAAAATACAAAATATGTCAGTTGGAAAAAATGACAGTTGGAAATAATGACAAAATATGACAGTTGGAAAAAATGATAAAATATGACAGTTGGAAAAAATGACAGTTGGAAATAATGACAAAATATGACAGTTGGAAAAAATGTTAAAATTGACCAATTGTCCACAAACTTGCGCTTTTTGACCAAAATCACGCTTTTTACCCAAAATTGCACTTTATGATCAAAATTGCCCATAATTGCTCAAAATCACAATTTTCGCCAAAAAATCACCCAAAACTGCTAAAAATTGCACTTTTTCCCCAAAATTGCCTAAAATCACACTTTTTGCCCAAAATCACACTTTTTGCCCAAAATTGCACTTTATGACCAAAATTGCACTTTATGACCAAAAATATCTCACTTCTTGGAAAAAATGAAAGTATGACAGTTGGAAGAAATGACAAAATATGACAGTTGGAAGAAATGAAAAAATATGACAGTTGAAAAAATGATAAAATATGACAGTTGGAAAAAATGACAGTTGGAAATAATGACAAAATATGACAGTTGGAAAAAATGATAAAATATGACAGTTGGAAAAAAATACAAAATATGTCAGTTGGAAAAAATGACAGTTGGAAATAATGACAAAATATGACAGTTGGAAAAAATGATAAAATATGATAGTTGTAAAAATGATAAAATATGACAGTTGGAAAAAATGACAGTTGGAAATAATGACAAAATATGACAGTTGGAAAAAATGTTAAAATTGACCAATTGTCCACAAACTTGCGCTTTTTGACCAAAATCACGCTTTTTACCCAAAATTGCACTTTATGATCAAAATTGCCCATAATTGCTCAAAATCACAATTTTTGCCAAAAAATCACCCAAAACTGCTAAAAATTGCACTTTTTGCCCAAAATTGCCTAAAATCACACTTTTTGACCAAAATCACACTTTTTGCCCAAAATTGCACTTTATGACCAAAATTGCACTTTATGACCAAAAAAATCTCACTTCTTGGAAAAAATGAAAGTATGACAGTTGGAAGAAATGACAAAATATGACAGTTGGAAGAAATGAAAAAATATGACAGTTGAAAAAAATGATAAAATATGACAGTTGGAAAAAATGACAGTTGGAAATAATGACAAAATATGACAGTTGGAAAAAATGATAAAATATGATAGTTGTAAAAAATGTTAAAATTGACCAATTGTCCACAAACTTGCGCTTTTTGACCAAAATCACGCTTTTTATCCAAAATTGCACTTTATGATCAAAATTGCCCATAATTGCTCAAAATCACAATTTTCGCCAAAAAATCACCCAAAACTGCTAAAAATTGCACTTTTTGCCAAAAATTGCCTAAAATCACACTTTTTGACCAAAATCACACTTTTTGCCCAAAATTGCACTTTATGACCAAAATTGCACTTTATGACCAAAAAAAATCTCACTTCTTGGAAAAATGAAAGTATGACAGTTGGAAGAAATGACAAAATATGACAGCTGGAAGAAATGAAAAAATATGACAGTTGGAAAAAATGATAAAATATGACAGTTGGAAAAAAATACAAAATATGTCAGTTGGAAAAAAATGACAGTTGGAAATAATGACAAAATATGACAGTTGGAAAAAATGATAAAATATGACAGTTGGAAAAAATGACAGTTGGAAATAATGACAAAATATGACAGTTGGAAAAAATGTTAAAATTGACCAATTGTCCACAAACTTGCGCTTTTTGACCAAAATCACGCTTTTTACCCAAAATTGCACTTTATGATCAAAATTGCCCATAATTGCTCAAAATCACAATTTTCGCCAAAAAACACCCAAAACTGCTAAAAATTGCACTTTTTCCCCAAAATTGCCTAAAATCACACTTTTTGCCCAAAATCACACTTTTTGCCCAAAATTGCACTTTATGACCAAAAAAATCTCACTTCTTGGAAAAAATGAAAGTATGACAGTTGGAAGAAATGACAAAATATGACAGTTGGAAGAAATGAAAAAATATGACAGTTGGAAAAAATGATAAAACATGGCAGTTGGAAAAAATGACAGTTGGAAATAATGACAAAATATGACAGTTGGAAAAAATGATAAAATATGATAGTTGTAAAAAATGTTAAAATTGACCAATTGTCCACAAACTTGCGCTTTTTGACCAAAATCACGCTTTTTACCCAAAATTGCACTTTATGATCAAAATTGCCCATAATTGCTCAAAATCACAATTTTCGCCAAAAAATCACCCAAAACTGCTAAAAATTGCACTTTTTGCCCAAAATTGCCTAAAATCACACTTTTTGACCAAAATCACACTTTTTGCCCAAAATTGCACTTTATGACCAAAAAAATCTCACTTCTTGGAAAAAATGAAAGTATGACAGTTGGAAGAAATGACAAAATATGACAGTTGGAAGAAATGATAAAATATGACAGTTGGAAAAAATGACAGTTGGAAATAATGACAAAATATGACAGTTGGAAAAAATGATAAAATATGACAGTTGGAAGAAATGACAAAATATGACAGTTGGAAGAAATGAAAAAATATGACAGTTGGAAAAAATGATAAAATATGACAGTTGGAAAAAATGACAGTTGGAAATAATGACAAAATATGACAGTTGGAAAAAATGACAAAATATGACAGTTGTAAAAAATGTTAAAATTGACCAATTGTCCACAAACTTGCGCTTTTTGACCAAAATCACGCTTTTTACCCAAAATTGCACTTTATGATCAAAATTGCCCATAATTGCTCAAAATCACAATTTTCGCCAAAAAATCACCCAAAACTGCTAAAAATTGCACTTTTTGCCCAAAATTGCCTAAAATCACACTTTTTGACCAAAATCACACTTTTTGCCCAAAATTGCACTTTATGACCAAAATTGCACTTTATGACCAAAAAAAAATCTCACTTCTTGGAAAAATGAAAGTATGACAGTTGGAAGAAATGACAAAATATGACAGTTGGAAGAAATGAAAAAATATGACAGTTGGAAAAAATGATAAAATATGATAGTTGTAAAAAATGTTAAAATTGACCAATTGTCCACAAACTTGCGCTTTTTGACCAAAATCACGCTTTTTACCCAAAATTGCACTTTATGATCAAAATTGCCCATAATTGCTCAAAATCACAATTTTCGCCAAAAAAATCACCCAAAACTGCTAAAAATTGCACTTTTTGCCCAAAATTGCCTAAAATCACACTTTTTGACCAAAATCACACTTTTTGCCCAAAATTGCACTTTATGACCAAAATTGCACTTCATGACCAAAAAAAATCTCACTTCTTGGAAAAATGAAAGTATGACAGTTGGAAGAAATGACAAAATATGACAGCAGGAAGAAATGAAAAAATATGACAGTTGGAAAAAATGATAAAATATGACAGTTGGAAAAAAATACAAAATATGTCAGTTGGAAAAAAATGACAGTTGGAAATAATGACAAAATATGACAGTTGGAAAAAATGATAAAATATGACAGTTGGAAAAAATGACAGTTGGAAATAATGACAAAATATGACAGTTGGAAAAAATGATAAAATATGATAGTTGTAAAAAATGTTAAAATTGACCAATTGTCCACAAACTTGCGCTTTTTGACCAAAATCACGCTTTTTACCCAAAATTGCACTTTATGATCAAAATTGCCCATAATTGCTCAAAATCACAATTTTCGCCAAAAAAATCACCCAAAACTGCTAAAAATTGCACTTTTTCCCCAAAATTGCCTAAAATCACACTTTTTGACCAAAATCACACTTTTTGCCCAAAATTGCACTTTATGACCAAAATTGCACTTTATGACCAAAAAAATCTCACTTCTTGGAAAAAATGAAAGTATGACAGTTGGAAGAAATGACAAAATATGACAGTTGGAAGAAATGAAAAAATATGACAGTTGGAAAAAATGATAAAACATGGCAGTTGGAAAAAATGACAGTTGGAAATAATGACAAAATATGACAGTTGGAAAAAATGATAAAATATGATAGTTGTAAAAAATGTTAAAATTGACCAATTGTCCACAAACTTGCGCTTTTTGACCAAAATCACGCTTTTTACCCAAAATTGCACTTTATGATCAAAATTGCCCATAATTGCACAAAATCACAATTTTTGCCAAAAAATCACCCAAAACTGCTAAAAATTGCACTTTTTGCCCAAAATTGCCTAAAATCACACTTTTTGACCAAAATCACACTTTTTGCCCAAAATTGCACTTTATGACCAAAAAAATCTCACTTCTTGGAAAAAATGAAAGAATGACAGTTGGAAGAAATGACAAAATATGACAGTTGGAAGAAATGATAAAATATGACAGTTGGAAAAAATGACAGTTGGAAATAATGACAAAATATGACAGTTGGAAAAAATGATAAAATATGACAGTTGGAAGAAATGACAAAATATGACAGTTGGAAGAAATGAAAAAATATGACAGTTGGAAAAAATGATAAAATATGACAGTTGGAAAAAATGACAGTTGGAAATAATGACAAAATATGACAGTTGGAAAAAATGACAAAATATGACAGTTGTAAAAAATGTTAAAATTGACCAATTGTCCACAAACTTGCGCTTTTTGACCAAAATCACGCTTTTTACCCAAAATTGCACTTTATGATCAAAATTGCCCATAATTGCTCAAAATCACAATTTTCGCCAAAAAATCACCCAAAACTGCTAAAAATTGCACTTTTTGCCCAAAATTTTCTAAAATCACACTTTTTGACCAAAATCACACTTTTTGCCCAAAATTGCATTTTATGACCAAAATTGCACTTTATGACCAAAAAAATCTCACTTCTTGGAAAAAATGAAAGTATGACAGTTGGAAGAAATGACAAAATATGACAGTTGGAAGAAATGAAAAAATATGACAGTTGAAAAAAATGATAAAATATGACAGTTGGAAAAAATGACAGTTGGAAATAATGACAAAATATGACAGTTGGAAAAAATGATAAAATATGATAGTTGTAAAAAATGTTAAAATTGACCAATTGTCCACAAACTTGCGCTTTTTGACCAAAATCACGCTTTTTATCCAAAATTGCACTTTATGATCAAAATTGCCCATAATTGCTCAAAATCACAATTTTCGCCAAAAAATCACCCAAAACTGCTAAAAATTGCACTTTTTGCCAAAAATTGCCTAAAATCACACTTTTTGACCAAAATCACACTTTTTGCCCAAAATTGCACTTTATGACCAAAATTGCACTTTATGACCAAAAAAAATCTCACTTCTTGGAAAAATGAAAGTATGACAGTTGGAAGAAATGACAAAATATGACAGCTGGAAGAAATGAAAAAATATGACAGTTGGAAAAAATGATAAAATATGACAGTTGGAAAAAAATACAAAATATGTCAGTTGGAAAAAATGACAGTTGGAAATAATGACAAAATATGACAGTTGGAAAAAATGATAAAATATGACAGTTGGAAAAAATGACAGTTGGAAATAATGACAAAATATGACAGTTGGAAAAAATGTTAAAATTGACCAATTGTCCACAAACTTGCGCTTTTTGACCAAAATCACGCTTTTTACCCAAAATTGCACTTTATGATCAAAATTGCCCATAATTGCTCAAAATCACAATTTTCGCCAAAAAATCACCCAAAACTGCTAAAAATTGCACTTTTTGCCCAAAATTGCCTAAAATCACACTTTTTGACCAAAATCACACTTTTTGCCCAAAATTGCACTTTATGACCAAAATTGCACTTTATGACCAAAAATATCTCACTTCTTGGAAAAAATGAAAGTATGACAGTTGGAAGAAATGACAAAATATGACAGTTGGAAGAAATGAAAAAATATGACAGTTGAAAAAATGATAAAATATGACAGTTGGAAAAAATGACAGTTGGAAATAATGACAAAATATGACATTTGGAAAAAATGATAAAATATGACAGTTGGAAAAAAATACAAAATATGTCAGTTGGAAAAAATGACAGTTGGAAATAATGACAAAATATGACAGTTGGAAAAAATGATAAAATATGATAGTTGTAAAAATGATAAAATATGACAGTTGGAAAAAATGACAGTTGGAAATAATGACAAAATATGACAGTTGGAAAAAATGATAAAATATGATAGTTGTAAAAAATGTTAAAATTGACCAATTGTCCACAAACTTGCGCTTTTTGACCAAAATCACGCTTTTTATCCAAAATTGCACTTTATGATCAAAATTGCCCATAATTGCTCAAAATCACAATTTTCGCCAAAAAATCACCCAAAACTGCTAAAAATTGCACTTTTTGCCAAAAATTGCCTAAAATCACACTTTTTGACCAAAATCACACTTTTTGCCCAAAATTGCACTTTATGACCAAAATTGCACTTTATGACCAAAAAAAATCTCACTTCTTGGAAAAATGAAAGTATGACAGTTGGAAGAAATGACAAAATATGACAGCTGGAAGAAATGAAAAAATATGACAGTTGGAAAAAATGATAAAATATGACAGTTGGAAAAAAATACAAAATATGTCAGTTGGAAAAAATGACAGTTGGAAATAATGACAAAATATGACAGTTGGAAAAAATGATAAAATATGACAGTTGGAAAAAATGACAGTTGGAAATAATGACAAAATATGACAGTTGGAAAAAATGTTAAAATTGACCAATTGTCCACAAACTTGCGCTTTTTGACCAAAATCACGCTTTTTACCCAAAATTGCACTTTATGATCAAAATTGCCCATAATTGCTCAAAATCACAATTTTCGCCAAAAAAATCACCCAAAACTGCTAAAAATTGCACTTTTTCCCCAAAATTGCCTAAAATCACACTTTTTGACCAAAATCACACTTTTTGCCCAAAATTGCACTTTATGACCAAAATTGCACTTTATGACCAAAAAAAAATCTCACTTCTTGGAAAAATGAAAGTATGACAGTTGGAAGAAATGACAAAATATGACAGTTGGAAGAAATGAAAAAATATGACAGTTGGAAAAAATGATAAAATATGATAGTTGTAAAAAATGTTAAAATTGACCAATTGTCCACAAACTTGCGCTTTTTGACCAAAATCACGCTTTTTACCCAAAATTGCACTTTATGATCAAAATTGCCCATAATTGCTCAAAATCACAATTTTCGCCAAAAAATCACCCAAAACTGCTAAAATTGCACTTTTTGCCCAAAATTGCCTAAAATCACACTTTTTGCCCAAAATTGCACTTTATGACCAAAATTGCACTTTATGACCAAAAAAATCTCACTTCTTGGAAAAAATGAAAGTATGACAGTTGGAAGAAATGACAAAATATGACAGTTGGAAAAAATGAAAAAATATGACAGTTGGAAAAAATGAAAAAAAATGACAGTTGGAAAAAATGATAAAATATGACAGTTGGAAGAAATGACAAAATATGACAGTTGGACGAAATGAAAAAATATGTCAGTTGGAAAAAATGATAAAATATGACAGTTGGAAAAAATGACAGTTGGAAATAATGACAAAATATGACAGTTGGAAAAAATGACAAAATATGACAGTTGTAAAAAATGTTAAAATTGACCAATTGTCCACAAACTTGCGCTTTTTGACCAAAATCACGCTTTTTATCCAAAATTGCACTTTATGATCAAAATTGCCCATAATTGCTCAAAATCACAATTTTCGCCAAAAAATCACCCAAAACTGCTAAAAATTGCACTTTTTGCCAAAAATTGCCTAAAATCACACTTTTTGACCAAAATCACACTTTTTGCCCAAAATTGCACTTTATGACCAAAATTGCACTTTATGACCAAAAAAATCTCACTTCTTGGAAAAAATGAAAGTATGACAGTTGGAAGAAATGACAAAATATGACAGTTGGAAGAAATGAAAAAATATGACAGTTGAAAAAAATGATAAAATATGACAGTTGGAAAAAATGACAGTTGGAAATAATGACAAAATATGACAGTTGGAAAAAATGATAAAATATGATAGTTGTAAAAAATGTTAAAATTGACCAATTGTCCACAAACTTGCGCTTTTTGACCAAAATCACGCTTTTTATCCAAAATTGCACTTTATGATCAAAATTGCCCATAATTGCTCAAAATCACAATTTTCGCCAAAAAATCACCCAAAACTGCTAAAAATTGCACTTTTTGCCAAAAATTGCCTAAAATCACCCTTTTTGTCCAAAATCACACTTTTTGCCCAAAATTGCACTTTATGACCAAAATTGCACTTTATGACCAAAAAAAATCTCACTTCTTGGAAAAATGAAAGTATGACAGTTGGAAGAAATGACAAAATATGACAGCTGGAAGAAATGAAAAAATATGACAGTTGGAAAAAATGATAAAATATGACAGTTGGAAAAAAATACAAAATATGTCAGTTGGAAAAAATGACAGTTGGAAATAATGACAAAATATGACAGTTGGAAAAAATGATAAAATATGACAGTTGGAAAAAATGACAGTTGGAAATAATGACAAAATATGACAGTTGGAAAAAATGTTAAAATTGACCAATTGTCCACAAACTTGCGCTTTTTGACCAAAATCACGCTTTTTACCCAAAATTGCACTTTATGATCAAAATTGCCCATAATTGCTCAAAATCACAATTTTCGCCAAAAAAATCACCCAAAACAGCTAAAAATTGCACTTTTTCCCCAAAATTGCCTAAAATCACACTTTTTGACCAAAATCACACTTTTTGCCCAAAATTGCACTTTATGACCAAAATTGCACTTTATGACCAAAAATATCTCACTTCTTGGAAAAAATGAAAGTATGACAGTTGGAAGAAATGACAAAATATGACAGTTGGAAGAAATGAAAAAATATGACAGTTGAAAAAATGATAAAATATGACAGTTGGAAAAAATGACAGTTGGAAATAATGACAAAATATGACAGTTGGAAAAAATGATAAAATATGACAGTTGGAAAAAAATACAAAATATGTCAGTTGGAAAAAATGACAGTTGGAAATAATGACAAAATATGACAGTTGGAAAAAATGATAAAATATGATAGTTGTAAAAATGATAAAATATGACAGTTGGAAAAAATGACAGTTGGAAATAATGACAAAATATGACAGTTGGAAAAAATGTTAAAATTGACCAATTGTCCACAAACTTGCGCTTTTTGACCAAAATCACGCTTTTTACCCAAAATTGCACTTTATGATCAAAATTGCCCATAATTGCTCAAAATCACAATTTTTGCCAAAAAATCACCCAAAACTGCTAAAAATTGCACTTTTTGCCCAAAATTGCCTAAAATCACACTTTTTGACCAAAATCACACTTTTTGCCCAAAATTGCACTTTATGACCAAAATTGCACTTTATGACCAAAAAAATCTCACTTCTTGGAAAAAATGAAAGTATGACAGTTGGAAGAAATGACAAAATATGACAGTTGGAAGAAATGAAAAAATATGACAGTTGAAAAAAATGATAAAATATGACAGTTGGAAAAAATGACAGTTGGAAATAATGACAAAATATGACAGTTGGAAAAAATGATAAAATATGATAGTTGTAAAAAATGTTAAAATTGACCAATTGTCCACAAACTTGCGCTTTTTGACCAAAATCACGCTTTTTATCCAAAATTGCACTTTATGATCAAAATTGCCCATAATTGCTCAAAATCACAATTTTCGCCAAAAAATCACCCAAAACTGCTAAAAATTGCACTTTTTGCCAAAAATTGCCTAAAATCACACTTTTTGACCAAAATCACACTTTTTGCCCAAAATTGCACTTTATGACCAAAATTGCACTTTATGACCAAAAAAAATCTCACTTCTTGGAAAAATGAAAGTATGACAGTTGGAAGAAATGACAAAATATGACAGCTGGAAGAAATGAAAAAATATGACAGTTGGAAAAAATGATAAAATATGACAGTTGGAAAAAAATACAAAATATGTCAGTTGGAAAAAAATGACAGTTGGAAATAATGACAAAATATGACAGTTGGAAAAAATGATAAAATATGACAGTTGGAAAAAATGACAGTTGGAAATAATGACAAAATATGACAGTTGGAAAAAATGTTAAAATTGACCAATTGTCCACAAACTTGCGCTTTTTGACCAAAATCACGCTTTTTACCCAAAATTGCACTTTATGATCAAAATTGCCCATAATTGCTCAAAATCACAATTTTCGCCAAAAAAATCACCCAAAACTGCTAAAAATTGCACTTTTTCCCCAAAATTGCCTAAAATCACACTTTTTGCCCAAAATCACACTTTTTGCCCAAAATTGCACTTTATGACCAAAAAAATCTCACTTCTTGGAAAAAATGAAAGTATGACAGTTGGAAGAAATGACAAAATATGACAGTTGGAAGAAATGAAAAAATATGACAGTTGGAAAAAATGATAAAACATGGCAGTTGGAAAAAATGACAGTTGGAAATAATGACAAAATATGACAGTTGGAAAAAATGATAAAATATGATAGTTGTAAAAAATGTTAAAATTGACCAATTGTCCACAAACTTGCGCTTTTTGACCAAAATCACGCTTTTTACCCAAAATTGCACTTTATGATCAAAATTGCCCATAATTGCTCAAAATCACAATTTTCGCCAAAAAATCACCCAAAACTGCTAAAAATTGCACTTTTTGCCCAAAATTGCCTAAAATCACACTTTTTGACCAAAATCACACTTTTTGCCCAAAATTGCACTTTATGACCAAAAAAATCTCACTTCTTGGAAAAAATGAAAGTATGACAGTTGGAAGAAATGACAAAATATGACAGTTGGAAGAAATGATAAAATATGACAGTTGGAAAAAATGACAGTTGGAAATAATGACAAAATATGACAGTTGGAAAAAATGATAAAATATGACAGTTGGAAGAAATGACAAAATATGACAGTTGGAAGAAATGAAAAAATATGACAGTTGGAAAAAATGATAAAATATGACAGTTGGAAAAAATGACAGTTGGAAATAATGACAAAATATGACAGTTGGAAAAAATGACAAAATATGACAGTTGTAAAAAATGTTAAAATTGACCAATTGTCCACAAACTTGCGCTTTTTGACCAAAATCACGCTTTTTACCCAAAATTGCACTTTATGATCAAAATTGCCCATAATTGCTCAAAATCACAATTTTCGCCAAAAAATCACCCAAAACTGCTAAAAATTGCACTTTTTGCCCAAAATTGCCTAAAATCACACTTTTTGACCAAAATCACACTTTTTGCCCAAAATTGCACTTTATGACCAAAATTGCACTTTATGACCAAAAAAAAATCTCACTTCTTGGAAAAATGAAAGTATGACAGTTGGAAGAAATGACAAAATATGACAGTTGGAAGAAATGAAAAAATATGACAGTTGGAAAAAATGATAAAATATGACAGTTGGAAAAAAATACAAAATATGTCAGTTGGAAAAAAATGACAGTTGGAAATAATGACAAAATATGACAGTTGGAAAAAATGATAAAATATGACAGTTGGAAAAAATGACAGTTGGAAATAATGACAAAATATGACAGTTGGAAAAAATGTTAAAATTGACCAATTGTCCACAAACTTGCGCTTTTTGACCAAAATCACGCTTTTTACCCAAAATTGCACTTTATGATCAAAATTGCCCATAATTGCTCAAAATCACAATTTTCGCCAAAAAAATCACCCAAAACTGCTAAAAATTGCACTTTTTCCCCAAAATTGCCTAAAATCACACTTTTTGACCAAAATCACACTTTTTGCCCAAAATTGCACTTTATGACCAAAATTGCACTTTATGACCAAAAAAATCTCACTTCTTGGAAAAAATGAAAGTATGACAGTTGGAAGAAATGACAAAATATGACAGTTGGAAGAAATGAAAAAATATGACAGTTGGAAAAAATGATAAAACATGGCAGTTGGAAAAAATGACAGTTGGAAATAATGACAAAATATGACAGTTGGAAAAAATGATAAAATATGATAGTTGTAAAAAATGTTAAAATTGACCAATTGTCCACAAACTTGCGCTTTTTGACCAAAATCACGCTTTTTACCCAAAATTGCACTTTATGATCAAAATTGCCCATAATTGCTCAAAATCACAATTTTTGCCAAAAAATCACCCAAAACTGCTAAAAATTGCACTTTTTGCCCAAAATTGCCTAAAATCACACTTTTTGACCAAAATCACACTTTTTGCCCAAAATTGCACTTTATGACCAAAAAAATCTCACTTCTTGGAAAAAATGAAAGAATGACAGTTGGAAGAAATGACAAAATATGACAGTTGGAAGAAATGATAAAATATGACAGTTGGAAAAAATGACAGTTGGAAATAATGACAAAATATGACAGTTGGAAAAAATGATAAAATATGACAGTTGGAAGAAATGACAAAATATGACAGTTGGAAGAAATGAAAAAATATGACAGTTGGAAAAAATGATAAAATATGACAGTTGGAAAAAATGACAGTTGGAAATAATGACAAAATATGACAGTTGGAAAAAATGACAAAATATGACAGTTGTAAAAAATGTTAAAATTGACCAATTGTCCACAAACTTGCGCTTTTTGACCAAAATCACGCTTTTTACCCAAAATTGCACTTTATGATCAAAATTGCCCATAATTGCTCAAAATCACAATTTTCGCCAAAAAATCACCCAAAACTGCTAAAAATTGCACTTTTTGCCCAAAATTGGCTAAAATCACACTTTTTGACCAAAATCACACTTTTTGCCCAAAATTGCACTTTATGACCAAAATTGCACTTTATGACCAAAAAAATCTCACTTCTTGGAAAAAATGAAAGTATGACAGTTGGAAGAAATGACAAAATATGACAGTTGGAAGAAATGAAAAAATATGACAGTTGAAAAAAATGATAAAATATGACAGTTGGAAAAAATGACAGTTGGAAATAATGACAAAATATGACAGTTGGAAAAAATGATAAAATATGATAGTTGTAAAAAATGTTAAAATTGACCAATTGTCCACAAACTTGCGCTTTTTGACCAAAATCACGCTTTTTATCCAAAATTGCACTTTATGATCAAAATTGCCCATAATTGCTCAAAATCACAATTTTCGCCAAAAAATCACCCAAAACTGCTAAAAATTGCACTTTTTGCCAAAAATTGCCTAAAATCACACTTTTTGACCAAAATCACACTTTTTGCCCAAAATTGCACTTTATGACCAAAATTGCACTTTATGACCAAAAAAAATCTCACTTCTTGGAAAAATGAAAGTATGACAGTTGGAAGAAATGACAAAATATGACAGCTGGAAGAAATGAAAAAATATGACAGTTGGAAAAAATGATAAAATATGACAGTTGGAAAAAAATACAAAATATGTCAGTTGGAAAAAATGACAGTTGGAAATAATGACAAAATATGACAGTTGGAAAAAATGATAAAATATGACAGTTGGAAAAAATGACAGTTGGAAATAATGACAAAATATGACAGTTGGAAAAAATGTTAAAATTGACCAATTGTCCACAAACTTGCGCTTTTTGACCAAAATCACGCTTTTTACCCAAAATTGCACTTTATGATCAAAATTGCCCATAATTGCTCAAAATCACAATTTTTGCCAAAAAATCACCCAAAACTGCTAAATTGCACTTTTTGCCCAAAATTGCCTAAAATCACACTTTTTGACCAAAATCACACTTTTTGCCCAAAATTGCACTTTATGACCAAAATTGCACTTTATGACCAAAAATATCTCACTTCTTGGAAAAAATGAAAGTATGACAGTTGGAAGAAATGACAAAATATGACAGTTGGAAGAAATGAAAAAATATGACAGTTGAAAAAATGATAAAATATGACAGTTGGAAAAAATGACAGTTGGAAATAATGACAAAATATGACAGTTGGAAAAAATGATAAAATATGACAGTTGGAAAAAAATACAAAATATGTCAGTTGGAAAAAATGACAGTTGGAAATAATGACAAAATATGACAGTTGGAAAAAATGATAAAATATGATAGTTGTAAAAATGATAAAATATGACAGTTGGAAAAAATGACAGTTGGAAATAATGACAAAATATGACAGTTAGAAAAAATGTTAAAATTGACCAATTGTCCACAAACTTGCGCTTTTTGACCAAAATCACGCTTTTTACCCAAAATTGCACTTTATGATCAAAATTGCCCATAATTGCTCAAAATCACAATTTTTGCCAAAAAATCACCCAAAACTGCTAAAAATTGCACTTTTTGCCCAAAATTGCCTAAAATCACACTTTTTGACCAAAATCACACTTTTTGCCCAAAATTGCACTTTATGACCAAAATTGCACTTTATGACCAAAAAAATCTCACTTCTTGGAAAAAATGAAAGTATGACAGTTGGAAGAAATGACAAAATATGACAGTTGGAAGAAATGAAAAAATATGACAGTTGAAAAAAATGATAAAATATGACAGTTGGAAAAAATGACAGTTGGAAATAATGACAAAATATGACAGTTGGAAAAAATGATAAAATATGATAGTTGTAAAAAATGTTAAAATTGACCAATTGTCCACAAACTTGCGCTTTTTGACCAAAATCACGCTTTTTATCCAAAATTGCACTTTATGATCAAAATTGCCCATAATTGCTCAAAATCACAATTTTCGCCAAAAAATCACCCAAAACTGCTAAAAATTGCACTTTTTGCCAAAAATTGCCTAAAATCACACTTTTTGACCAAAATCACACTTTTTGCCCAAAATTGCACTTTATGACCAAAATTGCACTTTATGACCAAAAAAAATCTCACTTCTTGGAAAAATGAAAGTATGACAGTTGGAAGAAATGACAAAATATGACAGCTGGAAGAAATGAAAAAATATGACAGTTGGAAAAAATGATAAAATATGACAGTTGGAAAAAAATACAAAATATGTCAGTTGGAAAAAAATGACAGTTGGAAATAATGACAAAATATGACAGTTGGAAAAAATGATAAAATATGACAGTTGGAAAAAATGACAGTTGGAAATAATGACAAAATATGACAGTTGGAAAAAATGTTAAAATTGACCAATTGTCCACAAACTTGCGCTTTTTGACCAAAATCACGCTTTTTACCCAAAATTGCACTTTATGATCAAAATTGCCCATAATTGCTCAAAATCACAATTTTCGCCAAAAAATCACCCAAAACTGCTAAAAATTGCACTTTTTGCCCAAAATTGCCTAAAATCACACTTTTTGACCAAAATCACACTTTTTGCCCAAAATTGCACTTTATGACCAAAATTGCACTTTATGACCAAAAAAAAATCTCACTTCTTGGAAAAATGAAAGTATGACAGTTGGAAGAAATGACAAAATATGACAGTTGGAAGAAATGAAAAAATATGACAGTTGGAAAAAATGATAAAATATGATAGTTGTAAAAAATGTTAAAATTGACCAATTGTCCACAAACTTGCGCTTTTTGACCAAAATCACGCTTTTTACCCAAAATTGCACTTTATGATCAAAATTGCCCATAATTGCTCAAAATCACAATTTTCGCCAAAAAATCACCCAAAACTGCTAAAAATTGCACTTTTTGCCCAAAATTGCCTAAAATCACACTTTTTGCCCAAAATTGCACTTTATGACCAAAATTGCACTTTATGACCAAAAAAATCTCACTTCTTGGAAAAAATGAAAGTATGACAGTTGGAAGAAATGACAAAATATGACAGTTGGAAAAAATGAAAAAATATGACAGTTGGAAAAAATGAAAAAAAATGACAGTTGGAAAAAATGATAAAATATGACAGTTGGAAGATATGACAAAATATGACAGTTGGACGAAATGAAAAAATATGTCAGTTGGAAAAAATGATAAAATATGACAGTTGGAAAAAATGACAGTTGGAAATAATGACAAAATATGACAGTTGGAAAAAATGACAAAATATGACAGTTGTAAAAAATGTTAAAATTGACCAATTGTCCACAAACTTGCGCTTTTTGACCAAAATCACGCTTTTTATCCAAAATTGCACTTTATGATCAAAATTGCCCATAATTGCTCAAAATCACAATTTTCGCCAAAAAATCACCCAAAACTGCTAAAAATTGCACTTTTTGCCAAAAATTGCCTAAAATCACACTTTTTGACCAAAATCACACTTTTTGCCCAAAATTGCACTTTATGACCAAAATTGCACTTTATGACCAAAAAAATCTCACTTCTTGGAAAAAATGAAAGTATGACAGTTGGAAGAAATGACAAAATATGACAGTTGGAAGAAATGAAAAAATATGACAGTTGAAAAAAATGATAAAATATGACAGTTGGAAAAAATGACAGTTGGAAATAATGACAAAATATGACAGTTGGAAAAAATGATAAAATATGATAGTTGTAAAAAATGTTAAAATTGACCAATTGTCCACAAACTTGCGCTTTTTGACCAAAATCACGCTTTTTATCCAAAATTGCACTTTATGATCAAAATTGCCCATAATTGCTCAAAATCACAATTTTCGCCAAAAAATCACCCAAAACTGCTAAAAATTGCACTTTTTGCCAAAAATTGCCTAAAATCACACTTTTTGACCAAAATCACACTTTTTGCCCAAAATTGCACTTTATGACCAAAATTGCACTTTATGACCAAAAAAAATCTCACTTCTTGGAAAAATGAAAGTATGACAGTTGGAAGAAATGACAAAATATGACAGCTGGAAGAAATGAAAAAATATGACAGTTGGAAAAAATGATAAAATATGACAGTTGGAAAAAAATACAAAATATGTCAGTTGGAAAAAATGACAGTTGGAAATAATGACAAAATATGACAGTTGGAAAAAATGATAAAATATGACAGTTGGAAAAAATGACAGTTGGAAATAATGACAAAATATGACAGTTGGAAAAAATGTTAAAATTGACCAATTGTCCACAAACTTGCGCTTTTTGACCAAAATCACGCTTTTTACCCAAAATTGCACTTTATGATCAAAATTGCCCATAATTGCTCAAAATCACAATTTTCGCCAAAAAAATCACCCAAAACTGCTAAAAATTGCACTTTTTCCCCAAAATTGCCTAAAATCACACTTTTTGACCAAAATCACACTTTTTGCCCAAAATTGCACTTTATGACCAAAAAAATCTCACTTCTTGGAAAAAATGAAAGAATGACAGTTGGAAGAAATGACAAAATATGACAGTTGGAAGAAATGATAAAATATGACAGTTGGAAAAAATGACAGTTGGAAATAATGACAAAATATGACAGTTGGAAAAAATGATAAAATATGACAGTTGGAAGAAATGACAAAATATGACAGTTGGAAGAAATGAAAAAATATGACAGTTGGAAAAAATGATAAAATATGACAGTTGGAAAAAATGACAGTTGGAAATAATGACAAAATATGACAGTTGGAAAAAATGACAAAATATGACAGTTGTAAAAAATGTTAAAATTGACCAATTGTCCACAAACTTGCGCTTTTTGACCAAAATCACGCTTTTTACCCAAAATTGCACTTTATGATCAAAATTGCCCATAATTGCTCAAAATCACAATTTTCGCCAAAAAATCACCCAAAACTGCTAAAAATTGCACTTTTTGCCCAAAATTGGCTAAAATCACACTTTTTGACCAAAATCACACTTTTTGCCCAAAATTGCACTTTATGACCAAAATTGCACTTTATGACCAAAAAAAATCTCACTTCTTGGAAAAATGAAAGTATGACAGTTGGAAGAAATGACAAAATATGACAGCTGGAAGAAATGAAAAAATATGACAGTTGGAAAAAATGATAAAATATGACAGTTGGAAAAAAATACAAAATATGTCAGTTGGAAAAAATGACAGTTGGAAATAATGACAAAATATGACAGTTGGAAAAAATGATAAAATATGACAGTTGGAAAAAATGACAGTTGGAAATAATGACAAAATATGACAGTTGGAAAAAATGTTAAAATTGACCAATTGTCCACAAACTTGCGCTTTTTGACCAAAATCACGCTTTTTACCCAAAATTGCACTTTATGATCAAAATTGCCCATAATTGCTCAAAATCACAATTTTCGCCAAAAAATCACCCAAAACTGCTAAAAATTGCACTTTTTCCCCAAAATTGCCTAAAATCACACTTTTTGCCCAAAATCACACTTTTTGCCCAAAATTGCACTTTATGACCAAAATTGCACTTTATGACCAAAAATATCTCACTTCTTGGAAAAAATGAAAGTATGACAGTTGGAAGAAATGACAAAATATGACAGTTGGAAGAAATGAAAAAATATGACAGTTGAAAAAATGATAAAATATGACAGTTGGAAAAAATGACAGTTGGAAATAATGACAAAATATGACAGTTGGAAAAAATGATAAAATATGACAGTTGGAAAAAAATACAAAATATGTCAGTTGGAAAAAATGACAGTTGGAAATAATGACAAAATATGACAGTTGGAAAAAATGATAAAATATGATAGTTGTAAAAATGATAAAATATGACAGTTGGAAAAAATGACAGTTGGAAATAATGACAAAATATGACAGTTGGAAAAAATGTTAAAATTGACCAATTGTCCACAAACTTGCGCTTTTTGACCAAAATCACGCTTTTTACCCAAAATTGCACTTTATGATCAAAATTGCCCATAATTGCTCAAAATCACAATTTTTGCCAAAAAATCACCCAAAACTGCTAAAAATTGCACTTTTTGCCCAAAATTGCCTAAAATCACACTTTTTGACCAAAATCACACTTTTTGCCCAAAATTGCACTTTATGACCAAAATTGCACTTTATGACCAAAAAAATCTCACTTCTTGGAAAAAATGAAAGTATGACAGTTGGAAGAAATGACAAAATATGACAGTTGGAAGAAATGAAAAAATATGACAGTTGAAAAAAATGATAAAATATGACAGTTGGAAAAAATGACAGTTGGAAATAATGACAAAATATGACAGTTGGAAAAAATGATAAAATATGATAGTTGTAAAAAATGTTAAAATTGACCAATTGTCCACAAACTTGCGCTTTTTGACCAAAATCACGCTTTTTATCCAAAATTGCACTTTATGATCAAAATTGCCCATAATTGCTCAAAATCACAATTTTCGCCAAAAAATCACCCAAAACTGCTAAAAATTGCACTTTTTGCCAAAAATTGCCTAAAATCACACTTTTTGACCAAAATCACACTTTTTGCCCAAAATTGCACTTTATGACCAAAATTGCACTTTATGACCAAAAAAAATCTCACTTCTTGGAAAAATGAAAGTATGACAGTTGGAAGAAATGACAAAATATGACAGCTGGAAGAAATGAAAAAATATGACAGTTGGAAAAAATGATAAAATATGACAGTTGGAAAAAAATACAAAATATGTCAGTTGGAAAAAAATGACAGTTGGAAATAATGACAAAATATGACAGTTGGAAAAAATGATAAAATATGACAGTTGGAAAAAATGACAGTTGGAAATAATGACAAAATATGACAGTTGGAAAAAATGTTAAAATTGACCAATTGTCCACAAACTTGCGCTTTTTGACCAAAATCACGCTTTTTACCCAAAATTGCACTTTATGATCAAAATTGCCCATAATTGCTCAAAATCACAATTTTCGCCAAAAAACACCCAAAACTGCTAAAAATTGCACTTTTTCCCCAAAATTGCCTAAAATCACACTTTTTGCCCAAAATCACACTTTTTGCCCAAAATTGCACTTTATGACCAAAAAAATCTCACTTCTTGGAAAAAATGAAAGTATGACAGTTGGAAGAAATGACAAAATATGACAGTTGGAAGAAATGAAAAAATATGACAGTTGGAAAAAATGATAAAACATGGCAGTTGGAAAAAATGACAGTTGGAAATAATGACAAAATATGACAGTTGGAAAAAATGATAAAATATGATAGTTGTAAAAAATTTTAAAATTGACCAATTGTCCACAAACTTGCGCTTTTTGACCAAAATCACGCTTTTTACCCAAAATTGCACTTTATGATCAAAATTGCCCATAATTGCTCAAAATCACAATTTTCGCCAAAAAATCACCCAAAACTGCTAAAAATTGCACTTTTTGCCCAAAATTGCCTAAAATCACACTTTTTGACCAAAATCACACTTTTTGCCCAAAATTGCACTTTATGACCAAAAAAATCTCACTTCTTGGAAAAAATGAAAGTATGACAGTTGGAAGAAATGACAAAATATGACAGTTGGAAGAAATGATAAAATATGACAGTTGGAAAAAATGACAGTTGGAAATAATGACAAAATATGACAGTTGGAAAAAATGATAAAATATGACAGTTGGAAGAAATGACAAAATATGACAGTTGGAAGAAATGAAAAAATATGACAGTTGGAAAAAATGATAAAATATGACAGTTGGAAAAAATGACAGTTGGAAATAATGACAAAATATGACAGTTGGAAAAAATGACAAAATATGACAGTTGTAAAAAATGTTAAAATTGACCAATTGTCCACAAACTTGCGCTTTTTGACCAAAATCACGCTTTTTACCCAAAATTGCACTTTATGATCAAAATTGCCCATAATTGCTCAAAATCACAATTTTCGCCAAAAAATCACCCAAAACTGCTAAAAATTGCACTTTTTGCCCAAAATTGCCTAAAATCACACTTTTTGACCAAAATCACACTTTTTGCCCAAAATTGCACTTTATGACCAAAATTGCACTTTATGACCAAAAAAAAATCTCACTTCTTGGAAAAATGAAAGTATGACAGTTGGAAGAAATGACAAAATATGACAGTTGGAAGAAATGAAAAAATATGACAGTTGGAAAAAATGATAAAATATGATAGTTGTAAAAAATGTTAAAATTGACCAATTGTCCACAAACTTGCGCTTTTTGACCAAAATCACGCTTTTTACCCAAAATTGCACTTTATGATCAAAATTGCCCATAATTGCTCAAAATCACAATTTTCGCCAAAAAAATCACCCAAAACTGCTAAAAATTGCACTTTTTGCCCAAAATTGCCTAAAATCACACTTTTTGACCAAAATCACACTTTTTGCCCAAAATTGCACTTTATGACCAAAATTGCACTTCATGACCAAAAAAAATCTCACTTCTTGGAAAAATGAAAGTATGACAGTTGGAAGAAATGACAAAATATGACAGCAGGAAGAAATGAAAAAATATGACAGTTGGAAAAAATGATAAAATATGACAGTTGGAAAAAAATACAAAATATGTCAGTTGGAAAAAAATGACAGTTGGAAATAATGACAAAATATGACAGTTGGAAAAAATGATAAAATATGACAGTTGGAAAAAATGACAGTTGGAAATAATGACAAAATATGACAGTTGGAAAAAATGATAAAATATGATAGTTGTAAAAAATGTTAAAATTGACCAATTGTCCACAAACTTGCGCTTTTTGACCAAAATCACGCTTTTTACCCAAAATTGCACTTTATGATCAAAATTGCCCATAATTGCTCAAAATCACAATTTTCGCCAAAAAAATCACCCAAAACTGCTAAAAATTGCACTTTTTCCCCAAAATTGCCTAAAATCACACTTTTTGACCAAAATCACACTTTTTGCCCAAAATTGCACTTTATGACCAAAATTGCACTTTATGACCAAAAAAATCTCACTTCTTGGAAAAAATGAAAGTATGACAGTTGGAAGAAATGACAAAATATGACAGTTGGAAGAAATGAAAAAATATGACAGTTGGAAAAAATGATAAAACATGGCAGTTGGAAAAAATGACAGTTGGAAATAATGACAAAATATGACAGTTGGAAAAAATGATAAAATATGATAGTTGTAAAAAATGTTAAAATTGACCAATTGTCCACAAACTTGCGCTTTTTGACCAAAATCACGCTTTTTACCCAAAATTGCACTTTATGATCAAAATTGCCCATAATTGCACAAAATCACAATTTTTGCCAAAAAATCACCCAAAACTGCTAAAAATTGCACTTTTTGCCCAAAATTGCCTAAAATCACACTTTTTGACCAAAATCACACTTTTTGCCCAAAATTGCACTTTATGACCAAAAAAATCTCACTTCTTGGAAAAAATGAAAGAATGACAGTTGGAAGAAATGACAAAATATGACAGTTGGAAGAAATGATAAAATATGACAGTTGGAAAAAATGACAGTTGGAAATAATGACAAAATATGACAGTTGGAAAAAATGATAAAATATGACAGTTGGAAGAAATGACAAAATATGACAGTTGGAAGAAATGAAAAAATATGACAGTTGGAAAAAATGATAAAATATGACAGTTGGAAAAAATGACAGTTGGAAATAATGACAAAATATGACAGTTGGAAAAAATGACAAAATATGACAGTTGTAAAAAATGTTAAAATTGACCAATTGTCCACAAACTTGCGCTTTTTGACCAAAATCACGCTTTTTACCCAAAATTGCACTTTATGATCAAAATTGCCCATAATTGCTCAAAATCACAATTTTCGCCAAAAAATCACCCAAAACTGCTAAAAATTGCACTTTTTGCCCAAAATTGGCTAAAATCACACTTTTTGACCAAAATCACACTTTTTGCCCAAAATTGCATTTTATGACCAAAATTGCACTTTATGACCAAAAAAATCTCACTTCTTGGAAAAAATGAAAGTATGACAGTTGGAAGAAATGACAAAATATGACAGTTGGAAGAAATGAAAAAATATGACAGTTGAAAAAAATGATAAAATATGACAGTTGGAAAAAATGACAGTTGGAAATAATGACAAAATATGACAGTTGGAAAAAATGATAAAATATGATAGTTGTAAAAAATGTTAAAATTGACCAATTGTCCACAAACTTGCGCTTTTTGACCAAAATCACGCTTTTTATCCAAAATTGCACTTTATGATCAAAATTGCCCATAATTGCTCAAAATCACAATTTTCGCCAAAAAATCACCCAAAACTGCTAAAAATTGCACTTTTTGCCAAAAATTGCCTAAAAATCACACTTTTTGACCAAAATCACACTTTTTGCCCAAAATTGCACTTTATGACCAAAATTGCACTTTATGACCAAAAAAAATCTCACTTCTTGGAAAAATGAAAGTATGACAGTTGGAAGAAATGACAAAATATGACAGCTGGAAGAAATGAAAAAATATGACAGTTGGAAAAAATGATAAAATATGACAGTTGAAAAAAAATACAAAATATGTCAGTTGGAAAAAATGACAGTTGGAAATAATGACAAAATATGACAGTTGGAAAAAATGATAAAATATGACAGTTGGAAAAAATGACAGTTGGAAATAATGACAAAATATGACAGTTGGAAAAAATGTTAAAATTGACCAATTGTCCACAAACTTGCGCTTTTTGACCAAAATCACGCTTTTTACCCAAAATTGCACTTTATGATCAAAATTGCCCATAATTGCTCAAAATCACAATTTTCGCCAAAAAATCACCCAAAACTGCTAAAAATTGCACTTTTTGCCCAAAATTGCCTAAAATCACACTTTTTGACCAAAATCACACTTTTTGCCCAAAATTGCACTTTATGACCAAAATTGCACTTTATGACCAAAAATATCTCACTTCTTGGAAAAAATGAAAGTATGACAGTTGGAAGAAATGACAAAATATGACAGTTGGAAGAAATGAAAAAATATGACAGTTGAAAAAATGATAAAATATGACAGTTGGAAAAAATGACAGTTGGAAATAATGACAAAATATGACAGTTGGAAAAAATGATAAAATATGACAGTTGGAAAAAAATACAAAATATGTCAGTTGGAAAAAATGACAGTTGGAAATAATGACAAAATATGACAGTTGGAAAAAATGATAAAATATGATAGTTGTAAAAATGATAAAATATGACAGTTGGAAAAAATGACAGTTGGAAATAATGACAAAATATGACAGTTGGAAAAAATGATAAAATATGATAGTTGTAAAAAATGTTAAAATTGACCAATTGTCCACAAACTTGCGCTTTTTGACCAAAATCACGCTTTTTATCCAAAATTGCACTTTATGATCAAAATTGCCCATAATTGCTCAAAATCACAATTTTCGCCAAAAAATCACCCAAAACTGCTAAAAATTGCACTTTTTGCCAAAAATTGCCTAAAATCACACTTTTTGACCAAAATCACACTTTTTGCCCAAAATTGCACTTTATGACCAAAATTGCACTTTATGACCAAAAAAAATCTCACTTCTTGGAAAAATGAAAGTATGACAGTTGGAAGAAATGACAAAATATGACAGCTGGAAGAAATGAAAAAATATGACAGTTGGAAAAAATGATAAAATATGACAGTTGGAAAAAAATACAAAATATGTCAGTTGGAAAAAATGACAGTTGGAAATAATGACAAAATATGACAGTTGGAAAAAATGATAAAATATGACAGTTGGAAAAAATGACAGTTGGAAATAATGACAAAATATGACAGTTGGAAAAAATGTTAAAATTGACCAATTGTCCACAAACTTGCGCTTTTTGACCAAAATCACGCTTTTTACCCAAAATTGCACTTTATGATCAAAATTGCCCATAATTGCTCAAAATCACAATTTTCGCCAAAAAAATCACCCAAAACTGCTAAAAATTGCACTTTTTCCCCAAAATTGCCTAAAATCACACTTTTTGACCAAAATCACACTTTTTGCCCAAAATTGCACTTTATGACCAAAATTGCACTTTATGACCAAAAAAAAATCTCACTTCTTGGAAAAATGAAAGTATGACAGTTGGAAGAAATGACAAAATATGACAGTTGGAAGAAATGAAAAAATATGACAGTTGGAAAAAATGATAAAATATGATAGTTGTAAAAAATGTTAAAATTGACCAATTGTCCACAAACTTGCGCTTTTTGACCAAAATCACGCTTTTTACCCAAAATTGCACTTTATGATCAAAATTGCCCATAATTGCTCAAAATCACAATTTTCGCCAAAAAATCACCCAAAACTGCTAAAAATTGCACTTTTTGCCCAAAATTGCCTAAAATCACACTTTTTGCCCAAAATTGCACTTTATGACCAAAATTGCACTTTATGACCAAAAAAATCTCACTTCTTGGAAAAAATGAAAGTATGACAGTTGGAAGAAATGACAAAATATGACAGTTGGAAAAAATGAAAAAATATGACAGTTGGAAAAAATGAAAAAAAATGACAGTTGGAAAAAATGATAAAATATGACAGTTGGAAGAAATGACAAAATATGACAGTTGGACGAAATGAAAAAATATGTCAGTTGGAAAAAATGATAAAATATGACAGTTGGAAAAAATGACAGTTGGAAATAATGACAAAATATGACAGTTGGAAAAAATGACAAAATATGACAGTTGTAAAAAATGTTAAAATTGACCAATTGTCCACAAACTTGCGCTTTTTGACCAAAATCACGCTTTTTATCCAAAATTGCACTTTATGATCAAAATTGCCCATAATTGCTCAAAATCACAATTTTCGCCAAAAAATCACCCAAAACTGCTAAAAATTGCACTTTTTGCCAAAAATTGCCTAAAATCACACTTTTTGACCAAAATCACACTTTTTGCCCAAAATTGCACTTTATGACCAAAATTGCACTTTATGACCAAAAAAATCTCACTTCTTGGAAAAAATGAAAGTATGACAGTTGGAAGAAATGACAAAATATGACAGTTGGAAGAAATGAAAAAATATGACAGTTGAAAAAAATGATAAAATATGACAGTTGGAAAAAATGACAGTTGGAAATAATGACAAAATATGACAGTTGGAAAAAATGATAAAATATGATAGTTGTAAAAAATGTTAAAATTGACCAATTGTCCACAAACTTGCGCTTTTTGACCAAAATCACGCTTTTTATCCAAAATTGCACTTTATGATCAAAATTGCCCATAATTGCTCAAAATCACAATTTTCGCCAAAAAATCACCCAAAACTGCTAAAAATTGCACTTTTTGCCAAAAATTGCCTAAAATCACCCTTTTTGTCCAAAATCACACTTTTTGCCCAAAATTGCACTTTATGACCAAAATTGCACTTTATGACCAAAAAAAATCTCACTTCTTGGAAAAATGAAAGTATGACAGTTGGAAGAAATGACAAAATATGACAGCTGGAAGAAATGAAAAAATATGACAGTTGGAAAAAATGATAAAATATGACAGTTGGAAAAAAATACAAAATATGTCAGTTGGAAAAAATGACAGTTGGAAATAATGACAAAATATGACAGTTGGAAAAAATGATAAAATATGACAGTTGGAAAAAATGACAGTTGGAAATAATGACAAAATATGACAGTTGGAAAAAATGTTAAAATTGACCAATTGTCCACAAACTTGCGCTTTTTGACCAAAATCACGCTTTTTACCCAAAATTGCACTTTATGATCAAAATTGCCCATAATTGCTCAAAATCACAATTTTCGCCAAAAAAATCACCCAAAACTGCTAAAAATTGCACTTTTTCCCCAAAATTGCCTAAAATCACACTTTTTGACCAAAATCACACTTTTTGCCCAAAATTGCACTTTATGACCAAAATTGCACTTTATGACCAAAAAAATCTCACTTCTTGGAAAAAATGAAAGTATGACAGTTGGAAGAAATGACAAAATATGACAGTTGGAAGAAATGAAAAAATATGACAGTTGGAAAAAATGATAAAACATGGCAGTTGGAAAAAATGACAGTTGGAAATAATGACAAAATATGACAGTTGGAAAAAATGATAAAATATGATAGTTGTAAAAAATGTTAAAATTGACCAATTGTCCACAAACTTGCGCTTTTTGACCAAAATCACGCTTTTTACCCAAAATTGCACTTTATGATCAAAATTGCCCATAATTGCTCAAAATCACAATTTTTGCCAAAAAATCACCCAAAACTGCTAAAAATTGCACTTTTTGCCCAAAATTGCCTAAAATCACACTTTTTGACCAAAATCACACTTTTTGCCCAAAATTGCACTTTATGACCAAAAAAATCTCACTTCTTGGAAAAAATGAAAGAATGACAGTTGGAAGAAATGACAAAATATGACAGTTGGAAGAAATGATAAAATATGACAGTTGGAAAAAATGACAGTTGGAAATAATGACAAAATATGACAGTTGGAAAAAATGATAAAATATGACAGTTGGAAGAAATGACAAAATATGACAGTTGGAAGAAATGAAAAAATATGACAGTTGGAAAAAATGATAAAATATGACAGTTGGAAAAAATGACAGTTGGAAATAATGACAAAATATGACAGTTGGAAAAAATGACAAAATATGACAGTTGTAAAAAATGTTAAAATTGACCAATTGTCCACAAACTTGCGCTTTTTGACCAAAATCACGCTTTTTACCCAAAATTGCACTTTATGATCAAAATTGCCCATAATTGCTCAAAATCACAATTTTCGCCAAAAAATCACCCAAAACTGCTAAAAATTGCACTTTTTGCCCAAAATTGGCTAAAATCACACTTTTTGACCAAAATCACACTTTTTGCCCAAAATTGCACTTTATGACCAAAATTGCACTTTATGACCAAAAAAAATCTCACTTCTTGGAAAAATGAAAGTATGACAGTTGGAAGAAATGACAAAATATGACAGCTGGAAGAAATGAAAAAATATGACAGTTGGAAAAAATGATAAAATATGACAGTTGGAAAAAAATACAAAATATGTCAGTTGGAAAAAATGACAGTTGGAAATAATGACAAAATATGACAGTTGGAAAAAATGATAAAATATGACAGTTGGAAAAAATGACAGTTGGAAATAATGACAAAATATGACAGTTGGAAAAAATGTTAAAATTGACCAATTGTCCACAAACTTGCGCTTTTTGACCAAAATCACGCTTTTTACCCAAAATTGCACTTTATGATCAAAATTGCCCATAATTGCTCAAAATCACAATTTTCGCCAAAAAAATCACCCAAAACTGCTAAAAATTGCACTTTTTCCCCAAAATTGCCTAAAATCACACTTTTTGACCAAAATCACACTTTTTGCCCAAAATTGCACTTTATGACCAAAATTGCACTTTATGACCAAAAAAATCTCACTTCTTGGAAAAAATGAAAGTATGACAGTTGGAAGAAATGACAAAATATGACAGTTGGAAGAAATGAAAAAATATGACAGTTGGAAAAAATGATAAAACATGGCAGTTGGAAAAAATGACAGTTGGAAATAATGACAAAATATGACAGTTGGAAAAAATGATAAAATATGATAGTTGTAAAAAATGTTAAAATTGACCAATTGTCCACAAACTTGCGCTTTTTGACCAAAATCACGCTTTTTACCCAAAATTGCACTTTATGATCAAAATTGCCCATAATTGCTCAAAATCACAATTTTTGCCAAAAAATCACCCAAAACTGCTAAAAATTGCACTTTTTGCCCAAAATTGCCTAAAATCACACTTTTTGACCAAAATCACACTTTTTGCCCAAAATTGCACTTTATGACCAAAAAAATCTCACTTCTTGGAAAAAATGAAAGAATGACAGTTGGAAGAAATGACAAAATATGACAGTTGGAAGAAATGATAAAATATGACAGTTGGAAAAAATGACAGTTGGAAATAATGACAAAATATGACAGTTGGAAAAAATGATAAAATATGACAGTTGGAAGAAATGACAAAATATGACAGTTGGAAGAAATGAAAAAATATGACAGTTGGAAAAAATGATAAAATATGACAGTTGGAAAAAATGACAGTTGGAAATAATGACAAAATATGACAGTTGGAAAAAATGACAAAATATGACAGTTGTAAAAAATGTTAAAATTGACCAATTGTCCACAAACTTGCGCTTTTTGACCAAAATCACGCTTTTTACCCAAAATTGCACTTTATGATCAAAATTGCCCATAATTGCTCAAAATCACAATTTTCGCCAAAAAATCACCCAAAACTGCTAAAAATTGCACTTTTTGCCCAAAATTGGCTAAAATCACACTTTTTGACCAAAATCACACTTTTTGCCCAAAATTGCACTTTATGACCAAAATTGCACTTTATGACCAAAAAAAATCTCACTTCTTGGAAAAATGAAAGTATGACAGTTGGAAGAAATGACAAAATATGACAGCTGGAAGAAATGAAAAAATATGACAGTTGGAAAAAATGATAAAATATGACAGTTGGAAAAAAATACAAAATATGTCAGTTGGAAAAAATGACAGTTGGAAATAATGACAAAATATGACAGTTGGAAAAAATGATAAAATATGACAGTTGGAAAAAATGACAGTTGGAAATAATGACAAAATATGACAGTTGGAAAAAATGTTAAAATTGACCAATTGTCCACAAACTTGCGCTTTTTGACCAAAATCACGCTTTTTACCCAAAATTGCACTTTATGATCAAAATTGCCCATAATTGCTCAAAATCACAATTTTCGCCAAAAAATCACCCAAAACTGCTAAAAATTGCACTTTTTCCCCAAAATTGCCTAAAATCACACTTTTTGCCCAAAATCACACTTTTTGCCCAAAATTGCACTTTATGACCAAAATTGCACTTTATGACCAAAAATATCTCACTTCTTGGAAAAAATGAAAGTATGACAGTTGGAAGAAATGACAAAATATGACAGTTGGAAGAAATGAAAAAATATGACAGTTGAAAAAATGATAAAATATGACAGTTGGAAAAAATGACAGTTGGAAATAATGACAAAATATGACAGTTGGAAAAAATGATAAAATATGACAGTTGGAAAAAAATACAAAATATGTCAGTTGGAAAAAATGACAGTTGGAAATAATGACAAAATATGACAGTTGGAAAAAATGATAAAATATGATAGTTGTAAAAATGATAAAATATGACAGTTGGAAAAAATGACAGTTGGAAATAATGACAAAATATGACAGTTGGAAAAAATGTTAAAATTGACCAATTGTCCACAAACTTGCGCTTTTTGACCAAAATCACGCTTTTTACCCAAAATTGCACTTTATGATCAAAATTGCCCATAATTGCTCAAAATCACAATTTTTGCCAAAAAATCACCCAAAACTGCTAAAAATTGCACTTTTTGCCCAAAATTGCCTAAAATCACACTTTTTGACCAAAATCACACTTTTTGCCCAAAATTGCACTTTATGACCAAAATTGCACTTTATGACCAAAAAAATCTCACTTCTTGGAAAAAATGAAAGTATGACAGTTGGAAGAAATGACAAAATATGACAGTTGGAAGAAATGAAAAAATATGACAGTTGAAAAAAATGATAAAATATGACAGTTGGAAAAAATGACAGTTGGAAATAATGACAAAATATGACAGTTGGAAAAAATGATAAAATATGATAGTTGTAAAAAATGTTAAAATTGACCAATTGTCCACAAACTTGCGCTTTTTGACCAAAATCACGCTTTTTACCCAAAATTGCACTTTATGATCAAAATTGCCCATAATTGCTCAAAATCACAATTTTCGCCAAAAAATCACCCAAAACTGCTAAAAATTGCACTTTTTGCCCAAAATTGCCTAAAATCACACTTTTTGACCAAAATCACACTTTTTGCCCAAAATTGCACTTTATGACCAAAAAAATCTCACTTCTTGGAAAAAATGAAAGTATGACAGTTGGAAGAAATGACAAAATATGACAGTTGGAAGAAATGATAAAATATGACAGTTGGAAAAAATGACAGTTGGAAATAATGACAAAATATGACAGTTGGAAAAAATGATAAAATATGACAGTTGGAAGAAATGACAAAATATGACAGTTGGAAGAAATGAAAAAATATGACAGTTGGAAAAAATGATAAAATATGACAGTTGGAAAAAATGACAGTTGGAAATAATGACAAAATATGACAGTTGGAAAAAATGACAAAATATGACAGTTGTAAAAAATGTTAAAATTGACCAATTGTCCACAAACTTGCGCTTTTTGACCAAAATCACGCTTTTTACCCAAAATTGCACTTTATGATCAAAATTGCCCATAATTGCTCAAAATCACAATTTTCGCCAAAAAATCACCCAAAACTGCTAAAAATTGCACTTTTTGCCCAAAATTGCCTAAAATCACACTTTTTGACCAAAATCACACTTTTTGCCCAAAATTGCACTTTATGACCAAAATTGCACTTTATGACCAAAAAAAAAATCTCACTTCTTGGAAAAATGAAAGTATGACAGTTGGAAGAAATGACAAAATATGACAGTTGGAAGAAATGAAAAAATATGACAGTTGGAAAAAATGATAAAATATGATAGTTGTAAAAAATGTTAAAATTGACCAATTGTCCACAAACTTGCGCTTTTTGACCAAAATCACGCTTTTTACCCAAAATTGCACTTTATGATCAAAATTGCCCATAATTGCTCAAAATCACAATTTTCGCCAAAAAAATCACCCAAAACTGCTAAAAATTGCACTTTTTGCCCAAAATTGCCTAAAATCACACTTTTTGACCAAAATCACACTTTTTGCCCAAAATTGCACTTTATGACCAAAATTGCACTTCATGACCAAAAAAAATCTCACTTCTTGGAAAAATGAAAGTATGACAGTTGGAAGAAATGACAAAATATGACAGCAGGAAGAAATGAAAAAATATGACAGTTGGAAAAAATGATAAATTATGACAGTTGGAAAAAAATACAAAATATGTCAGTTGGAAAAAAATGACAGTTGGAAATAATGACAAAATATGACAGTTGGAAAAAATGATAAAATATGACAGTTGGAAAAAATGACAGTTGGAAATAATGACAAAATATGACAGTTGGAAAAAATGTTAAAATTGACCAATTGTCCACAAACTTGCGCTTTTTGACCAAAATCACGCTTTTTACCCAAAATTGCACTTTATGATCAAAATTGCCCATAATTGCTCAAAATCACAATTTTCGCCAAAAAAATCACCCAAAACTGCTAAAAATTGCACTTTTTCCCCAAAATTGCCTAAAATCACACTTGTTGACCAAAATCACACTTTTTGCCCAAAATTGCACTTTATGACCAAAATTGCACTTTATGACCAAAAAAATCTCACTTCTTGGAAAAAATGAAAGTATGACAGTTGGAAGAAATGACAAAATATGACAGTTGGAAGAAATGAAAAAATATGACAGTTGGAAAAAATGATAAAACATGGCAGTTGGAAAAAATGACAGTTGGAAATAATGACAAAATATGACAGTTGGAAAAAATGATAAAATATGATAGTTGTAAAAAATGTTAAAATTGACCAATTGTCCACAAACTTGCGCTTTTTGACCAAAATCACGCTTTTTACCCAAAATTGCACTTTATGATCAAAATTGCCCATAATTGCTCAAAATCACAATTTTCGCCAAAAAATCACCCAAAACTGCTAAAAATTGCACTTTTTCCCCAAAATTGCCTAAAATCACACTTTTTGCCCAAAATCACACTTTTTGCCCAAAATTGCACTTTATGACCAAAAAAATCTCACTTCTTGGAAAAAATGAAAGTATGACAGTTGGAAGAAATGACAAAATATGACAGTTGGAAGAAATGAAAAAATATGACAGTTGGAAAAAATGATAAAACATGGCAGTTGGAAAAAATGACAGTTGGAAATAATGACAAAATATGACAGTTGGAAAAAATGATAAAATATGATAGTTGTAAAAAATGTTAAAATTGACCAATTGTCCACAAACTTGCGCTTTTTGACCAAAATCACGCTTTTTACCCAAAATTGCACTTTATGATCAAAATTGCCCATAATTGCTCAAAATCACAATTTTCGCCAAAAAATCACCCAAAACTGCTAAAAATTGCACTTTTTGCCCAAAATTGCCTAAAATCACACTTTTTGACCAAAATCACACTTTTTGCCCAAAATTGCACTTTATGACCAAAAAAATCTCACTTCTTGGAAAAAATGAAAGTATGACAGTTGGAAGAAATGACAAAATATGACAGTTGGAAGAAATGATAAAATATGACAGTTGGAAAAAATGACAGTTGGAAATAATGACAAAATATGACAGTTGGAAAAAATGATAAAATATGACAGTTGGAAGAAATGACAAAATATGACAGTTGGAAGAAATGAAAAAATATGACAGTTGGAAAAAATGATAAAATATGACAGTTGGAAAAAATGACAGTTGGAAATAATGACAAAATATGACAGTTGGAAAAAATGACAAAATATGACAGTTGTAAAAAATGTTAAAATTGACCAATTGTCCACAAACTTGCGCTTTTTGACCAAAATCACGCTTTTTACCCAAAATTGCACTTTATGATCAAAATTGCCCATAATTGCTCAAAATCACAATTTTCGCCAAAAAATCACCCAAAACTGCTAAAAATTGCACTTTTTGCCCAAAATTGCCTAAAATCACACTTTTTGACCAAAATCACACTTTTTGCCCAAAATTGCACTTTATGACCAAAATTGCACTTTATGACCAAAAAAAAATCTCACTTCTTGGAAAAATGAAAGTATGACAGTTGGAAGAAATGACAAAATATGACAGTTGGAAGAAATGAAAAAATATGACAGTTGGAAAAAATGATAAAATATGACAGTTGGAAAAAAATACAAAATATGTCAGTTGGAAAAAAATGACAGTTGGAAATAATGACAAAATATGACAGTTGGAAAAAATGATAAAATATGACAGTTGGAAAAAATGACAGTTGGAAATAATGACAAAATATGACAGTTGGAAAAAATGTTAAAATTGACCAATTGTCCACAAACTTGCGCTTTTTGACCAAAATCACGCTTTTTACCCAAAATTGCACTTTATGATCAAAATTGCCCATAATTGCTCAAAATCACAATTTTCGCCAAAAAAATCACCCAAAACTGCTAAAAATTGCACTTTTTCCCCAAAATTGCCTAAAATCACACTTTTTGACCAAAATCACACTTTTTGCCCAAAATTGCACTTTATGACCAAAATTGCACTTTATGACCAAAAAAATCTCACTTCTTGGAAAAAATGAAAGTATGACAGTTGGAAGAAATGACAAAATATGACAGTTGGAAGAAATGAAAAAATATG